>NW_017257266.1:216302-318073 GCF_001594055.1 Mycetomoellerius zeteki
GTGTGCCCGTGCAACACGATTTGGCGAAAAAAAAAAAAAACTGGAAGCTTCGGGATAGCTGCCCGAGATATCGTAAACGTAGGGTATGCTCGAATCCTCGGATATATCTGAAATTCTTAAACATTATAATATTTTAGAAATATACAAGAAGAGAGGATATCTTCTTTCTATTTCTCTCCTAATTTCGACGATTCTTTCGACGATATAATTTCAAATTACATTTTTTTTGTTAATTTAATAACAAAATGTCGGACATGAAATAAAAAATTAAATTCTCTGCGAAAATATTCTTCGAGGAAAGATCATCTTTTGCCATTGGTGCTATTTAAGTTATTCAACGTATGAGAGGGATGTCTCTTTCCTCTATAATTAAAACATACATTATACAGGGTTTCCCACGGGAAGGTGTTGAAACTAATAAGCTGTCATTTTTGAAGGTATTCAGTTATTGGAAAAACAAAAATTGCGCTGAAAAGAGGAAAGTCTGCAATTTTTAATGAGTATAAATAAAATTTAACAAAATGTTTGTGTATCAATTAATTTTATACAGCTGATTAGTTTCAACACCTTCCCGTGAGACACCCTGTACGTTATATGAAATGCAATATTGTTGCCAAAAGAAATAAACGATCTGAAACGTGATATTTTTGAGCTTCGCTTCACGATTCTAAGTCGAGAGTTCAACGGATTCTCCCCTTGTCCTCATTAGGCCGCGAAGCAACATGTAGGTATCGCAAAATGCCCTCAAACGAGGGATGGAGTAGAATGGGGTTGATTGCCAACGAATGGAGTTGATCGTGTTTGAAAATAAGAATTTTACTGTTTGATCGAACTGTGAATCTCAATTGCCGAGATTACAAACGCGAGCTAATCATTCGACGAATCAGATCTTACTTAATTGAAAAGATCGAGCACACTCGTGAGACCCCCCGAGAGACGCAAAACGGTAGCGGAGCGAACGGGCGCGACTGTCGACGAACTAATGAAGCGTATATTGCCATCCGAGACTCACAATTCCCATTGTACAGAGGGCCAGGGACAGGAAGAAGTTGGCGTCGCGGCAGAAAGATATAGAGAGAAAGAGATGAAGAGACGCGGGGACGTAAAATCTGATGAAAGGGACCATCTCTTCCTCTTTCTCTGTGCTCTTCTATCGCGTCTATTCAACCGGGTCCACTCTTGTTCCTTGCGGGCCGGCACAGAGAGACACGCGATCCTGTCTCCTAGGGAAAAGCCGTCTTTTTGGCATAGGGACGATGCCCCCTTCATGCTCGGATAATTGTTAACTCAAAGGGAGCACAAAAGCCCGCGTTTTACCTCGCTTTCCCCGGAATGGATCTGCTTGGTCGACTAGATGCGCCTGCATGATCCTCGGTATCGTCACGGGAACGAGTGTTTCGCGGAATAAAGGATTTCGCGGCCTTTTCTTGCCTCCGTGGGCGAATGTTAATCACGCAAAGCTCGAGCAAGGGGCTTTAGCAAATTAGCCCCGCGGATAAACGTCGCAATTGTCTTTGCACTCGGTACGATTACGAGAAATATGAAGGGATATTATTCTCAGACGTCAATAATAATAATAATCAAGTACATTCATGGAATATTTTCCGTTTAAAATCAAATTAAAATCAAGCTCTCGGAAAGTCATAAACGTAATAAAAATAGACTGCGCATTTCTATGAAATTTTCATTTTCGGTTTAGAAAGAGTGACGTAGGTTGAAATATATCGCTTTCTATTTCTAAAATATTGAGTTTAAAAGAGATGCTGATAAACAGATATTGGATTTTTTATGCAGATAGAATATGGAAATGTACACAAAATATGCACAATGCTTTTTCAGTAAGACAAATTTCTATTTTGATCTTATTTCCCAATCTGCTTTCTAAAAAAAATATGCAATTGTTTAAGAATCGGATGTTTACTGATAAAATTGAAGAGAGATGTTGATATACCCAATTCTTTCTAACGGAACATTATACTAAAATCAGGGAATACGCAATTTAGTCGTCCATGAAGAGAATTGTACTCTCGGTTATTAATGAGCACAAAATAAATATTTAATTTCAGAATCTGCGAAGATGTCGATTACCGCGAATTAACAGTAAATTAACAGCACGATGAAATCTCCGTCCTATTCAAAGCAGTACACAATCGATGGCTTTATCCCCGATGTTATTTCCGCGGAGAAATCATCGTTCAAATCGCTAATTGATCGCGCGTTGTCGAAATCCTCTGGCCTCTTTAGCGATCTCTCGATCAGCGATGAATCAGTAACGCGACTTGTGCCCGGCATAGAAGCGGCGGATGATTCAGTCCGAGCGTGGTTTAGCTGCTTATCACGCGGCTAACACGATTGGACGAATTAAACTCACCCGTGATGACCGGCATAGCACATAGTGCATAAGGTCGCCGATGCACAAACGCCGGCCCGGCTACGTGCCTTCATTAACCCGGGACATACGCAACGCCAAAGGGCATTACCCGGGACGTGACGCGATAGCCTATCGATACATCCCGCCGGCCGTCGAGTTTTCGAGAGGCCGACCATGATTTATCGATCGTCCCCGCTGCCGTAACCAGAGAGCATCTGTCCGAGAGAGAAAGAGAGAGAGTGAGAGAGAGAAAGAGAGAGATTTATGGAGTCTGAAACACGCCAGGCGTGTCTGGTCGCAAGTAAAGCAAGACGGTTCTTATCTCTGGAGTTTCGTATCTTGGTTTAAGCACGTGAACCATCCGTCGCGTCAAAAGTGAATCGTAGAGCGAGATCCGCGAAATTTTTTCTCTGCTTTTCCGGGTAACATCCAAAAGAAAAAAAAATAACGATGGTCTCCTTTCCAGGAAGGAAAAACCGGGCGTACTTAATCCCCGGAATTACTTGCGGATCCTTAATTAATTCCCCAACACCCTTCTTTTCCGTATTTCACTAGCGTGTTAAATGTATGCATACATACGCGAGGATGAGAGGAAAGAAAATCTCACTGTATATACATATTTGCAACCATTGTAAAGATTAAATCGATATTTTTACAAAATTTATCAAGTTTCCTAAATCGTCAAAAGATAAGGCTGATAATAACTGACAATAATAAAACTAATAATTGATATCAATGTAAATATCAAGTTCAAAAATATATTTAAGCAAATTTTTTTGATGTAATTTATTTTGTTATTATTGTTATTTAATAATTATAAAATATTTGATTTTCTTCAATAAATTATTAAAATTAGGTATTAATTTATTATTAGGTATTAATTATTGACTTCTTTTATTAATCTTATATTTTTAATTGTTTTCATTCACAAATTCAATACTTTCGAAGGAAATACGATAAAAAATATATAGGTACGATTTAGGCAACCGGTTGCCTAAATCGTACTTTTTGCAGCATGTTACAAAAAGATTTATAACAAATTAATTTGTTATTGGTGGAAAGTTAAACATGTAATAATAAATGTAATAATATTCGTCCAAAACTTCAAGCTACAATTTCTAATGTTCATTTGCACATAAAACAGTGCCAAATGGAAAATATAATAAAAAAATAGGTTAAATGGTATGCATTCGGCAACTTTCCCCTACATTACACCTACGCAGTTTTGGAATACTATCAACGTAACTTAATAATAATTTACATTGCTATGTTAAATTGCTCTCTCAACAAAATATTTAACAGTTTCCAATAAGGACGAAAATTTTAAAAAATTCAAAATATTGAAAATAATCCCAGAAAATAATCAGAAAATCTTGTCTCGAAATCAGAGAAAAGTTATGGAATTTTCGACAACCCTGGTATTGTTGCATTTGGAATTTGTATATGATAATGTTGAATATTCTTGATCCGGTTTAATTAACCCAGCGTGGCGCCGTCGCCGGTAGGAGCGTCATGCCATGCTTATTACGCTGGCATATATCGAACCGATCGACATTTACTCCCATCAGACACGTGTTAAACGTCATTAGCCTCGACAAGCGAGGACATTAATTACGCGGAGATCGGCTAAAGTAGGTACAGGTACCTACCTGCCTGCCTCAGCATGCCGGCCAGCAATTCCCCCCATTCTACCTCCTTCTACTACATAAAGACCTTCCATGTCTGGGGCGCATCGTGTGCATTTACAACCCGGCTCGTTACTTCCTTTTAGTACGCTACCCCGTCCCTCCAGCGTGCACACTAATTGAAATATCGATTATGAAGTTACGAGACGTAGAACGAGCGTGGCTCGGTTAACGGAAAGAACGAAGGCGGACGAGAATTCGCATTATCGTTGAGTCTGATCAGAGTTCTATGTGAAATAAAATGACGTATGCGATAAAGTTGAGTATCAAATAATGTGATAATAATATCGAAAATAATAATTATTATAAATAATAATAATAATAACTTTATTCCATGCAACTTACATACAAATTGGATTTAACAGCGAATGATGAAGATTACAAAAAAGAAGTATAAATAATATTGAAAATTACAAAAAAAAGGATTATAATAAGGTATTAGTAAGTGGCAAGTCGACAGCAATACAGCTGTTATAAGTACATCAAGTACATGTAATAGACATTGTTGAATGAAGATAAATTGCAATGATATGAGAAGTGAGACAAGATATATGAGAAACATCTGGATGGAAAGAGAAAGATTCTACATCAAGAAGATAAGGAATTATAGTATTTGGCTGCATTGTAGAAGAAAGGGGCACGAAATTTTATAGAGAGCGGTGAAGAAGAAATGAAAGAAAGTCTTGAAAACGGGCAAAGAAGCACAGTGAAAATCTGAGTTAAGGTGCAAATATTACGGAGACAGGAAGAGGTATTGGAACGAACAACATTAAAGATAAGATAAATGAAGGATGAAACGTTGTTAGCGTTATTTAACCAGCTAGATTATTTGAACAAAGGAGTGATGAAATCATGATGATTGATTAAAGAGGCCGTAAGACACCGTAGATATTTCAAGATAAATGATAATAGTGTACCACTGATATGAAGTACTACGCTAATATAACGTTTAAAGGATCATAAAATATTCATTATAAATTATCAAAATTATGTAAACTGAGTGCTTAAGTTAAATGACGGAAAGCTAAATCGATTTTTAACAACTTTCAACTTTTAACTATTGTCTATATTTAGGCAAGTTCAGCAGCGAGTCAAACTATCAGGTTTTTTTCATTCATTCAAGTCTTACGAATTTTATAGTGATTACGAATACGTCGAGAAGTTTCCTCTTGCCGTAAATTTCTGCAGACACGAATAGCGGCAACAATGAACAAGACCGTGTGAGCGCATATCCATCGATGCATCCATCAATCCATCCATCGCGCCGGATCTCCAAGGTCGTCGAGCACCCTAGACTATCGATCACCCCCTGCTCAGGCCTTCCGGTAATAGCTAATAAATTTTCTCTATGCACGCCGATCTCGGAGTCCCCTCTGAGATCCAGACAAACGACGTAGACGTCGTTGCAGCACTGACGCAGCCGTTTCCGCAAGAAAATGATAATTGCGATGTAAATGAAGGTAAAATGCCATCGAACAAAAAGAAGGATCTTCGGATTACAACGGACTCTGAATTCCTAGGTCGCTAGATCTCTGAGACTCGCAAATTCGCAAAGTCTCGAAGCTCCGAATCCTTGGCTCTTTGAATTATAGACGCTTGAGTTATTCAGTTTTTGGATTACCGTTGAAGAGATTCGAGATAAAACGGAGCGTTTCCTTTCTAATACGTATTTAAAATTAAGGCCCGCCATATTGCGACAGATGATGCATACTGCATTGGATACGGTGAAACGGAGGAGCCAATGAAATATGAATGAATTCAAAACTGCAAACGAATGACTCACCGATGCAGTCTAAAGGAAACGGCTGACTTCCTCGCGATAGGCATGAGCCGCAATTTTTAATCCCGATGAATCATATCCGTAACGAATGCTGAAACGAATCGCGCCGCATTCCGATTAATTCACATCCCACATGACGGTCGGTGACAGCCGACGAATAGTGACTGCGTTTCGTCGGAAGTTGCTTTTTTTTCGCATGGAATGTATCGGACGACGATGAATCATTCTGTCCGTCTTGTCTATCGAAGCGATTCAGGACACGTTCCTCCTATATGGATAAATTAAAAGGAAGTCGCTTCTTTTTCTCACTTTGTCTCTCTTTTTCTCACTATTTCCAGTAAATTTCGTTTTTTCATCTTTTTTCCAGATTCCGTTTAAAGCGCGTTCCGATAATAATCAATTCAATGATTTAATGCCACTCATTTGACGAAAGTGTTTGCAATATTTGCAATATTACTGACGTATTTCTTACAAATCAAAGCCAGCAGTTTCATACGTGAAATTAAGGCCTGTTACACAATAGAGTCGCAATTCGTAAGCCGTAAGAAATTAATCAATCATAGTCGATAATTTTTGTCATATTCTATTGTGATTGGCCAATTTCTTACGGCTTACGAATTGCGACTCTATTGTGTAGCAGGCCTAAAAGAATAAACATACGTACTCGTTCCACTTTTGCGTCGTAAGCGAACAAAAATCGACAACGTCTGAACGAATAAAACTAACCGGAAAAATCGAGGCGCTATTATTCTTTTCTTTGTTTCGAACAATGAGCCCGGTCCGAGGGGATGACTGCATCCGGCGTGGAACAGCTAGATTCCGTTCTTGCGCGGAAATTATCGAACGACTGTGTCTAAGAACGGGGGAATAAAAAAGGTCGCGGAGCGAAAAAGAGCACCTTCGTCTTTGATTCGTTGAGTCGGGCAAAGAAGGAGGGATTTCTTACGGATGTGGCTTTGACAAGTGGACGTTGATGGAAGGATAGACTATAACTCTTCCGAGATAACGATGGCATGAAGTAACGATGAAATAAATAAATTGCGGAAGAATAATATATCTATCGATAATTATTTTATTGAAAATTGAAGTGTTATATTCTCTTAATAAAACAATTCTAGCGTTATCTATCGAATACCGTTACGAGTTAATACAAGAAATACTCGAGTAAAAACGACTGTAATTTTATCGTAGTATCATTTAATTAAATATATTAAATCGATTGATAAGAAGAACACTGGTTAATGACGAATATAAGATATCGTCGACGTAAAATACGAACTATGAGAAACACAGTGAGTCCTTCGCTTCGTTATAACTGAAATGATATATTATTTATTTGTGAACAAAAATATAGGGAGGCCAACCATTATTCGTTACCGAGTAACACAGAGCGGTAAATAAATCGACGTCAGAATAGGAAAATCTGTGAAGTGTGTGTTGGAACACCCCTCAGCGAAGGCAAATGGAAAATGTAAAGTTCATGAAGCTGGTCAAATGCCCGGGAGCGCCGTTGCGTATATACCCGGGAATTGCTTAAACAGAAATTCACCCCCCTCCCCCTCCCTCGTTTTACGCTACGCTACGCATTCTCTCACGCGTGATTACGCATTAGCGTGCATATGCGCGCGACGATAATAACGCATCCGAGCGGGACGCATTTCGCTTTTACCGCATCGTCCGCTAAATTCCGTTACACACCTCATGAAAACTTCCACCCCTCTTCCAGTCAACGACTCCATTTCAACCCCTTCGCACTTCCGTCTCGTACGTACCTTCCTTTTTTATAAGAATCAATTCACTCCTATGAGAGTTTAATCTAGATCCACTAATATTTGCTTTTGCAGAATTCCTTGCATGTAAATTTTCATCCTGATAATTTATCGTGTTGCAGTTTCAGTAGAGTTTTATTTTCGATAGATAATTTAAAATTTTCAGGATACGTTGAATCGCAAAATAGAGAAAGAAAACACCCGATTAAACTTTCCTGTGAATTCAATTAATCTTGTAATTATATAAGCTACGTAACCTTATATATTATTTCTTGATAGAGAAAGAAAATTCTTATTTTCTGAATTTCGCGAGAATTAGATTGAATGAGACTGCATTAACGTTACGTCCGAAATATCTTTTGCGAAAGTACGAAAAGTAAGAATAAACGCACTGAACTACAGGTGAAGCGCGCGCGCGCACGCGAATAAATATCACGGCGTCTTTAAGTAAGGAGAGAAAAATCTCTGAAAAGGTGGAGGCAGCTTTCATCTTGACGACCGCTTTTTCGCCCTCATCCCTCGATGCGAGGCCTCTCGATCTTCGTGCTCCTTTCGTCAGGAGGTTGCAGGTTCGCCGCGAAAAAGAGCTTTCCCACACAACTTGGCTGACTAACTGCGACTGGGCGGATTCGACGTGTTTTTACTCTATCCTGCGAAGCACCTGTGTTCGCGAAGTTAAACGCTATCGAAGTATTTCTTCCGACGTAAGATTTCAAAAGCGTATTTGGATTTAAAGTCAAAGCGGAAGAAAACTCGCTCGTCTAAAATCATAAGAACTGTGCGGTATCTATAATTCATAAATTTTGTATTATAGTTCATAAACTTTCAGTATTTAAAACTTTAAATTTATAAACCTTCTGTATTTATTCCTTTGAGGACTGGAACTTTATAACAAAGTAATTTATGGAAGATCCAGTTTTCTAAAAGTTTTTAACATCGCTAAATTCGATTCTTGTCTCAGGATTCTAAAATTTAAATTTAAAAAAAAAACAACCTAATTATTGTGAACTCGGTTTTAAGAGGTTCTTGGTATCTCCAAGTTTGAACGTAGTCTGAAATTATCGAATTTCAAAGGGACAATAATTTCCATGTAATATCTAATGTCACAGGGTTCATAATCAGAGTTTGGAAGTGAGTTTCGAAATCGGTACTAACTGTTTACGTATCACTGATAAGCTTCAAATAAAGCGAAACTGGAAACTTGATGTTACTTCGCAATTAAAAAAATTTCTAAAACTGAGTTTTATGATAATCAAATTATTCTTTAAAATTCTATTCGCTGTATTGAATCTACCATTTTCAGTTTTTTTATTTTTTATCTCAAATTCGAATAAAATTATATTATAAATTGCTCTAGGCTAAGTTTCATAAAAATTGAACAAGCAATTTATAAAATAAAAGGGAGTGACCCCAAACGGAGTCGCCGGTCCACAAAGAGTTAAAAATGTATAAAATGCATCACACGAGATATATGCATTATTGAGCGAGCGTTACGCATAAAAGCTCAACGATTGACGCGCTTCTCTCGATTGAAAATATGGCTGCCAAAACCGGATGCGCAGTGATTTCATCTCATGACTGTCGAGCCCCTATCTCGATCTTGGCACAAAAAGAGGCGGTCCTGCGGCGTATACACCCTGCGAGGGTACAAAAGGGACGCGTCGTCACCCCTCGAGACCGCAGCCAATCGAACGTGAGCGCAACATTTCGATTCCACGTTGCGGTTTACCTCGTGCACAAAGGTTCGCCGTTTAAGTACGCAGGGATGAAATTTAATCCACAACACCCCTTTCCTGCTCAGCTTTGTCTGGTGGCGACAATAGGCGAAACATCCGGGTCGATGCAAAGAGCAGCGATCTTGCGAGTCTGCGTGTATATATATTTTTTTAATCTAAAGTTTCTTAGTGAGTTAAACAGAATAAATAAATGGAATAAGATATAACTTCCAATTTATGTAATAAGTACAAAAAATATTCATACAAAGGAAAATTATTTACTGTTCTGCCGATAACGAGGTTTATCTTCTCTTTTTAATTTACATTTTTTAGAAATAATTTTGAGAAATGTACAATCTATTTTATTTTTGTTAATATATTGTTACTTAATATTATTAATTAATATCAATAATTATTATTTAATATTTACTTTCTAAAAATAAGATATTTGTTTTAGATATTTGTCTTTTTAAAAAATCTTATTTTTAGAAAGTAAACATTAATTTTTTTCTTGTGAAATGTGATAACGTTCTGTTTTAAAAGGATCCTAAAGCCGCTTGTATTACCGACTAAATCATATAATTTTTGTATAACAAATACTTTTTTTCTCTTTCACAGATTCGAAAATCCTTTTCCAGGATTAAAGTATACGCATTAATACGTGTTTGTGAGATGTTTATGCCGAGAACGATCAAGAATTTCAAAATTGATATATTTTTTGCCATTTCTTAGTGTAACATGGCATCTCACTCAAGCTGTCAAGTCGTGACAACATTTGCTTGATACGAAAGTTTTATAACCTATACTTACGAAATAATGATCCACAAACACGTAGTTTGCACGAACAAATAACGTCGAGTTTCTTAGAATTACACTTAGACGCTTTATTGCGACGAATTTGTTATACGAAAATTAACACGAACGTGCGACTGAATGTATCATAGGTTACGTGAGATATTGGTGTGATAATATATAAAGACATGTTGATGCGCTGGAAAAATAATGATATCTAGTGATTTTGTCGGAGTTCGAGCTTTGCTTTAGGATTCCCTTAATATTAACAAAAGAGCTTTGTGAAAATAACCATGTTTATGAGAAGCTAAATTTCTCGATTGTACGAATATTTTTTACGCGTTTAAATAATATAACTTTTTATTTTCACTTATTATTAAATGAGAAAATGTAATATATTTTAATTTTTATAGTAAACAAAATGTAAGGTCGATATCAAAATAAACGAGCAAAGTTTATTTTGCTATCGACCATTAACCTTACATTTTATTTACTGTTCTGCAGATAACGAGATTTTATCTTCTGTTTTTAATTATTACATTTTTTAGATAAAATAATTTTAAGAAATGTACAATTTGTATTCTTTGTTAATATATTATTAATTAATATCAATAATTGTTTAATATTTATTTTCTAAAAATATTATTTAAAAATATAATTTTCTAAAAAAGGTTTTTTTAAAAAAATATTTGTTCTGTACTTTTCGTATTCACTGTATGTTTAATTTAAAAATATTTAGATTGAAATAATCTCAAATTAAAATAATCGCGGTGTTAGGAACCCAAGTTTTTTTAAGCATCTATCGTCTTATTATCGCGATATGTAATTCTGGGATACACTGCTTCCTGTGTCGAAAAAACGTATAGGGATTGAACAGGCCTTAATCCAAATGTCACCCCTTAACTTTTCCCCAAGTGTTTTGCCAAATAGTAGTCTAGTAACCACTGGTATTAGTTGGTGAAAACATGAGCGACGATAGATGAACGGGGAACCAGTTTCTCTGTCATTAAAGAAGAGCCCCTCGTCTCTCTTAACCCTTAATCTCCCCCGTGTAAGAATACAGTGCCACGCTGTGTTTGGGCAACACCCCGTCAACCGTCGTTACTTTAATGAATTCAGCGCATACATTGAAATCCATCAGCTCCATCCATCAGCGGGTCACTGGAGCGACAAGTTTTCGTGCCAACCCTCCTCATCGCTTTGTTAATATCATGATTTATGTAGATACTTGATCATGCAGATCTGTATCTTTTTTATGGAGATTCTGTCGAAACAATCTTTTTGAAGATAACAGCGTTTATAGAGTACGCGGATATCTATTCTGCAGTTCTATTAATCCGTTTTATTTCCGGAAGAGAAATTATTTAATAATATTAAAAATTATCTATATACCCAGTGAACACAAATTACACATAATTTATCATTTTATATATATATATATATTATATATAAAATAATTTAATGTACTAAAATTATATGTATAATATTAATATTGCAGAAACTACGAAAATATCAAAATATTTTTCTATTAATATCTTTCTATTAATTTATAATATATTAAAAAGATTTTTTTTTATATATAAAATCTTTTTAATATTATAAATTAATATATAGGAATATTTATCAATATTTATTAATATCACATTTAATATTACATTTTACCGTGTATTACCTGACATTTCATGTGTACAATGTTGAAATATAGCGACGTCCAGTTTTTTTGTTTCTTGTCACTCAAAAAGGAACGCACTGATCGTCTCTTATCCGTACTTACCCCTCGTATGTGCCGGCATACACACGAGGTCATATTAGCGCTCGGTGTTTGGTCGACATCCCGACCACGGTTGTTTTGTATACGGACGTCGCCACCCCGCAAATCTCGTTACCCCTGTTTACTCTTCTGTCATGCAAATGAGTGTAACAATCGCGTTTCTTCGGTGGCGTCCATCCCTCCCGCTGGCTTGAAGGGTGGATGGAAGAGGAGAGAAAAATCGAACAGCCAGCACCTCGGCGACGCGATTTCGGTGATGCGGAAATCCGTGAAAGAATAAAATGAGAAATAAGATAAATAAATAAATAAAATAAATAACGCAATTTTCAGTTGTTGTTATCAATCACTTTGAAATTGATTTCGCTACAATTGACCTTTAATTTTCACATATGTTTTCGTAATTATAATATTATTATATTAATATATATTTTTGTGTTCTCACTTGAGGATTAATTTCGCGATTTGACACAATACTGTATATCTTTGCTAATGATAATCATCGAAATTACCTTTGCACGTAATTCTCTATTTCTAATCTTCGTGCCACGAAAAACGCGTTCCGATTTTATTCGACTACTGCCGATAATCTAATAAATGCGTTAATAAACTGGAATGAACAGACAAGTTAATAAACGCGCGAACACGTCGAAAACGGATTAAAACGGATTGTCTCGCTGTGCTGTTTAACTTTACCGCGTTTTAAGTTATGTCACGTCGCCAATTGATTCACAATAACATTACTTTGTGCTCGTGTATATTCCTGCATGCATCATTGATTTACATATATAAAACTATTTTATATTTTTTACCTACACGTAAAAATGCATATATTTACAAAAATAAATAGAAAATATTATATAAAAACGCAGCTCCGGGACTGGTATTAAATAATTAGATTTTAATTTCATTTGCATTTCATTAATGAGCAATTTAATTCGATTCTTCTGTAGAGTCTGTTGCCGTAACGCCGAGCCGAAACAGAATTGACGTGAAATTGCATACGTACACAGTCATTCATTCGCAATTTGTTCCTTTTCTGGTGGCTCATCCTGTTATTTATTCCGTTGTAATTTAATTCTCGTGATAAGCCATGGTCGCGCTTGCACATTGGACGGCAGAGGTGACAGTAGACTCTCCATGTAATTCCGACGTGTGACGACTACAAAGGTTTATAAAACGCAGCGTTCCATCGCGAGCGTCGCGACGCACCCGCGATATTCCGCGAAAGAAATAATAAAAAGTCAGTGCTAATAGCACGTTGCACAAAGCGCGCTGCGCGCAATTTCCTACCCGCCCTTATGACCGGAACGGTTTTCTGGCAAAAAGTTCTCGCGCGGCGGCGATTTTACGGGCGGCGGAAATGCATCCGCTTCCGCTTTGCAGTTGATTCGACAAATGCGTCAATTTGCCGGACCATGTCGTCCAAGCGCCCAGCCGATTACGCCGTCGGAATTGCGCCAACATTTGCATAAAGTTTGGCGAGCCGTCCGGATATTTCTACCACTTAACCGGCACGTTTAATCACGGCCGAATACCAATTTTTAATACCATTCCTGTCGACCGTTGGCAATGCGACTTGCAATTTAATCTCCGTCGTTGCAGCTTTAATTACGAATCACGGTAAAACTCGTTCGTGTAACGCGCGGCTTTACGAGATTTTGTTATCTCCCTTATCCTCTTATCTCATTCTATTTCTCGCGCTTCTAAGATCAAGGAGAATAGAGGAATAAAATTTTTCCATGAAACTCAGTTACGTGCTACTCAAACACGTACCTCTTGGAAACTTCGCAAACATACTCTTCTCTAAATCCGAATCAGTGGATAATTACTGATTACCCAGTGGCATACTTCGCATTGGGTAATCAATGAAATTCAACCGGAAAAGAAAGGGAGGTTGAGCATTATATAATTAAAATATTGATATTTGCACGTCAGTTCTGATCCATCAGTGAGAAAAATGTCTGATTGGATTAATTCTGGTTAAAAATAAATGAATCAGAATTTTCTGGTTAAATTTATTAGAACTCTAGTTGAGATAACTGAAATTCTGATTGATATAATCAGAATCTTCTGGTTCGTCCGGTTTCAACTAGATATTTATCTCGGTGATATACATTGAATTTATTCACTAAAGCAATTAGCTATTGTTTAGGGATTCCACAATTCATTGATTTTTTTAGTTGAATACTTGGATCTGATAAGGTAAATGTCCCAATGACACGTAGGCCGGATATACTCACATAAAATTTATAATTATTAATCTCTCAAATATTTTTTTATTACAATATTATAATTTAATTGCATTTAAAGATTCCAATTAAATTATAATATTGTATTTAAAAAAGTATTTCAGATTAAAAATAGTAATATAAACAAATAGAGTTTTTGCGTAAATGTCCAGACGTTTATCTTATCTCTCAGTGATTATCCACTGATTCTAGAGATAAGCTCCTGGAAGATAAAGCTCTATGGCTACAAGACGTGGGACTACGTGATTTGTACAATATTCCGGTATTTACTTCCGGAAGGTAGTACATTAATTTTAACGTTTGCATCCCTGGCACTTGAAGCAAGGACCATAAAGCGGCCGGCAAAAATTCAAATTTCATCGGTTGCTTTACGAGCTGCCTCGTAAATCCCGTCCGGAGTGACTCCGCGTCACCCGGTAGGAAGGAACAGCAACGGGTAATCATGCCCTCCCCGTCCCGTATTCCCGGGTGCATTATCCTTTCTACCGGGCGCATTATCCCCGTAGAAATCCCGGGGAAATTTCTCGTCTTCGTCCGCGAGATGAGATCCGCGATCGCCTCTGTAAACGAAATCGCGGACGACGCGTAGTCGTTGCCGTAATGCCACTCGCGTCCGTGCAAACGACCAATAATTTTTTTTTTCTTCTATCTTAGACGCGATCTCGCCGGCCATGATAATACGATGGCGATTATGTTGCCTCGTAAAAGTAATAATAAATGATACGGTGATAGAGCGGCCATCGCGGTCAGGCTAGCGAGGCCTTTATATTGCTCGGCAAACGCAAAAATCTTAAATTCTCACATTATTCGAAAATAGTTTGATCTTTCAACAAAAACTTGCGTTTATCTTTTGTCTCTCTCTCTTTTTTTTTACCGTAGAGCTTCAGGCGCTCCTTCTGCAACCCTTCTAACGGAACCCTCGTTTTTCCAACGCACCGTAAATTATCATTGCCCTTCCGGCGAAAAAGGGGCGGCAAGAATTATGTGGCGCGTGTAATACATATTATCTCGATGCATCTGGGCGTTCTTGTTCCTCCGCAGGTCGACAAGTCGATGCCATGCAGAACCGCCGTTACTATCGGAGGAACGCGAGGTTAAAGCACAAGATCGGCGGCCGTGGGTTGGGAAAAGCCGCGTTTCCGGGTCACGCATACGTGCCTCGTGGACGGAACAATAGGCGAGTTTAACGCTTTACCGGTTAGAGCGCAGGGAAAACGGCCATACGGCGCTTCGAAGTCCCGCGCGCGCGCGCGACCGAACAAAACAACGAGACGGAAACAAAACATTGGCCAGCGCGCAGCCAGCTGGACCGCCATAATTAATATTCAGGCATTAACTTCCCCGACATTCAACGGCGCGGCGGCGGCAGTTCCAAAAGCCTTGGGCTAATATTTTCACTTCGCAACTTGCTATTGACGGTGCGAATCGAATTTTTAATAAGCCGTATTAATTGGAGGTATTGATTTTTCTATCAATTCAGACGAGCGGCTTTTCAATTTAAATACTGTACATCACGATATTGCAACAGAAATGAATTTTTATTACACATTAATGTTTATTAATGTTTTATTAATTGCGTTTTCGATTCAATTTTGAAAGTGAGAATTTCGTTAGCAATAAGTAGTATCTCCCGCTCATATTTCCCGTATAGCGCACACGAAAGCACTTGTACTTTTTTCTTCAAAATTCTCGTGCTTTCCACACCGTTTCGCAGTCCAGTCTCAACATCATAAGCCTTGCAACCGGCGCAGTTCTCGCTCATCTTCCTTTCTCTCTCTTTGGCTCTCCCGCCTCTTCTCTCCCAATTCTCTCCGGATGTCGACCTCCGGGCGAGCGCACAGCGGGAGGACCGTCTTTTTTTATTTTCCGTCCGCCCATACCTTTTTTATTTTTCTTTTCGCCAGGTGGCGATAAATTTGCATTTCACCCCCGGACGGTGGGACCGTTTTGTTAAACATTACCCGAGGCGAGGCGCGGCATATGGGCGCGTTCACGAGCGCTTGCTAAGAAGAAGATTACGGGACTATACTGGTGTAATACGCGGCGTAACGCAGGGGCCCACCGATGGCGGTTTTGCGGCAACGAAATTATCCGCCGGCGGTTTGTGTCCTGTGGATTATGAATTTTAAATCCTCATCACGTACAGCCGACGCCCGATCGCCCCGGATTATTCGTTGCACACGCGCAAAGGAGACGGATGCATTGCATCCACGTATGGTAGGATCGGAGTGTTTCGGAAGAGAAGCTGCTCCGAGGGACCGAAACGCTTCGGAACGGCTTTATCGTTTTAGACACGCAGATGCAGGGTCCGTGGGATCTATACGTTAAGATACAGGGGAGAGTTGCCAAATGCGTACTGGACACCTAAATCATACCTCCTCATCAATATTTTATATTACTTTATAAACAAAAACATGAAATAAATGAAAACTGAGTAATATAAACAAAAGTTTAATAGATTACGTTTTATTTTGTGAATGTTCACAACATTTTAAAAATCAGGTACATCTGGTATTAATTTTTGATGAATTTATGGAGTTCATAATAATATAATAATGCAATTTTAGTATGAATTTTTGTATCTTCATAAAAAAGAGGGAGGGGTTTACTGTAGAATATTTTATATTCATTGTATATCTATACATATATTTGCAATTGTTATTAAGATTAAATCGATGTTTTCATAAAATCTATCAATTCCTAAATCATACCACTATAAAATAAGACAAACAATTGACAATTGTAATAAAACTAATAATTGATATGAATACAAATGTCAATTGTAAAAACAAATTCAAGTGTTTTACTTTGACATCTTTGTCTTTAAATTATTATTGTTATTTAATAATTATTATATACTATATATAAATATTGATTTTTATTTATAATTATATTAAATATTGATATAAATATTTGATTTTTTTCGATAAATTATTAAAATTAAGTACTAGTTAATTATTTTTTTATTAATCTTATATTTTTAATTATTTTTAATTATAAATTCAGTATTTTTAAAGGAGATCCGATTTAGAAGACCTATGGTTGCTTAAATCACATCTTTTCCAGCGTGTTACAAAAAGACTTATAACAAATTAATTTACTATTGGTGAAAAATTAAACGTGTAATAGATAATAACTAATCCGGAACATCAAGAGTTACAGTTCATTTGCGTATAAATTAGTAACAAATGGAAAATGTAATAAAAAATAGTTTAAGTGCATTCGCACTTCTTCCCTATGAAGATTCGAAAATTGTTATAAATCTCGCAACTCGGAGAATTTATTAGATGATGTATTCGTTTTGTTCACTCATTTTAAAACTCACTCATGTGAAGAAAAAAAACATCTATTCACGGAACTAATACGGAAATACGTACGATTGTAATAAATCTTAGTATATCCAGTTATAAATCTAAGATATCATATGAAGCTCGAGATTATCTGATTGCTTTATTGCTCGTTCCAATTTTACGCGCTACGGTCGATTATATTATTTCTTGTAATATCTCCAATCGTTAACATTGGAAGCACCAATACTTTTTACTCTCTAAAAGAAAATGTCAAGTGAAAAAGGAAATGAATTATTTTGAAAATAAAGAAAATAGTAGAAAACTAAATATTTCATCAATATAAAGAACATAATTGAAAAGTCAAAAAATTTCAGAATCCTATGTCTTTTATATAAAATAAATGTACCATAATTAGTGGACATGACTCCACTATTGGACAAAATGACAAAAATTTTTAATATTAAGCTTTTAGTGATGTGTACGACTTTAAATAAATTCATCTTATTAAATTTTTATAACGAATTTATTTAGAGTCATACATATCATTAAAAGTTTAATATGCATTTGAAATTTTTGTCATTTTGTCCAATAATCGGAATATGTTCACTAATTTTTCACTAACGTTTACCTTAACTGATTATCTTCCACTACACAGTCGTTCGAAAAGGAACGTACGCATTGTCTTTTTCGGCGATTTATCGACATACAGATGGCTTCTTGCCACAGATGCAAATTTCTCGTTCTAATTAGCCATTCTGTCGAGGGCGCTCATGCGCAGGGTCAAGTTAACTAGATAGCGGTCGGGAAAAGGGTTGGGCCCGGGTTCAAGCTTCACTAAAATAGTGCCGCGAGTAGCGCGTTGCGCCGAAAGAGAGAATTCATAATTGGCCGGCCGTTTGTTCAACCTGAACGTTCCCGGCGAGTTGAAGAGAAGCTTAATTCGCAACTGCCACGACGCGAGTCAGGCAAGAGAAACCCAGCGGCGCGAGGGAGGAATTAATTTGGTGGTTCGAAGGAATTTAATGGCACCGCAAACTCCCTGGTAACTTTTATTAAATTAGTTACGATCTGAAAAAAGTTGAGTATTTTACCGGTAGATTTTCTCCGCGAGAATGACCGTTTGGTTTAGCGTTTTCAAATCTGCGAATTCTTAGAATGCCAAGAATCTTCGCAATCGAGTTGATTATTAAGTACATAAATCCGGGCAAGTGCAAGAAAAATGGAAAGAGCTAGCTTAGAATTAAAGTTTCGCAAATATGCCACGTCGTTAGGAGCGACAGCGAGTCAATTTTTCTTTCGATTACGACGTTGCCAAGCGAGATACCAAGTTTCGACGAAAGGAAAGCGCCAAAACAAGTTATCGCCTTCCGTTTCGGCCTAGATTTATCGACGCAGGAACTTATTGCGCCTCGCCGACCTCGTAAATCACAGCCATTCGATGGTATCCGGCGTGGAAGCCTCTTCCCGAGATGCAGGATCATTGTTACTACCGAAACGAGATGAGTGTGTGGCGGAGGGCAATTGATCGGAAATAAAAATGGACAGATCGCGGTGGTTAATGATCTAATCAATCGATAAGTTATAAACTCAATTGATAAGAAATTCAGTCAAATTTGTATAAATCGCGCTATTCATCGTTATCGCGATTCAATGCTCCAAATGTCACGAAGTTTTTGGATTCTGGTGTAGATCTTGAAGATCTATTGTAACACGCAATGGAGAATACGGGAGCGAGAATGTCGGAATTAAATCGTAAACTTGCACGAGCGTTTACAGATCCGAACGCTGTGATTTCGAGAACTATAACTTTAGGAGCACGTACTCTGTCAGGTCCTTCTGGACAGATCGAGAAATGCGTTTCTACTTTTGCTGATGAATGCAAGAGTCGCGCCGAGATAATGACAATAAATAAAATTGGACTTGCGATGACCGTAAGAGAACCGATGTAAGCCGATTCCGCTTTCTTTCTACTGCTTTTCTTCCCCTCACGTCTCGTTCTCTTTTACCGAACGACATTGGCGGATATTTACCGGATGTGGGTCGAGATTGTGCGGAGTGGAATACCGTGGGGTCCGGCAGGTTACCCGAGAAATGTAGTACTGCGGATTATCTCGATCTTTACGACGTTACTTTTTGGTAAAGCCCGCAGGGATAGAGATACTGATTACGAGCCACGGCTGTCGGCTAACTGTGCCCCTCGAAAATCATGAAATCCCACGCTACGTACCAAACTGACCATCCTTGTGATCACCGAGCCTCTGATTGATCAATCGGAGAAGAGGCTAAGTCCAGCTTGCTTGTTTAGAACTTCGGCGAATGCTCTAGTGTTCAAGAACGCGATTCGTCCTATGTTAGAGATCAAAGGAGCAGTAGCAAGTTAAATAACGTTAAATTTAGTTATTTTTAACTTTCATGGGTGTCAAAACGTAAATCAATCTATTTCTGTGGTTAGTTTCATACATTGAAAAAAATGATGTTGTTTCAACAGCATTATTTTAATTGAAAATCTTATTGATTTAATAATAGAGTATTAATGAAACAAACAGCACTTTAGTAAAACAAGAGTAGGATGTATATAATATTAATGGTGTTATTGAATAAACAAGATTATTTATAAATAAAATAATGCTGTTGATACATTATTCTTTTTCAGTGTAGTAAGTATCGTCCATATTAACGCATGCATTTAGTTAATAATAAACTGAATTTGAGTCAAATTTAATACGTTTTCTTAAGTTAAATTGTTTAATTCCAATGTTTTAGTCAAATTAACGATATAACTGGGTAAGATCAGTGACGATCTATAGAAATGATTAAAAAGAACTCAAATTAGGTGCAATTTGACATTATAAATTTAACAGCGTAAAATAAGCTTGTATTACATTTCCATTAGCGCGACGAACGTGCGGTGCATGTGCAAAGAGCAAGGAGAAAACGCAGCCGCCGCCGTGAGAAGTGCTACCGCGTCATTAAACTAATGATACAGCCCTGTCTATCGTAACGAGTGTTTCACGTGAGTGGCGGAAATATATATCGGATAAACACTGTAAATGTCATAAGTACAGGTACACGTCGATCGCGATCGATAGCTCTGGTTATCACACACATCTCGTTTTTCTCATCGAATTGCATACTTCGATAGAAAGCTCCGAGAATGCTTGAAACTCGTACATTTGTAAATCGTGACTTGTCAATCGTAGATTTTCCGGTAACTCGAATCATGAGGTTTTTATTTGTTGTTATAAACACACGAATATGTAATGTTATTCTTATTCAACACAATTGCTTTTCCTAATATACATATTTTATCAGACATTCTAATTGTCATCTGTAGATGATTATTTCTATTGTTATTTAGCTGTTGGTTAGAATATGTGTACATAACATTTCATTTTGTATCTTTATCTTTTTCGGAACATATGTGTGCTTCCAAGGCGTAGCGAAGAATTTCTCATCACTTCGAGCTTTTGATGGATGAATCATATTTCTAATATGATTCATGTTAGAAATATGTAAAAGAAATACGAAAAAGTACGTTTAATATTATAAATAATTAGAATATTTTAATTTCTCGTGAGAATTATTAGAATTATGTTCGTTATTAAAATAATAAAAATAACGTATTCCTTAATTTTCAAAGGATGATTTGGAGGTTCCATTATTATTGATTGCTTGAATTTTTAATTAAGAAAAATTTAAAAGGATTAACTATTAAAAAGCCGAAGAAGATTGCATGAATATATCATGTTGAATAAGTTTTCAATATTTCTTGTAATGAAACGTTTGCAACTTTTACATTATTAATTACATGGATAAGAATAGTTTAGTAGTAAGGTGAAGGCTTTTAAATGATCAAGTGTCAGAAAAAGAAAGAAATTTCTCGAATATCAAAATTGAGATTAATAGAAATTATCTTCTTGAATGATACACAAACCAAAAAAGTCAAAATATTCGCAATATTATATGTGATGTTTTTTTCCAATGTTTATTGCATGATTATAAAAAAATTGACTATGATAACAAAACATACATTTCTGTGAAATATATTTTATTCATTAAAAAAAAATGAAATAAATCATTTATTTGCTAGAGGAAGTAGGAATAAAATTTTATTTCACCGTATTTAAACAAGGATTCACAATGAAATAAATATTATATCTTATAAATAAATTTTTAAGTATGGTTTTCTCAATGTATTGTCCACACATGTTATTTATCTAAACACTCATATACCTATAAATAAGGTATATGCGTGTTTAACTTATTTAAACTTATTTAATATTAGTAATTGAATTAATACTTAATTGCATGATGCGCTCTGTATCCTGGACTTCGAAATCTCTCTTGATTATTAAGATTACTGGACCTAAAGACCCCGAGATGTAGCGTGAATCAAGCATGTCGTGTGCACGGATCAAAATGTTACGGAGAATCCTCTGAATACCTCTAATCCGTCTCTTGATATCTAGCATCGACGTCCCATCCAAAAGCCCCCGTTCCATCTTAGGACATTCACGGTCGTCTGAGGAGCAATTACAGACGACAGAAATGCAAACTCAGCCACTAAGGGACGCGACGTTACAAGATTAAGACGAGAAAGGCATGCGGCGCCTCGCGATAGAGAGAAACGGCACACACAATCGCTGGACCCTAACAACATCCATCAACAAGATATATGGTGTTCGAGGAGATCCGGCGCCTCCGTTTCCCTCGGATCGGTCTTCCGCGATGTCTGGGAGCTCGCAGCGTGTGCACGGAAGCGTCATCGTGTCTGCTCGTGGGCGGCGCCGAGCTCTCCTCTGGGGGAAAAGCAGGACAGCGACGGAAATTACTCGTCTTCGTATGTTTGTTGCAAGCGACTGGCAAAAATCCCCGCGAAGAAACGCATTAACGTAACTGGAGGAAAGAGAGAGAAAGCGAGAAAGAGAGAGAGGGAGGGGGAGGAAAGAAAGAGAAAGAGTAGCTTGCTTATTTTCTTGTCGGATAACTGTCGCGAAGATAATTAGTAGATGCTCGCTCGGCTCGGCCGAGGAGTGCTCGAAATCGCTGCTCCTCGCAATTAGAGTCAAGTCGCCGCGTTAATTTTGCATTTAATTCGAGATACTTGAAGGATATTTCCTTGTTAGCGGACATTAACAAAAAAGTAAAGGGACCTCCGCAATTTCTCAAGGTGCAGATGGATACTGCTTCCGCTAACTCCTCAATACGATTCGCTTAATAAGATTGACACACGCTGTTGCAGTGTTAGTGTCTTTTTTTTTATTATCAGCTTTTCAGAGATGAAAACTCCATTATTGATACGAGCTTCGTTAGCACGAACCTACGATAACCGTTTAAATTCACCAAACGAAGTTACGTTGGTTCTAAATTATTAGTTGAATCTATTTAGTGCAATTGCGCGTGAAGTTAAATTTTCACGGATTTTCTCGTCACCGTTCGGAGTCAAACTCGTAATTCGGGACGATCGGGGTGCCGTTATTTAACTTTGCGTGACGTCGTTATTTGACTACTTCGATATTCGAGCGAGTCACTTAGGTCGATTCTCGACGCTTTAAGCGACGGCACGGCGCCTAGAGGAGCGCGAAAGAGAACGCTCGCACGACAGCACGAGAGGACTGGGCTTTGTATTCGTTAAAAGGGAGATCGCCTTGAGCCGTCAGTGTCGAGACCTTTTAACGGACAATTCAGTCGAGTTAATTGTCCCATCCTGCGGAGTGAGTCAGGAGCCTGCGGGTCATGGGGGCCGCGAATTCTCTTCGAAGCGCGGATGTAATTCACATTGTTAGTTAAAGAGGAAAAAAATATATGAGAAAGAATAATAATTATTCTGACACAAAGCCAGAAAATAAGAATGTTACGAAGAAAGTATGTACGTACATATATATATATATATATACACACCACTTTACAGCTCCAGGTTTAAAGTTTACATATCTCTTTATCTATCGCATTCTTTGAGCGACTCGTAGTCGACTCGTTTCTTATCGAAAGCATTTATCATTATGTTGTCAACGATCGCTGTTCAGTGTGTGTCTGGAAAGTAATTTACATTTAATATACGGTTTCAAGAATGATATCGGTAGCTTTTTTCGAGATAGCATGCGTTTTACAAGCGTGGCATAATTCCTCTCAGATTTAACGTGGTAATTTTGCGACAAAGAGGCATGCAGAAAAAATTACTTTACTCAGTGTAATGCTTTCTTAAGGGATTTACTTAGATAGAGACAAGATAATTATGTCGTATATAAATGATATTAGCTGTGACATGAGCGCGCGTAATGACATCGGAGTTACTTTTCATTAGAAAGACTCCCTTTGACTCGCATGTCAGTGCGAAAACTCCGTCGTGCTAAAATCCGACGCAGAGATCCGACGGGATCCAACGGAATGCCGCGTTTATGAATAATGCATGACGCGACGAATTTGTTACCTTAGTCTTCGCACCATATGAATAAATTTAATGCTTTCTCGTATCGGTTCGAATCCATGCTTTTCGCGTTGCGAGCCCGCGAGATCTGTCTCGCGAATATATCTGCACGCATAGAAAATCTTCAAATGTATTGGCCTGGATTTAGTATAAAGACGGTCATCCTGGAAAAACCGCGTAAAATCCTGCCAATCGCATTTTACTGTATTTTGGATATCTTCTCAGAATCTGCGCGCTGTGAAGTATGTCCCATAAGGTGTAATTGAGATATTACAATTCACATTAAAATTCAATGAATTTTAATAACATCAAATTGCAACAAATAAATTGATAAAACAATTATAACTAATATGTAAAGAGCTACGAGCAAAAAGCTAGATATTGTTTGCTAATCTATTAATTACTATTATAATATAATAATCTATTTAATCATTCAAACAGACATTTCGACCACTTACTGAATCATTTTCAATGTTGAATAAACAATTTACAAGAAATGATTACATTTCAAACGCAAATTACCCTAAAAAACTGGTTACATTTCGAACGTAAATTATCCTAATGAAGCATACTTCTGTTGACAATTGAAAAAAATTGATAAAATTTTTTGTTTCCTGCTTTCAAGAGACAAAGAAGACATGTTTTTGTACTTTAAATATATTTAGATTTTCTCTAGTATTGCAGAAATTAAATCTCAACGAAAATTAAATCCCTACGAAAATGATCAGTTTTATTAAAAAAATATTCAAAATGTTACAAAAAAATTTATTCTTTTTTAACATAACCTGTAATCAAACTCATGATTTTCTTCAGGAATTGAAAACCTCTATTGATAGTCGTATTTTGCGGCTTGTAAAGTTCTATGATAAAATTCTATTTTCGTACTCCTTTTACATCTCTTTTGCTTGAAACAAATATCTTGGTTGATGACTGCCGAAAACTGTGTACCCTTTTTACGCGAACTCGGCAGATCCAGAAAGGTCATAGACCTTATGGATCAGTGCGGATCAAGGATTTTTATGAGCCGCATCTTTTACGACATCTTGAAGCTGCCTTTACTGTTCGCGTCAGCTGTCTGGGGCCTTAAGTAGCATACAGCGAACTGTACGAGCAAAAAATTACACAATACACAGGTAATTTAAACGTGCAAATATTAGTTATATGCTACAATGCAAATATTGCTGGTGTATCACGAATAAATATCGTCTACGCTTTTAAATTAATGAATGCTGTTCAAACATCACTGCTCTCATTTAGAGTATATATTTGTTTAATTATAACTTTGCAGTTCGTATTTTGTGACATAAGTGAAAAATAATCTGATTTTCACGACTATTAAAGTTCAAATTAGCAATCATGTAATGAAAAACAGCGCGCTAGTTTAAAAATTAATGTTCGTTTCTGACAATGTAGATTAACTTTAATCTTAGTCCAACTTACTCTTTATCTTTATCTAGCTCTAAAAATTAGAAAAAGACGAGAAGTAAATTGAGCCGAGATTAAAATTAATCATAACTTCGTAGTTGTATTTTGCGATATAAGTAAAAATAATCTGAGTTCCACGAATATTAAAAACCAAATTAGCAATTATATAATAAAAAACAATATGTAAGTTTAAAGATTAATGCCACATTGATAGAACGGGTATAAGTGTCTAAATTTTTAGAATCAACAATCTGACAAACGATAAACTTGAGGTATATTATGTAAGTTGATAGAAGTTACGCGACTCCTTGACATTTATCATGCATTATGCGTACAGTGATGCATTTAGCAGCGTCTCCTGTCAACGATAGGTCTCTCGAGAACGCAGTTGCATCAAGGATTATTATCCCGGCGGATGATAGATCCGGAGTTGCAAGCGAGCACCATTTTAGAACGCTGCTTAAAGCGCCCTACACTTCCGTGAGCATCAGAAAAGATTACTTAGAAGCACCATCGTCATCCATTCATAATTCCTTCTCATTTCGTCTTGTAGCGATGCCATACGACGCGTCGCCTTCCGCGAGCGTCGTTCTGCCCCGTTTATTATTTAGTCACCCCTCGGGACATCGACGCTGAAAAAAGGGAAGCGGTAAGGGAGCGAACTAATCGCGAACGAAACGAATGAGATGGTGAGCTGCAGCTATGAATAAATTTCGTCACGAGCGCTTCGAGAACGTTGCCGGCAGCGTATCGCTCAAACTAGCTTGTAGACGTTTCCACTTTTTCGATACTTCATATTCCATTGCAAGGATCATTAAAGAATCGAGGAAAGAATATTAAAAATAATCTCACCAAACAATCTCACGGAAAATTCTCTGCCTCAGATGAATAATGAAGATAATATCATGCTTCGGATATTCACAGATCTATAATTATTATTTTAAACCAAGTTGGACCGGAAGGTTATTTGCATCTTTTATCTCAAATTATCTGTAAATGCGTGTATAATTTTAATGAATCGGTTCTTAAAACGAAGAGACATTTCAGAATATATTTATTCCTGGCATCTTTAACTGAATATACTACAAGCACTGTTAAAAATTGAAGGAACAATGGTAACCCAATTCTTTGAGTTAAATAACGTTTTGTTATTTTTAACTTCTATATGTGTCAAATTAATCTATCTTTGTTGTTAGTTTAAAAAAGCAATAATAACCCAATTTCTTGAGTTAATATTTTGTTATTTTTAACTTTCATGTGTGTCAAATATAAATCAATCCATTTCTGCAGTCAGTTTCAAAGTAAATACATCCGTATTAATATATGCCGTTAGTAAACAAACTAAATTTGAATTACATTGAAAACATTTTTAACTATTGTTTTAATTAAATTAACGAATATCAAATAAGGGCAGTAGCGATCTACAAAAGTGATTAAAAATAATTTAAATTGGGCATAATTTGACATTATGAATTTAACAGTGTAAAGTAAAATGTATTCTTTATATTCAATAGTAATTTAATTGCTCTTAATCGTTGATGTAATCGACAGGATTGAAATTATAATTAATTCTAACATTTCTCTTTCAAATATCTATTGAGTAATTATGTAATATTTCCAAGTTTATTCGTTAGATTTTTATATTCGCTGGAGCGAGAGCTGCGAGGAAATAACATCTAATTAGAAATGAAAAGTGTGCTCTTTTTGAAGACAATCGAGTGAAGACGAAATTGTTCACGTAATCGTTCTCAGAGAGCAAGGGTTCTGACGAAAGATCGAAAGACTCAAGTATCCATTTCTGTCGCGGAGAAGGAACGGCCGTTCTTGCGGGGCATCGTCTGCCGGAGACGATGTCCCAGTAAATTGGAACGGAAATTTGCCGGTGGAATGGACGACGGGTCTTGAGAAGAAGGAGTGGAGGGAGGGGGTAAAATGGAGAACGCCGTGACGTGCGATGGTCGCAGTTACCTCACGGTGCACCAACGGGCGTTTGCTCTCGCACTTGATTGTACGAGGTAACGAAGTAGAAAGCACTCACCTCCGTTGGTTCAAACGGAAAACAGGAAGTGCAGGTGGTAATTCCAAGACACGCTGCGAGGGCCTTGGGAGTGCTTGCTCGACTCCATCTTTCGTCGCATCGAATGTTGGCGTTCCGACATGTAAATGGTAGGAAGCGATCGTATCTTGTGATCTCGATCGAGAGTGCACGAAGTTTCTTACGGCGGCGAGATTCATTAGGTTAGAATATTAAAAGAGTCTTCTTACGTTTTGCACATCAAATTGAGCCACCCGGTACTTGGCAAAGCTCTTGATCCTTCCTCTACGTTAGCGGGATTAAAGAAGTTGTGGATCAGCGGATTCTCAGTTCTTTCAATGCGCGGATTAGGACGTATTGATTTCGGGATCTTGAGTCTCCGAATGCTGTCATATTTTGGAATTTTCAGAACCGTGCATTTCTACCATCTACAATTCTTTAAAATTTTTTTTAATTAAATTGAAAGAGTTTTTTTTTCCCAGATCCAAGAACTCTTACTCAGCACGGATTTCGATGGATTCTTTATTGCGAGTGATATTAATCGAATAACGAAGTTGTGCAACGAACCGAAGTCGACACGAGGCACAATGGAAAGGGAGAGAGAGGAGAAATCATACGAGGGATATGATCTATCGACATGTCGCGATCGCGGAGCGCGTCCGGTAGCTTAATGGCCATGCTACACGCCGCGACGATGGCGGCCAACGTAGTCGCGTACAATTTCGCACGATATCTCACATTGTGGCCCGACTGTATTATAGCGTGTAATGGTCCGCGCACGGCCGCATTCGGTGCAGCCAACGGCGTGCATCGACTGCGCCGAATTGACACACACCGCGCGTGACTTTGCGTTACAGCCTGGCGCCTTCCTTCCTAGGAGCGACGACGCGCGTCCCGCCGTTCTCTCGCGTGTTAACACGACCTAAGCCCGTCGGCGAGCCGGAGCCAGAGGGTTGTCACTTGACAAGGGTTCAACACCTCGGACGATATGTATCGCGCGTCTAATTAATACGGTCGACGAGACCGCCGTGGCGTATCGGTCTTTCGCGGTCTCAACGCACGCTCCCTTCGCCAATGCTGGCGATAAGCTCTGGCTCGTTAAACTGTGTCGCGTAATTTTTCTAGGCACAGAGTAATTTTTTTTCGAAAGTTAAGAGCGCGATTAATATGAGGAAAAAAGATTAAAAGAACGATATAGTTATTATCGGCGGAGCAGCGATAGCAAAATTATAGGTATCCCTTTACTTACGACAGTTACGACTACTTTACTTATGGATTTTCGAACTTACGACCGGCATGTGCTAAGAATTAGAAAAAGATAAAGAGTAAGTTGAACCGAGATTAAAGTTACTTTACGTTGATAGAAACGGACATTAATTGACTTTTTCACGTAACTTGTAATTATTTATGTCCAGAATGACTGTTGATAATATTATTACTAATTTAGTATTATGTGATTACTATTTGACTTACGATCAAAGAGAAATACTTGTACATCTATGCAAATACGCTAATTTCACTAGAGTCACTACTCATATTTGGAACATTATAAAGTACTACGATAATTGTTATTCAAAGAAGTCGTGAGCGAAACAGACGAGTGCATTAAAATTAAATCGAAGGAGAAATATTAAAAATAATTTCACCAGAAAATTCAGTTAATATTTTAAATATTTGTTTATTATTATCTATATCAATTTTTCCATGTTCTATAATGAGAGAAATTTTACGTTGAAATTTTTACGGAAAATGAATTTCGTGATCGCGCAAGAGACTCGCATTTATCTGAAACGAGTCCCAGTCAACATCGAAGATGGGATGCTTCGCCTTTAGCGACACGACGAATCAAGATAGTGAGCACCAAGTGGACGAGGAGAAGTGACGGAGGGTGAAACAAGTTGCTTTCGCTTTATCCGCAGTTTACTGGCGTTCGAAAGGCAGCCGAGTTGAAAGGGTGAAACGGTGCGCAGGAGTGAAAGGCAACTCTGAACTCGTGGTAGGATCGGTAGAGGTCGGAAGGACGTAGGCGACTTAATAACGGTATTTAGTGCGACGCGAACTTTATAAATTTCGCTTAATCCCCGGCGACAAATCCCTCGCCTCTCTGGCGAAGCGCTACCGGTGGATTTTCACGTATTTATTTTGCTACTCGCTGCGGATGTATGTTATCCGAGTGTTGCCGATTGTGCGACAAATTCGCTGCAGCAATCCTCGATAGAAAAGTAACGATAAACGTCTGAGATAAACGTTCGTTTCTTTTGATATTTTTATCGTCAAACAGCGTTAAACGAACTATACACCTTTACACGAAAATATTGAAAAATAAGTCTTTTTTTAAAACAAATTTATATTGTTAGAATATTATAAAGTTTCGAAAGATTTATATATAATATTATATTTTTTATATTACACACACTACACATAAAGAACGATTTTGTTAAAGTCTAAAATCTAAAAATTTAGATACAGACAGGAAAATAATTTTGGATCAAAATAGATATTCGAGTATGATGATAATGTTGGAAAAAGCTTTGACAATCTAACAACTATTTTGAGCGTCCTACTCTCTATCTCTGGAATAGAATCTAATTCTGAAGAGTGACAAAAAGTGATAATGAGCCAATGTTGAAAACGAGTGGCAATTGTTAAAAGTGAGATTTTACTCTAAAAATTTTAAAGAGTAGGTTTATTTTAGAGAGTAGGAATTATTTTGATGGTCCAACAAAATTATTTTCAGATCTCTAAGCTAAAAAATTTAGTTAGAAATTTTTAGATACTTCAGTAAAACCATTCTTTCCGTAATTCACTTTATAGTACTAAGGAAAAAATTTACTAAATTTTAATAAATATTTATTTGAATATTGCCAAATATTTACAATAAATAAATATTTTCTCATTAAAAAAATTGTTAAATCAAATTAGTTCTTGTAGCAAATAAATATATTACGTATATTTAGTAAATATTTAGTTGGTGCTATTCAAACAAATGATTTATTAAAATTTAATATATTTTTCTCAGTGCGGATTAGAGTTGATATGCTTATTACACTTTCTTATATTAATTCCCAATGTCCTCTTGGCGAATTTAATTAACTAGGAAGTAAATAATGGTTCCCCCGGAAACATTTAACGGAACATACATTTTCCCCGTCGAGAGGATCAGACTCGAGCTCGCGCGAAGTACGGCCGGTCGATCGCGTGCCGCGGAAATTACTCGACGCCCTTATACGGATTTTCCTGATGCCGGACATAGTTCCGCGATTTGTGCCGTACGTCGACCTATGAAGGATCCTTGGTCAGCGCGACGATAACATCCCGTTAAGACGCCGGCTCGCCTCCAGACTGAGACGGGGTGAGGCGAGGCTCGCGGTAGATCGTCGTTAAGTTAAGGGATGAAGTTGCACATGAAGGGACGGAGGGCAGCGGCCGGGGTCGGTCGGCGCGATTAGTCCCTCCTCTCAAGAACTACGGCCTCGCACGCGAACCGTCGCGCTGACCTACATCCTACGGCAAGCAGAAGAGACCCGGAACAATAGGTCGGGTCGAGGCCGTCGATGCGAGTTCCAGTCACCTCGTTACACAGCGTATTATCCAACGTAATTGTGTTTGCCCCGCCGGCTACGCCGGATATGGCTGGGCGGCGTCGTGACGTCCATAATGATGGCGCTTACAATATCTCGTCTTTTTTTTTCTCGTTGCATAACGAGCGTGCGTAAATCGGTCTTACGGAAACCGTCGCGTGAACGCTCGAGCTGAACGTGTGCTTGATATGTTGCTCGATTATCAAGGAGGTTTTTATTAATTTCCACGTTCTACGATATTTTATACCTCTAAATTAATAAATTCTCTACAGTGTTTTAAAGATGATTATTAGCATAAAGTAATATTAAATTGCTTGTCGATTAATTTGTGATATTACATACTTCATTTTCAGTTTAGAACTATATTTTAAGACCAACAAATAATCGACGGGCAATTTGCTTGAACTGAAAATTGTAAGAATTCATACAAGGAAATTATTAAACACTAAGACCTGTATTGATTGAATATAGTATTCTTCGCTTATTTGTGATTAAGCATTTCTTTATCGATCTTCACTTAATATTGATATTTTATATATGTTTTTTTAATGAGACCTCGGTCTTTGCAGTCTCCATGCGAGTCTTTAACTGTGTCCGTTGAGCATCAGAAAAGATCAGGGTCGCTGAAGCCTCGGCCCTGTGGCGCATTCGCAGTCTAAAATCCTCGAATTGTAGGACATGCCAGTGCATAAGTTCGCGAAGTCTCGGATTCTCGCGCGTTCTTGGATTATTCATTTCATTTCTCATCTGCCCTCACGAAAACGAGTCGTTCTTCATGATATACCTTACAGTGCCAGGTACTGCAAGGTCAGCTGCATCAGAATTCCGGTGAAGTGCCTCACGAGCTAGATGTACCTAATAGAGAAACGTAATTTTGGAGCAGTATTTGCGCAATACTGAGGTTTCGAGATGGGCCACGCCATCGTACTCCAAGTGGGTTAGGTTGGAGCGATTGTGACGTCACTCTGCGGCAACCTAGTTACCGCCTCCTCTTCACCGCCAAACTCGCCTATAGTCAACACTGCGGTAAAGCAACGGACAGCTTTCCTGTCAATGTTGTTCGAATGGTCCCACACATTCACGAAGTCGTTGAATGCATGCCGCCTTGCCAGCCATTTACCATTAGTGTAATTATCTTTTATTAAGTTAATTAACCCATTGATCGCCGAAAATCCCGCGAGACTAATTGAATAACGCGTTTTGGGAGAGTAATACAGTTATCTCGTGAAACAATAGAGGTCTATTGGCTACCTAACTTTTTACAATATATATATTTAGTAATCTGTCTATCATTACCTGTCTAGTATTAACCTTTAAGTAGGTAAGTAGTTCAAAAATACATAAGTTGGTAGGTGAAGTGTTTAAAATAGCCCAAAAGAATTACTATTGTAGTTATATTTTTTTACTACTATATCATGCTGTAGTTAAATTTATAACAGTAGGAGATAGAAAAATGTAAAAATAACTCAAAAGGATGAGAGGATCTATTAAAAAAGTTTTCCTTGAAATAAAATCTGTTATAATTCATAATTTTTTATTGTATTTCTTATTTCTAAATACAACATTGTTTCAGCGCTATTATATATGGTTTACCTGTTCTGTGAAGGTTAAGATTTTTAGACATCTGGGCAATACTGTTTATTTTCCTTCTCCAGAACAAGGTTTTAAAGAAAATTATATCTAAACAATAAGAATCTTATTTTAGACCGTACTAGGTGAGAAACACAATCAATAACAGAAATTAAATAGCTTATCGGTCGAAGCTAAATCTTTAATGCTTAAATAATTCAATGTGAATTATATATATACTATATATGTACTTGCATATATACCATATTTGTAGTCCTTCAAGCTGCGCGCTGAATTGGTTTTCCGAACTTATAAATTATTACTTAGCAATTAAACTACTGGAATAATATCACGAATTAAATTTAATTAACGAGTGATTCTTAATAATTTTAATGCACAATCAGGCATCATATTAATGTGCTGAAAAACTGAAAATAAATTTATTACGAAAAATATTACCTTGGCCGGGAGTTGAATCCAGATCTCTTGTATTCCGTACGAGCCATTAGATTATCGAGGCAACAAAAATTATATCTGCTGTATTCACTCCACCTACTCACTTAAAAGTTAATCTTTTCCTATTAATCTGTCTATTATTTCAGCCACACGCTTCAAATATTACAGCTACATTAATGATATGCTATAAAACGTTTTTTTTTACATGAAAGAGTCTCTAAATAATAGAATACTCTGCATTTTTTTATTTCATCACGATCTTTGCTCGACGAATTGAAAAGAACCCCTGCAAAAGAGAGAAAAAAGAAAAAGGCTAAAGGTTCAAGGAAACAAGCGATATGTAATTTCAAAGCCTCGGGATCTAGATATCCAAAAATTCAAGGTTAACACGAGGAAGTCATTTACCATAGGTAAAGCCTACTCGAGCCCACCTGATCGCGTGCGGCAGCGATACGGCTCTCGATGTTTCAGCTCCGACGGAGTGTTCGTTGTGGTCGATGTAACCGGCAATTACCGAACCGTATATCGACGGCAGACGGAACAGACGGGGCGGTAATTGCAAGTCGAATCGCGAGGCAGAGGTGCTATGCCGAAGATAACCGGGGGTTCCGACCGCCGGCCTAGTTTCGTTCGCGTTTAAAACCAGGGCTCGGTCGACCGCCCCTCAGATTAATCGCGACCCAAGATCGAACGGGGTCAATGAGATCTAAGCGAGCCGCATCCGTGGATACTACGATATATCGCGTAACGAAATATCGCGGTGGCAAAGGCGGCAGCGCTTCTCGTCCGTGCACATCGGAATGGTGGGGAACGTGGAGAACGCCGGCCTCGGGATAGCCCGATCGATCTTGGTTCGCCGTGTAATTTAGACCGGCGATAATTGTTGCGCTGGATGGGAGAAAACGGCGGTGTAAATCGTCGGAATGGTACGATGTAAATGGATACGGATATTTACGTGATGGCTGAGGCCGGAAGGTGGTGCTCTACGTGGTAACTTCCTTTTCAAGCCTTCTACGAGCGGGATAATTCGCGCGTGGTGGTGCTTAGATCCTCGAAACGATGCATCTCGAAATTGGATCCCCGATCCTATCGCGGTATCTTCTACGTTTCACGGTTATTTCCTGTCTTGGATACGTATACAGCAAAATAAAAAGTTTCATGGAATTGTCAGAAAAGAAGGGAAGAGATTTTGTAAAAAATATATCTATATACCCTATACGTATATTGATACATTCGAAACATGGAACACACGTCGATATCTGACAATATTTCTGAATGTAGAGCTTGGATACATTGTGGATACATGCATCCGAGCACAATAACGAAGTGCTGTTTCGCAAAAATAACGAGTACGACGATACGTACAGTGAAACGCGGCGGCATCCATTCCGTCGCAAATCGGGGGATTTAAAAAAAAAAGGGTCTGATACATAACGAGCTTTTCCGCGATGCTATTTGGCCGTCGCGCCACGATGGTCTCGTGGAAAATCCGAATTGCCATACAAGCGTCTCGCATCGCGACGGCGCGGCGAATCGTTCGAAACTTGAGACGTATCCCTGCAATCGTCGTCCGACGACGTCCATAAAGTTGCGACGAGATTCCCGATGAAATTCTCTCCCCTCGCTGCGTCGCCGCGCGATATATCGACCGCATCTCTGGCACAGTGGCACACTTACGGTTCCGGCGATTCCGTTTTATGCGGCCGCTTAATGGCGCAAAGTACGATATGAGAGCACGTTCAATACGTTCAATTTATTCCACGTGCGTAATGCGCGACGGACGTTCATAACGATCAAACGCAACGCGTGAAAAAGAAATTTTCTAATTATAAATCTGTTTCTTTTGTAGCTGAATTAGTATTCATTATTTGTACTTACACCCAGAGAAAGGGTACTTCGATTCAAAGATATATTTCTTTGCTATACGGTTAAAGAAAAAATTTCTTTGATTTGAACATAATTTTTTCAAATCAAATAAATTTTTTTATTTAATTTAAAAAAATTATTTTCAAATCAAATAAATTTTTTCTTTAACCGTATAGCAAAGAAACATTTCTTTGAATGAAAAAAATCTTTCTCTGGGTGTAAAGTGAACTAGATATATATTTGACGAAAGGGAGATGAGGGGGAAGTTCTAGTGCAGCAATAAAAAACGAACTTAATATAAAAGAAGTACTTGTTTTTTTTTTAATCCAATGATATACGAAGAATGGAAAATTCATGATTTCGAACGTCCGAACGATAAGTTATTACTACAGTAAGTGAGAGGATTTATGACAATCGTCGCATATTACGTAATTTATGGCTTCGAGATTACGTGAATGCTTTAATTAAGATAAGGATAATTTTTAGGATTTTAATTTTTATATTCTGTGATTTTCGCGTTTCCTATTCGGATATTCAAAATGCAGTAACTCTAGGACTGAAGATTCACGACGTCGCGGTCGGAAGATCTAGAGGATCCGACGATTCCAGGATCCAAGACGATATCGTTCCGCGAAATTTCCACGGGAATTTCCGGTCGTAAAACAATGCCTGCATTTGGCGCTTTTCCAGACTGGTCGCCCGATTTCCCCTTGCGAACGAGCAACTTTTTATCTCAGCGCGACTCAAACAGCACTTAACTCATATGAGTAATGCACGATAGAAATTCATACGCCGCGACAACGAAGACGTGGTCGCTGCAAAGCGAACCATGACGAACATTTTCCAGAGTTACGTGTAAATATTATATATTAATACTTGATTCGAAAGCCATAATATTTAATCAGAATCAGCAGAATTAGAATCAACGTATCTAATTATAATTTCTAAGATAAATTTTGAACCGAAATTCATATTTAATCGGTTTAGGATAGATGTACTATATAAATAACTCGAATGTTTCTGTATAGAACGGATTAAAATGAGAAGAGGCCATATTCAATCAAAGCGGGTCTCAGAACCTAATAATATCTTTCTGTAAATTTTATAATTTCCAGTTCAAACAAACCGGGCTAGTTATGCTAGTGTCGATCTTAAAACACAGTCCTAAATTGAAACCTTGTGAATTATAGGCTTACTTCATCTCTGATGCCTTTCAATCATTTACATTGCGATAAAATGGTACCTGGAAGATTGCGGTTATGTCTTGTTTGTACAAACATGCTTTTAATATCGTGATTCTTATTTTCCTTGATAATTCCTTTAATACAGTTACCAGTGCGGCCATTATTTCGCAATTGAACTTAAGGCCATCGAGACAACTTCCGAAGAAGCTTCCCGCCGACTCGATATTACCATTTTCTATATTTTATAAAATGCGATTTCATTATGACAAAAGCCAATATATCAGGATTTCTTTCACTGCGTAAGAATTTAGTGAGTTACACGTCGCTTCTTTGGATAGACGAGCGCTTTTCCGTCTCGCGAAAAGCGACCTTTATTGCTTACGTGTCAAGCGGAACAAGCAATGATCTGAAGTTACAAGAAATCCATGATACAAGAATCCAAGAATCTAACGATTCAAGGATTGGAAATCACGGGATTTAAATATTCTAGAGTATACGAGAAATTCCTGAACTACTGCTCGCTGACTTGCGAATTGCTCCCTTTTACTTTTCCGCCTCTTCTGCTCCAGAAGTCACGTGGCGTTGCCACTCGTCGAGGTTTATCGCGACACTCGTTCTGGAATTTTTTTTTTTTTTTTTTTTTTTTTTTTTTTTTTTTTTTTGAGAGAAATAAGTACGTGTCGCCCGGGAAACAGGAAGCAATCTCGACGGGCTTAGCCGACGAGGCAATTCCTGCGATTCCGTAGACTCGCGATGGCTGCCTCGACAAGCTGAGGCGGCGCTAACCGATCTCGTGGAATCCATTTCAAAATTTGACCTGACCGAGATTACCTATCTCGCTCGGCTTATCCGAACGGGATAAGCTTCGTGTACCGTATAGATGTAAACGAACGTTGTAGGATTTTTCACTCTACAACTACTTCTATTCCAAGACTCTTAAACACGACGCATTAAACTTAACGATCTTCTGCAGAATCTGTAAGTGACATTTTTAATTCTTAGACTCTTGACTTCATCAATCTTTATGCTCCTTTTTTTTAAATACAATTTTTGAATTATTAGATAATAAATTCTTCACAAATTTTAAGTCGTTAGTAGCATCAAATTGAAGATCTATAATTTAATTTGGTGGGAATATTATTATTTTAATTTGATTGTATTGCAAGAAAATAATCAACGATGCCATGTATTTGAGATAAAAATTATTTAAAGACATATCAGATGTATTATTCCAACATTTTTTACTGTAACTGACGTTTCTCGTATATAATTAAACTGTTCTTGAAGGTCTGAATTTTTCAAATTCGATATTCCATTGTCATTCGTTTCGTTCCTTGGCTATAACAACCGCATCTTCTCGATAGAATTACCGGTGTCATCCACCTTCCCCAAAAAGTTTTGAAATCGTATATCCTTGGATTCCTAAACCACGTGAGTCTTAAATCTTCGGATTATCGAAACTCAATATCCAAGACGTGCTTTTGTTCTCTTCGCCGAATAGCGTAAACGACACCTTCGATCATGCTGTTCGGTGTCACGTATGTTCTTCACGATCGTGTTTCGTTGTTTACACCGAGTCAAAGCAGCGTAAGGAATAAGAACCCGAAAATTGCGTTGGCCGTAGTCCAATATCTTGCTATCTTGCCGTACTACAGCTCGATCAACCGCAAAAGCGGATCTGTGACTGCTGTGCCACGACCATGTCGACCTCGTCCTCTCGGTTAGAAGAGAGGACGTCGCGAAATTTACTCGCGGCAGATGACTCGAGCATATCCGGTATCCGCCTTAACACGGTCGAAGCCCGCGGTTATTCTGCTCCGGCGAACTGTCGCGAGCAGGCTGGTTTCTCCTATTCGAAGGAAATCGTACGGAAGGTCGAGGAACACAGCTGAGAGTTAAATTAGGCGCGGGAAATGCAGCCGCGTCTTGGAAATTCGAGCTTGTCGTTACTCGGGCGGAATGGAAATCATGAAGGGCAACTCGCGAAGGAATGAGAAAGAGACGTGCAACCGGAATACGGCGTGGATTTTCACTAAATGATCCGATATTGAAAAGATCGAAATTTGATCCCAGCTTGAACCAAAAAATAGTAAATCACATTATTTATTTTACGTTAGTAGGTATCCAAGAATCTGAATATCTAAGAATATAAAAGAAGCCAAGAATAAACTTCCAAGGATAAAACAGCTGATACGCTTAGCGGATAAAGACATAAAAATATTCACGATCGCGTACATGCTGACAGAACGTGTCCTGAAAATCCAAAAATTTCTGATTCTAAGCGTCTCCCAGGACGTCTCTCAGTCGTCGATGTAAGAATTGGAGCTATTCGAACGCTTTATGTGGAAATTATCGGTATCTCGAGAGTACCCTCCTTCCCCCTTGCCTCTCGCACAGATCCTGCTGTCCATCTCGGCGTGGTTTCCTATTTCCCCCCTTTCTCAGTCTGGATTTCTCGCGCTGCAACTCGAGAGATTAGCGGCCTCGTCTCCGGCGACGAAGTCTACGTTCGTCGACGACGAGACCAGCACGTTCGTACGGCTTTACCCTCGGGAAATTATGGGAAACCCCGGCTTTCCAAGGAAGCTGGCACATCCGTTTCTCTCGCTCTCTCTAGATTCTCTTCCTGTCCTTTTCACTCTCGCTTCGTGTTCTTTCATCCATCGCCCAGCTTTCCCTCCTTCTCTTTCTTTGTTCGATTCTCTTGCCTTCTCTTGACGTGAATTGTTGGGAACAATCGCTACGGAATTCGAGCATAAGCATCGAACGCCGTCTAACTTGTCTCCCTTAATGACTCTGAGAGACTGATGCAGATGATTTATAGTCTTAAAGATGCATCGCGTAAATTTCTTACCTCAATGTTCCTATTGATGTCTAATAAAGAAACATTAGGTGCATTTTTGCTGGGATATGTTACAACAAGCGACCGGATGTTATAATTATTCTGGTGCATCGTGGCAACGTTATTATAAATAAAATTCAGTGAGAGACGGATTCAGCCAGAGACTGATCGAACAGCATCAATTGTCTGAGAACAAGTGAAGTAGTCTCGTCACGAAATGTGCGAATATCCGTTGCTTTAATCGCACGTCAGAGAAATCATCCCTCGTCTCGTAATTCATGTCCCCGAGGGTGTGAACCCTCTCGCGGTGCTCTCTGAGGTCATCGTAGATTTCGTACAGATAGCCCCGTGTCGCACGCGTGCCTACGACACGTCAGTCCAGATCACAGTTTGACTATCCCTCTTGGAAATAATCCGTAGATTCTCTTGCCGGCCTTTAAACACAATTTCGAATTAGAGTTATTCTTTTGGTTTAGTTACATCAGGGTCGCGACCGAACGGGACAGCTTGCTGTCGCATTTGGTTTGTGGATATCAACCGAATGAGATCGCGGTTTTCTGTGAAACCTCGGATCCACTGTTTTTTTCCTATTAAGAATTTATTATATTTGACGAGCTGTCAATTGAAATGGAATATGGAACCAAGGATTTTTCTCAAATGTTCGCTCTATTATTTTGACGATATTAAACGAAAAGTATTTACAAAACAAGATACATAGATATCCTCGAAAAAAATTATTAAATTTTAATACATATTTCTTTGAATAGTACTAATTAAACATAAATTTACAGTAAATAAATATATTTACTCCATACAAAAAAGATAGTTAAATCAAATTAATAGTTTTCGTATCAGATAAATATATGCTTATATTGAGTAAATATTTACTTAGAATATTCAAATAAATATTTATTAAAATTTAGTATTTGTTTTCATCTGTATAACAATTACTAATAGCAAATCAATTGGATGCATTAAAATCGTGTGCATTAAAGCCGTTGTATATTGATTTAATCTGAATGTTAAAATGAAATGCAAATATTTTGAATTATAAAATATATATTTTATCTAATAGCACAATTAAAGTACATTAAGAATACATAAAACATTTATCTTTGCGTCAATTTGTGTACGACGACTTTAATACGCACTGAGCGCTTCCAATTCGAATTTACTATAATAAGTTATTGGTTGATTTTTAAATAAGCTTATTCAAGTGCGAAAGTATTATCCTCGACCGCGTATCGAACAAGACGCAAGTTCGTGAGATGTCGGGACGTGACCTAACTGCTAAAATCAACCGATTAATATGCATTACGAACTTAGAGTTAATTAAAGACAAATTGCGAAGTGAATTAAAAGTCGTCGTTTGGGTGCGCGAGCCCTACGAAACGACGCACTAGGTCCCTGTAAGCAACTTCCCTTCGCGAAGTTATTAAGCGATCGCTCTTTGCTGCTGCTACTCGCTCACCTTTCTTAAGTTTTAATTGCACTCTTCTTCGTCTAATAGAACGAACCGAAAATTCTGGATGAAAATATTGAAATCAATTTTTCTTTTTCTTAGTCCTTGTAGTCCATCAATGCTCAGACACTTGGATCTGTTAGTTGCGTTAAACTTTGTAGCGTGGGATACTTCAATTCTATGGAGATTGAAAGCCTTAAATTTCGGGATGCTTGAATCGTCGAGTTCGCAATCGCTCTTTAACATTACTTCTCTCATTGCAGAAACTTTTAGACGCTTTTAGACACGAAAGTCCTTACAGTCTCGGAACTTTAGCTTTTCGGACACTCGTCTTTTAATTCTAATTCCACCGTAAGTTTTGGGATCGCTGAACAGTCTTTCAGTTAACTTTGTCTCGCAATGTGCGCTGCCTTAAACCCGAGGAGTCGAATGGCTGTGTCCGCGCGTTTCTCGAATGAAACGACGAACGATGTCGACATAAGTGTCGATAAGTGATCGCTCCACGGGACACCGTCGACAGTGTGAACTTTTTAATGGTGCTTGAGCACCGGGAGAATCGTTCGTAAGGGTGTCGGTTTAACGAGCGTAAAATTCATCGGCCGGAATAATTGATGAGAGCGAGACAAACGATCGGGGTGCTCGAATATAGAGCGACATTTCATACGCTAGGAAGCGAGCCGTAATTCCGCTTGTCCTTTTTGATATTGATGGACACGACGATTCCACGTTGCGATGGATTAATTTGGCGTACAGAGCGGCGAAACGCCCTTTTGACGTTTACGCTTGTCAAATCCGTGATTTTCAAATCGGATTTTAGGGGACTTTGGCGAACGAGAGCGACGTCAAGCTGTAGTCATTGAGTCCGCTTTACTAAAACGCTTTAAGCGTCCCTTGTTACAGACGAGGGAAGAGAAAACGCGCTCGCTCTCGTCTCGTCGGATAAAACGGAAAGTAATATGCCAAAGAGGCGCTCCAGGGTGGATGAAGGTTGCCGGAGTCGACAGGTGTTTCAGCCCTTAGCAAATTACTCGAGACGGCGGAGCCGTTATGGGGTCGCGAGAGGAAGAGACGTGGAGTATCGGGATGGTGGCCGTACCGTTGCGGAAAAGATAAGACAGGTACAGCGCCATGAGGACGAGATATTAATTTGTTTGCCTCCCTTCGTCACTTTGCCATCCTCTGGTATATTAAACCGCCGCGCGATGGTTGAGTTAGCGATGACTAATAGCGGTGGTAAGCGATTCAATTTTTGCCTCCATCTCTTTACACTCTTAAGAAGATTCACCGACCCGGATTTCGAGTAATACGAACGTCAGTCTTTCAGGTTATGAAGTATAAAATGCTGTCATGTAATATATATATATATATATTTACATTTTAAATCTCGAGAGATATCATGAAAATTACTGGAAAGTCAAAGATTATAACGAAATCGGCTATTATATTCGTATTATGTCTTTTTCTTTTGAAGTTATTGGATGCTTAAATCGTAAGGTTTTTTTATTCAGTTTGACTTGGCAACTTTATAGAGTAACTTCAACGATAGCATATTGGTTACAAAGTATTACAAAGTATAAAGTATAAAACGTTGTTATATAATACATATCTACATTTAAAGTCTCGAGAGATATCACGAAAATCACTGGAAAGATTATTGCGAAATCGGCGTTATATTCGCATTACGTTTTTTTCTCCAAAAGTTATTGGGTTCTTAAATCGTTTAAGGTTTTTTATTCAGTCTGACTTGGCAACTTATAGAGTAAGTTCAACGATAGCATATTGGATCGCCATTCACAAGCTATCGGGAAATATCTTCGATTCCCGGACCGCCACGTGTTCGCGATTTATCCGACGGTGGTAAACTCCATTCTCCGCAACGCAGTGGCTTATCCTTTCCGATAATTAACGCGACGCGTTTGGAATACTATTTATACGGTGAAACTCTCGGGTTAACGCCTTCGGGTTTCATGGTCCAATGTTTCGTGTTCCATGTATGGTCTCGACCATAGTAGGAATGTAATTCCGTCCGGTACGCTCGCGCTTCCAATTACCGCGAAATCGTATTAATCCCCTCGAAAATCTCGTGTCGTCCGTGATAAACGCTCGCGGCGTAGATTATCTGATGCGTTCACGAAGAATTCCTGTACCTGTGTATGCGTGTGTTTTGCAATTCGAACGATTTGGGAGGAAATTTTTGTCAGTGGGAGTATCGAGATAGAATCACGTTGAGCCGATTTTATTTCGCGTCTCTTAATTTTTATATCTCCTTTTTCATATCTCATTTCTCTGTACTGTTTATTTTCGCGAATAAATTGGCATATCATTTTACGCACGGAAATAACGATTTTGCTGAAGTACTTAAAACTTTAGCTAATAATACAGATCTGAAAATAATTTTAGTGGACTATTAAAATAATTACGCTTAAATTGGCTGCTAAAATGTCAAACTTTTGCAGAATTATCGTCATGCTTGAACCCCCCTACGTAATTATTTTGGATGGTTCAACACGATTATTTTCAGATCTAATTAAATTTTTAGATACTTAAGCAATTGTTCTTCCAATGTTCATTACGCAAACGTATGTTATTAAAGTTTGCTGCCGATGGATTCATGACGACAAATCGCACATTTTAAGCACATAATGCAACTCTGATCGTAGTGATATGCATAGTGCTATCGTTAAAACATGTTGTGCCACTGCAAATTCGTACGTGATCCAATGAACGTAAGAAATTTGTGAGTGTCGTGCAAAAACGACTCTACAGGTGGGCGAATGTTCGATCGTTTCGTGCGCGAGACTGAAATTCGTGGATATTCGAGATTACATTCTATCTTTAAACGCGATTAATCAGTATGTTTAAAAATTTTGGTCCTCTTTTATCCAGCACACGAAACAAAAGAGAATAAAATCGGATATTTAAGCACCATCGAACATTTTACAAAATCTATACAGAGATGACACTTTGCGGCACTCGGGTAAAAATAATTCGCCTTTGCGAGAATCTGATTGATTCCACAAATTAAATTCTGAAAAAAATAATTATGCGGCTAACGGAATAAATAAGCGGATCGCAGATATCCTCTTAAGGCTGCATGAGAAATTGCATCGCGAATGCAATAAATGTAGGACGTACAAGTTACCTCATCGAGACATAATTATCGAGAAAAAGATTACGTAGTGTTCATGCAGGCTGAGATTAAAAGTAGGTGACGCAAGGTATTCGTTCCCGAGATAATTTCGGTACCTTTTGGTCGTCGCCATCAAATAAAGCGGACGTCCCGCGGGCCCGAGAATGCGATTTTTTTTCCACTTGCGTATGCAACGAGCCACCCCGTGGCGAAACGAGTGCGACCCTACTCGTATAATTTTCAAATCCAGACGGCTTCTCTCTCTCTCTCTCCCCCCCTGTCTATCTCTCTTTTGCTAGACACAATATACGATTACGTGTGTAACATTTCGTTGTGCGCAATACAAGCCACGTGGTAAAAACAATTTTCGACGTGCATACGTAACTGAATTTGCAATTTGGCGATGGCGCGTGGTTGGTCTCCTTCGTATTATTTCCAGCTTTTTTTGCGGTAAACGCGTATCTCGTAGCGACGAAATTTATCGAAGCTCGCATTCGACGCTGGTATTCGTGCCAACGATATTTCTGTATGCAGGAGAGATTGCCAGAAATGGGAGATGGAGATATTGTATCATGTTCATATTGCAGGGTAAATCGAAGTTTGAAAAAGAAAACCATATGGGTCTTAAATTATAAATTGCATATTTTCGAAATTCTATACCTTTTATTTATGAATTTTTTTACATATAAAAATCCATATTGTACAATACTTTAATATGACACATATTCTAGAAATTAATATTTCTGAAATTATGTCGACAAATGTAACACCAAATTATCGTAAATGCAATATGTTTCGAGTTAATAAACGTTTAAAATTGGCCAATGATATGACGTAAACTTCACGCACAATCGAGCTTGTAATTACATTTACATATGTCTAATTTGTCACGTATTGATTTTCGCAACTCAGGTGATATTGATTACCATTGCTTAGTTAATTTACATGCGTGTGATGCTAACAAACAGGATATTCTATAGATTCTATATACATGTATTCTGTTACATTACCAATATAAAATGTACGACTTTAGTATATGTGTGTTATTTAATTTTCTGTGTAATAATGATACTATACTACATGTTTAAACTACTACATGTGTAAATACTACATGTGTAAATTCATATTTGTATGCATAGTGTGTTTTTTGTACGGACACTACATATTGAAGTTGTTTTTACACACTTGGATTTGCAGTGTACTCTGTACAAAATATTATTTTTACAGATTCTATGATATGGAATATCTATAGAAGTGCCTATATCGGATTTTAAATCTAAACATATCACCCGATTCGACAAATACGTTATCATGCTCTCAATCGGAAAATGATAAGCAAATTATGAAACGCTGAATATTTCAAAACGAGATAACAATCGGCTGGCGCGCAATCTCGGTTTTGTGTGGTAACATACGCAGCGGGCCGTTGTCCGCACAAAGTCGTTGCTCTATATTAATCGCGCACACATTCGAGCCGACACAGGCACGTGCTGCACCTCTCCGGATATCTTCGCATTATCTTTTGAGACGTAGTCTCGTTACTATAAACGCAATTCTTCTCTTTAATTATAATTTCAGGATTGAAAAGGAATTTCAGGATAATAGTAACTTGTAACGCCGTTACCATTACCGTTACTTTTCTTCGGTAATGATTGTTCCTTTTCTCTGTCTGTAATAGTAATGTCGTTACATCTGTACAGTAATAATAACGTATTCAACCATTACTTTAATTCCTTATCATCTTTATATTTATTTAATATAGATCGCATTATTTTTAATTTGGCTAGAAATATTTTATTAAAATAGAAATTTTTTAATATTAAAATATGTTTTATATTTTATACCTTAGGCTTCATTCCGATAGTCACTGCAAATACTAAAAATTTGTAACGTGAACTATAAATTTTCTGATTCAGTAGCTGAAATGCATTTTTAAAGATAATTAATGTTTAAAAACAATGTTTAATAAAAATTTTTGATAAAATCTACACATTTGTAAATTACAATCTAAATTCCTAAAGATAAGTATATATTAAAAAATAAAAATATTAGTATGAAAAATTCTAGAAGATTTATCAGATAAATTTAACAAGAAAAGTTTGTTATATAAAAACTAAAGTTTTAAGCTTGCTATATAAATTAGAGTTTTAAGTTTTAATATTGATTGTTACAATTAATATTGATTATCATGCAAATAATGTAATTTTTTAATCTAATATCTTACTTTAACATTACAAAAAAGTAACGATAAAAATAACAAATCGTTACTTTCTAAGTAACGATAACGGGTCTCGACTCTGAATTTATTATTAATTTATTTATAACTTATGATTGCCTAACAATCATTTACATCCGTAATTATAGTTCTTAATTATTTATCATTTATAGACTTATATCGAGATGACAGCTAGTGAAAATATTTCACGTCATTTATTCATTTAAATTCAGAATCGAAGCGATAGTAAAGCTAATTACAAATTATCTTGCTATGATATTCATTGGCGAAATTAATCATTTCTTGAACGAGACTTAAATATTAATATATCTGGCAATGCGCTTCCTATTTTTTGATTTTTAAATGTAATTTGTCCATTATCGTTTTTGAAATTTGAGAGCGCAGAGAGTACCACATGAATCATCGACCTGAATAAATACAAGTAGAAAAAAGTTATGTAATTTATTAATCGTATATTAACAATACTTTTCTATTGTAACGTAGTTACAATAATATGCTTAAAACACTGCGTAGCTACGAATTGACGTGCATGTAAGTTTCACCGATAATTGTACGGGAATTCGAAGTTTAATTAGTTTTAATTTCGGGAGTGCCGTGCAATGTCGCGCGCAACCATCGTATGTCAATAATAGATTCATGTACGATCGTAACCACGTTTTCGCGAGTGTAATGCTGTGTATGTGCAACCACGAGGAATCTGTGAAGTGGCTTGGGAAGCATCGAACAATGGGAGAGAAACCACGAGGTAAGTAATTCATTATTTATATATATATTATTTCTTATATTTGTAGAATTAAAATAATTTATTTTTATTTGAATGATGTATAATTAAATCCAAATTATTTTATAAAAGCCCTTTACATGGAATTATCTTACGGATTATAATTATTTTATTAAAGAATTCAATAATTGAACTTTCACGCATCAATTATTTTGCGCGCTAAATATGTGAATTATATATAATATTATATAGGGAGGTTAAGTGATACGCATTCGGCAACTTTCCGCTATATAATATGGATTATATATTTGCATTTTGCAGATCGATATTAGTTGCAACATAATCCACAACTCTGCACGTCGTATTGGTGAGTGATTGAATTATCTTTTATTCAAGGTAATGGATCTCTGTATATATTACAATAAGATATAATATACCACAAGATATAATATACCATTGCCTTAATATAGATGGACAGATGTTTAGCGCAAATGTTTAAGCTCAGAGCATGTATAACCGTCTATTCAGCCATTGTACAAGAAAATACACACATACAAATTTATAGAATACAATATACAGTATATTGTTAACTATGCATTATTGACCGATTTGGTTACTAACACATTTTGGTGTCATATTACGCAATAGAATAATTATTACCAACGGTGTATAATCCGCTCATAAATTTATAAATTATTATTATAAATTTATAAGAAATTTAAATCTGATAAAAAGTAATCAAATAGTAATTTTAAAACAAAAATAATTTGTGTCTTTAAATTTCGAATAAAGATATTATCATCTTTTTAGTGTAAGAGACAGTAAAAAAAACGCTTTAGAGCATTTGTAACATCGCGTTGACCATACACTGTTAAATCTAGTGTCAAATTTAACCTAACATGAGTCGCCACTGCTCCTACTAAATATATCGTTATTTTTTACCAAAATGATAGTTAAATTTGACACTATATCGTGTCAATTTGACACTGTACAGTAAATAAAAAAAAAAACGCTCGTAGAGCACGTGAAAAAAAAATAAAAACACTTTTATTATACAATCCGAGCGGTAGCTATCGATTGAGCATATATAGAACTTGATTAGTTCAGCCGTTATTGAGATCCGATAATCTCAATCCCCCGCAACTCGCTGGCTCGCGTAAAGAAGGCACGGCAGTGTTGCTGCGCTTGACTTAGCGCCGAGACACTACCGTGTCTCCAGACTTGTTGCCAAGTATATACAGGCAAGATTTTTAGAACGTAATTAAAACAGAGAAATAAATTTTATTATCGAATTAATTAAGTAAATTATTTAGTTTAGTTCTTAAATAAATCGATTTAACATTCAAATACGAATAAAAGAAAAAAAGGAGAATAATAAATGAAAAATTTGTCACAAAATATAAAATTTCTATTTATAATTTTATTTTTCCTCGTAGTATTCGTATCTCATAGACGGATGAATGGAGATCAATGAAAGTCTTTCGATATTTTATATCTTTATGTGTAAACAGCTATTTGTAATAGAACAACAAATTAATGTCTGTATGTAAAGTAAGTGAAACATGCTAAAAAATTTTAATTAAGCAGTACACTGTTAAATCTATAGTGTTACGTTAGGTTAAATTTGATACTATAGATTTAACAGTGTACTTGAGCGTGTAACTTTCTAAGATTAAATGTTGTATAAATGAGAAATACCTAAAGATTTTTTCAATCCGCATGTGTTGTAACCACATAAATAAATATATATATAAATAAAAATACAGGAAATATTTTACAGTTATGCAAGTTATTTAAATCAATTTATTTAGAAGAAATGTGATAAAACAATTATTAATTGCATTTATTTTTATAACACGTTTATTTTTTATGCTAATCTTTCATAGTCAGTCCGTCCATATATTTATTAATTAATTGTGACAAAGTAAACTACTCGATGCTGTTTTCGCGTAAATAATGACAAATAGAGATTTGATATGCGATGGCTTACAAGAAATTAAGGAATTAATCTCCGGAATGTATTGATAAAGTATCGCATGGAGATAGAGTATCTTTAAATGTATTATTTAAATATACATTTCAATATGTCTAAAAAAGAAACAAGAATATTCTCTTGTTAAAAGTACATTATCGAGCGCATTACGATCGTACATATCGCTGTCGCATAATATTAGCTCACTTAATTTGTTGAGCGATCGTTCAAGAATTATCGAGGTTAAATCTACATTTGCGATGCGGAACATATTTTCCAGATATGCATATTACACTGTGTTACTCATATACAGTCCACTGCACCCGCAGCCTATTTATATGTTGCGTCAAAAGCTTGTTTATTTGAGAATCTCGTACCTCGTAACATTAATAATACCCTTTATTAATTCTCTCGCACGTTTTTATTGAAAAATGGAACAATACTGGTGTGATGCATAAATGCTCGGCATAAATGTAAATATGCCGGAGCCCCTGCTTTTTTTCCCACACGCTCGTGAAAATGACGTCGGTGTTAATTTGGAAATTTATAGAAGCATTTCGTTTAATTGTCCAGTTTTTCGTTTACGCGCGCAGTCTCGTATTAATTATCCCCCGATTTGACTGCATTGGTAGTGAAATATGACTGTCACACCTAATTCATGGTCCATTACATATGGAAAATTCTGATCGCGGATGTACGATACAGCAGCAATTTGTCACGTTAAATACGTTCATTGCGTGTGATGAAATATATGATCTACTTCTTTCTGCGCGCTTCCCGACAGTTGCACCGATCGTACTTCGCGATTATTTCGCAAGATTTTTCAACGTCCAGAATGCAATGTTACGAATGTGCTTTAGAACATCGCGCATTATTTAAGACTGTGCCCTAAGCGAAATATGAAATGTGTTTGCCACGCAAACGCACGGAATGTTACGTACAAGTTTCAGTAACGAACTTACTGTAGATATATTCCCCAAGCAGGTATATATTACGTAGCAAGTATCTCTTCTAGTATATCCTCTAACACTGAAAATTGTCTGATAACAAAATCGGTAATTTATTTAGAAAAAAAGAAGACAAATGTAAAAGTATTTATTTAATTAGGACTGTAAATAAGGACTGTTAATTAAAAACCGTATGGAATAACAAAATAAAAATAGTATTTAATTATAAAAAGTAATTACAGAAATAGGATACAAAAATTAAATTCGAATATTTAAATTTTTAATATACGCTAATAATAATTTTTTAGAGAGAGGAGAGAGAGAGAGAGAGAGAAAGAGATGCGCAAGGTATCTTCAATTATTTTGTAACAAATTAATCCATAATAAATATACATTTATTATGCATTAGTCTATTTTCACGTTCATGTAAATAAATAATATGAAATTTATTAAAGAGAGCTAAAGAAAATTTATTAAAGCTAAAAAAATATATATAGATCGGCACAGAGACGTAATGAATTTCTAATGCTCAATTTTTAGACGATAAAAATATCCTTTTATGTTTCGCGAGCAAATCTTTAGAAGATAAAAAAGATTCCGTTGATATAACAACTAAATTAGAAAAATTTGTTATAGCCTTTTATTGCATAAATATACGGAACGTGCACTCTTTCAATGTTGTCGCGTACATGACGTAGCATATAGCGGAGCTTCAAATAAACAAATGCTAAAAGTCCGTAAAAAAAATCGGCATTCGGAGGGGAGTAAAAAATTGTTGGAAAAAGGCCACGCGGTACGCACGCCACATGAAATACGAACTCGTGCAACTAATTCGATAAAAACGAGATAGCGATTATCCGGAATACATAACGTCGTGCATTTTTTTTCTCTTCTCACACAAAAATGCACGCTGCAGCGACGGCACGCGATCATTCGCTCTCGCGCGTCGTGTCATTTTTTATTCATCTTCAATCACGTTTGCAGTGCGCACCGATGAAATATGAGCTGCCGTCCACGCGCGTGTACGCCCCGCTAGTCAAACTCTCGTGAAATGCGATTATCTCGGACGATTTTCTCGGAAAATTGAAAATTTACGACTGTTATTTAAGATCGTGCCGCAGAATTGAACTCATTTCTAATCGTATGCAGAATAAACGCCATGTTATGCTCCTTTCATATTTTAATCATACTTTAATTATCATAGACACAATATATACTCTCTCTCTCTCTTTCTCTAAATTTCTTTTGGAGTAAAATCTCATTCTAAGACACAATGAAAATACCACCATTTTTGGAGAAGAGTTATTTCACTTCTTGGAAAAAAGTAACAATTTTCGCTCTTTTTTAGTAAAATTTTACTTCAAAGAAGAAGTGAAAAAAGTGAAAATTGTCATTCTTTTTTAAGAAGTGGAATATTTTTACTTATCTAAAAATGGTATTTTCATTCTCTTAGAGTGAGATTTCACTCTAAGAAATTTAGAGAGTAAGAATAGACTATGCATTCTTCCGAGGTTGTCACTATCGCTTTGGAAAGAAGTAACTTGAATCAAATCGCTCTTTCTCTATCTTTCTTTCTTTTGTGCTTTTGAGTTTCGTAATTATATTATTATATATATATATATATTATTTTCTTTTTATTTTTGCACTAATATACTTCTGTATTATTTGACTTTCGTTATTTATAGATATCCGTGTTTTTTTTATTATTTTGCAGTGCTTTTCAATCCTTATTATTATTTTCTTTTTTTACTATTAATTTCGTTCCAATTTCTTGGATCGAGTTTACTTTATCAATTTTGTTTAGCTTGAAAGGATGCTTTCCTAAAGCACTCAACAAATGACGATTTCTCTCTCTCTCTCTCTCTCTCTCTCTCTCTCTCTCTCTCTCTCTCTCTCTCTAAAATATCGAGTTGAAGGCAACATAACGCTAAATGCTGAGAGAGAGAGAGAGAGAGAGAGAGAGAGAGAAGCATTCTTTGATTGACTAATTCATAAAACTCTTTGTTCTGATTGGTCAATCAAATAATGCTTCAAAGCATTTGTAGTGAGACTTTGACTGTACCCGAAGAGAAATACTGACAAAGTTGAAGAGAGAGGTTGATATATTCAATTCTTTCTAACGGAACACAGATACAAGATCAGGAAATGAGCAATCTATACCTATTATGTCTGTGACTTTAATTAACTGTAATAATGTAACGTAAAATTAGACGTAAAAGTAGACTGCTTGAACATGTGACTCCTTTGAATTTTTAGCATCCTTGTGGAGATTTTGCAAGTATAATATTGCGTGAACTAAATCAGCACCTGCATTAAATGGGTCCCCGTTTATATGATCTTTAATTTTCGTAGTAACGTTACTCACAATTGGTCCTCACGCGAGTAACTTCGCTATAGATTCGAAGCAGATCGATTTTGCTAATGGCGAAGTTTTTTGATTGCGGAAACCGTGACGCTGAAACCGATGCATTGAAACGCAGCAACTATAGCCGCTCAGCGTCGGTGGATCGTTAATGCAGAAAGTTCTAGCGTACCACTTACTGGAATAATAGTTATTCGCCCGGTTTACAATTAGCAGTTGCGCGGGACTGTTGCGACGTGGAAACGTGGAATAGGTGTTTGAGAAGCGCGTATCTTGACAGCAATTTCCCCCACAACGCGGTAATATTTTCCCCTTTTTTTCGCCGTTCGTAAAAATAAAGAAGAAACAAGATCGCGCGAGGCGAGAGTACTTCCGTCGGAAATTGCGCGCGTGCGCACACGCGTCGTTACTCTTACCGATTTACATGAAATCTGAGAAAGAAAAGCGTATTTCGCGCGCGATCGTCGAGTAAGCGAGAAAATCCCGGGGATCCTGAGGATTCCGAGCGCAGGGAGACAAAACTGGAGATCTCGGAACGTCGGGGATTCTAGCGTATAAAGATTGAAGGATCTCGGGATCCGAGTACGCAAGGATTTTACGAGGCGGGGAATCTAAATGTTCGAAGGGTGGGGAAGAAGAAGGGGATGTACATCATGTTGGGTCTATCCGGCTCCGCGATATACACGTCTTCGCACTGCGATGCCCGTGTTCTTCCGCCTCCGTTCTCCCGCAGTATCGTTGCGGTTTTACGCGGCAGTTTCTTGAGTCCGCGCGCTCATTCACGATTAGTGGAATTATCAACGGATCGAAGCCCGAGACCGTAACTGTTCTCCCGGGATGGCAATTCACCGTCGAGGCCGGATACTTCGGAGACCATTTGCTCGACGAGGGAGAGCGCTCGCGCGTGCAATAGTCAGGATAGTTCGACGAAGATGAGTGCGCTCAGGATCTTCGTCGTTCCGAGGTTGCGATGCTCCAAGGAGGAGGATGAGAGAACCGTGAGGAATCGCGGTGACGGGAGGTAGCGGAGGCCAGGGTCGTTTCGCGAGACGATGGTGGAAATCGAGCAGTACCAGTCTCCCCGGAGATCTTCCTTCTTCTCTGTGTGCGTATCTCTCTCTTTCTCTCCACCCCGTGAGAGATGTAATGGTACGGCGAATGGTAGCGCACAGTTTCGCGTCAGCCTTCGATCACGAGCGATCACGTAGATGCTCGTAAGGAGAATATCAAAAGGGCGTTACGTGCACCATGCAACGTTCTTCGTCACGATGTTCCCCGTTCGTTCGCCGCACCGATGTCTGCTTCCTCGGCGAGAGCAACCTAATACGCGCGAGTAGATCGCGCGTATCAGAAAAGTTTTCCGCCTCCTCTCCCATTACGGCTCTCTCCCGTCGAGAGTACAACGAGTCGGATAAGACAACGGGAGGTACCTCCCGAGTCGTGCTGAAATTTATCTCCGGTCTTCGCATTCGTACATTCTCTCATTCGACCCTCCCGCTGTACTGCGGCGGATAATGAAATTATCCGGAAGACGTAACGCGAAAGCGAACATAAAAGTAATACAACGGAAGGCAATGAGAATTATCCACGTTAGATTAAAGTTGGGAAATGTGCTCTGGAAGTAACATATAGCTTCATTATGTGCTAAAAAAGTTGAGAGCTGTCAATAGTTATGCAAAAAGAATTTATATCGCTTTTTTACTTTAAAAGTGACTCAAGTAAAAAAATTAAATTTCCTAGAAAAGGCGGAAAACTATTTTTTAACTTGACAAAAAATTATTGACTAATCAAATAATATCAGCAAAAAATATATTTATAACATAATTAAATTTTTGTCATTTTCGCAATCCTTAAAGAAAACCAATGAGTTTTTCTGAAGTTTGTAATAAGTATATTTTAAGATTATTATTTAAAAAATATTCTTTGTTAAAGATAACCATTATTTAAAAGAAAGAAAATAAACTGAGTAATCATTTTTCTTAGCAATAGAGTGACATCTTTCTACATGTAAGTATTCACAGAATTCTCGTGTGTCCCGACCTAGAAATTAGAATTTCACGGAAACAATTTCACACGCTATTACAAATTACGCTAAAACTTATGATCAATTTACGCTTTTATGATCGATGAGTTCCGCGGTGCTGCCGCCGAACATCGGTCGAACACAAGTTCGACAAAATAGCCGTCCGTGAAATATAAAAAATGCGTTTACTTGCCGGCGATTCGACTGCGACCCATCGGCGCCTTCCATCCGCGCGTCACGTTATCGGGGATAGTGGACGGTTGTTTTCTCGGACGATCGATCCGCTCGGCGGAACTTTCGCCATTAACGAGCTACTTCCAGTCGCCGACACCGTCCAGTTACCACCAGCCGACGCGTTCCCTCAGGTGCCCGCGCGATTTGTTCGATCCTAAGGGGAACTTCGTCCGTGAGCAAAACCGAGGACGTGAGCGCAACGAGGGGGAAACATTTGTTACCGTATTTTGGGGCGTCGCTTGTCCGTAGCGTGAGCGAAGAGAACACGGTTATATGTTCTAGCGCGAGGAATATGCAAGCGATCAACGTTATATTCTGTGTATAATGTTGACTTTACGTGCTAGAGCGAGAGAATAACAAAAGCTACTCAGAGACTGTATCTTATATAAAATGCATATCTGTATACAAGCCCGCGGGCACTCTACATATTTATCCATACATGATGTATGTATTCAAGAGATTCATCTACATTTTAATAAGTATAGAAGAAAGAGGAGAAGATTGCGGAAGAAATTGACGAGGATTTATTCTATTAAAATAAATCTTTGATTTAATAAATCCAAACGTTAATCGGTTATAATTCACGAGATCTCGAGAAATCCTTAAAGATTAAATCCTTGATTTTTCGAAATCCCGGTGAATTATAACCGATTAACGTTTAGACTTCCTAAATCAAAGATTTATTTTAATAATGATATTAAATATTTTCTTTCCGTTTTCAGAGATCATGCCAGTTTTTTTTATGGACCAAATATTATCTGATGTTTGAAGCTTTCATAAAGCAAATCTTAAACAGTCTTCGCTATCGATTTTTACAAGAGAAGTCTCTAAAATAGAATTAAGGGTTCAAGACTAGACGATCGGTATTCCGAGAATCTAAGAAAATCCTGAAACTATTTAAAGATTTACATATGTACAAGACTGTAGTCTATATATATATATATAAACTTACGGTGGCATTTAACATTGTACAGAAAAGTTCGATGGAGAATTAAGTCGTGCGTGAAAGAACTAAGCGGAGGAAAACGCGAGCAGCTCGAAGATTTCGAAGACGAAGTCGTAGCGCGTCGCGCGAGCACTGGTGCGAGCCCGATTCGCTCCTCAAACTTCCATTTAATTACGGCACTAATTAAGGCGAACCGAAGTGAGCGTAAGCACCAGTTTCATTATTCCGAGTTAACCGTTAGTTGCCGAATGATCAAAGGACGTTCGGCGAGCAGAATCCCACACTCGCGTACACCATTCTCGGCTGTATTAATCGCGAAAATCACAACGCTGTTCGATCCCGAAAAGTTCACTTTCTCACGGATCACGAGATTTCTCTCGCGATCCCCGAATTCGTCTGTTGTGAATAACAACAGTCACATCCGTCGTCCCTTCGGTCATTGCGACCGCGCTTTTTTTCAACAGTGGAAAGGAACGGTAGTAGCGGAATGACGATTCGTTATGGCTTATCCGATAAGTCGGATATTCTCGTCGCGTGTGTGCCCCCAATCCCGGGCGTGAACGAACGATTATCAGGATCGGATTAGGATTTGCGCCGTTTTTTTTGCTGTCGCAGCAGTGACAGAGAGACGGCAGGCATTGCTGAAAATTGAACCGAGCGGAACATGCGCCGGTCCCCCGATAATGAAATAAATCCGTTGGAATATAATTACGTAGACGCCGGTGAAGGATAATTAAACAGATACGAACCGGGGAGATTAATCGTATGCGCGGAAAGGATCAGACGGGGTCTGATTAAGCATCGCATAATTTCGGGATTAATCCAGCCTTACTTTCGTCTTATCCTCGGACTTGAGATATATCTAGCGATTCATTAAACTAGAATCAAATGCAGGGATTTCAATTGTTTCTGGCGGTGTTTTGTCACTGCATTTCGTTTCCTCTTGAAACGTATTAAGCAAATTGTAGCTCGATGGCCGAACTTGATCGACATCGATAATATGGGTTTTTTAAATTCCAAATTAAAAATGTCGACGATATCTTTTCATTTCTTACATTATCGTTCTGTCTTACTCAAAGATCTGTCCTTATCTAACATATTGCAGCGTCATTTCTTATAAAATCGAGCACCTACTAGATGTAATTACTGTTCTGTTTACCATTCTGAATATTCGCTAAATGCGTGAATTACATTCAAGCTAATATATTTTTTCTAGGCTCTCAATTTTTTAGTTCTCCAAACTTAATATTATTCGTTCAAGTAATCCGACTGGATATACTCATATGAATTATAAAACTGTTATACCAAGCAAACTTTAATCTTGTGAAACGGAAACACTTGGACTTTCTGTTTGTGCTGACTTTCTATTTTAATTCTGTAAAAAAAAATTTGCAATCCGTAAAGGCAATTCCAACATAGAAAAAAAATTGAGTGGTACAGCAAACCTATAATTTACTGCGCGAATTCAATATCTGTAACTAAGAAGATTTGATGGTTTAACAAATGTTCGCTAATATAATTATTCAGATGTCAACTTGTTTAACATAGAAAATTGACTGTTTGTATATTACGACCGTAGATTTGCTGAATCAATGAAGTTTTCAGCTGTTTTTTTTTCCGTGAAAATTTTGGTTGCATTGTAATTCGTGGCAATTGCCACATCGCGTTAACATCCCCTTAACGTTTTCATCAGAATTTCGGACCAATTTCTATTGACTATTCAGGATTCACGATTACGCGAACGTGTGCTTTCGTTCGATACTATGCCCCAAAAGCAGAAACGTGTCGTCACATACTCAGGATCAATAGATGCCGTACGTGGTACACGTACGGCTGTCCTTCAGAGCGGCAGTGTAGTGGCAGATAAATTTGTCAGGCGTTTTCCCCGATGAGAGCCCGCCGTCCGCGTGCGGAATCGAATGAACGAAATAAAAGGGAATAGATGGAAAACTGATAAATTCCCGCGTATCGATCCAGACATTATTCATCGTACGATTTGTACGATTTTCCACGCTCAATGACTGGATTCATAATACTTGCTACTCGAAATAGTAATGAATTTGGTCAACGCTGCAATTTATATGAGTATAAACTTCCGTTGTATATATCCCTTAGCGCCCGCGGGCATATTTGCTATAAACGGGACTATATTTCATTACACGTTAATCTCATAAATAACTCAAAAACAAAGTTTCGGGATCGCTTTAATACAGAACGCTGGTTGGTAGCAGCGTGGAAACAATGATTATATTTCATTAGGGACAATTACGGTCTATTATAGACCCCGCTGTCTACACGAAGGTCATTTTATATTGCGGCCATATTAACTAAAAACCCGCGTCATGCTATCCGCGACCTCACTGTGATAATCGCCGCGTAAAGTTATCCAATTTATTGCGTGTTTAACGAATTTGCCGGAAATTCGTATTTCCTCTTATTTTCGCGTATAAAAAATTCCATGCGAAGAATCATGTGTCTCCGAGATATCACAGCGAGAGACATTGAAAAGACAATATCGAAAGAATATAACTCTCGGGGTATAAACGAGTATCTCTGGTTTGTGAAAATTTTCCGCATCGCCTTGCACAATTTCCCGTAACTGCATGCGCGTGTAACGCGATTCAGAAAATTAACCGGCAAACACATCCCACGCGAAACAAAGTTACTTCAACTATAACGGTTCACGAACGTCAGTAACGAACAGTGGGACCGTACTTCCATGTGGCGGGTGCACACATTGTGTGCTTTTGCGCCCGTACTTGTGACAGGGCATAAGTACGAGCACGCGCATGTAAGATATGACCTAATTCGATATACGATCGCCGATGGAGTACCTTCTTGTCTTCGTGACGATTAACAGAGCACTTCCGGTAAATTCCGAGAAGATGTATAGCCCTCTTGAGAATTCCACGAGGCACGGAAAGCGATAAACACAGAACTTCAAAACGTGTATAAAACACCGGTCTTCATGAGTACCAAATGCCGTTGTTATTTATCCATTTAGGCCTGCGTTTTTATTTTCTAATTAATTTAACGACAATATAAAAATTGTATTTTTCTAATTATTCAAACTATATGTATTAATCACTAAACTAGTTTTGTAGTAATTTTAGTCTCGATTTTTCATTTTCTGGTTAACTTGTGGCTCGACTTACTAAACTGATGGTTTTGTAACTTTGCATGATAACACAATCAATATTAGCAATTACAAAACCTATAAGCTAGATCTTTGATGCTTTAAATAATTCAAATCTAGAATCACTAAATATACTATGTACTTGCATATATATACCATATATTTGTAGTCTTCTCAAACTGCGCGCCGAATTTTTCGAACTATAAACGCAATTAAATTACACTAGTAATGTCTCTAATAATCTTGATGCTCAATTAAGCAACATATTTTAAAAATGTTAATAAGCTGAAAAAACTATATGATAACTTTAAATGTTACTGCGAAGTTGTTAGTTCGAGTTTTAACCATAGTAGAGAAAAACAATTTTTATCATCGGGTTAAGTCTAATCATAAGTTAACCAGAAAATTAAAAACCGGGCCTTAAAGTTACTACTATAAATTCATCAGTCTAGTAATTAATCAGTTAGAGAAACATTTTTTTTTATTATCATCAGGTTAAGTAAGATTAAATCTAAGCCATAAATTAACCAGAAAAAAACCGAGCCTTGACATAGAGAGAAAGAGAAATGTGAAATTATTTTTATAACATAAAATGAATGCTCCATTTGCATCATTCACGGGCAGTTGAGAGATGACAGAAATTTATTGCTCCGCTCGTACAAACACTTAGAAACCCCAGGGCCGTTGCACAATTCACCTATCTCCGTTTGGTTCTGCGGACCGGGGAGTAATTGCAGGACAATATTATTCTTCGGGAGTGTGAACCAAGATGTTGACATTATTAATGTAGCTGGGACGGTAAATTGATCGTCGTCGCCGGAGGATCGTGACGTTGGAGTCCAAGGAGGGTAAGGGGTCCCTTCGACCTCCATCCCGCGACTGTTCCTTTTCTCCCCCCGATTATTATTATTTTCGCCACGTCGGGAAAGGGGGTCATCGCTGCGGCGGCAAATGAAATTTGTTAATTTAATTGGACGGGCGCGCGACCGCAATTTTGCAAAATGTCTGAAAGCGTGACACGTCCGCTTTCATTTTCGCAGTCGGACATTTTCGACAGAACGACGCCGGCCGGGTAGCCGATAGCCGATAATCTCGTCGCGCGTACAGTATACGCCACGCGCGTAAACAAATGCCTAAATTTAATTTCGCCCTGGCTCTAACGGTGGAAAATAAATTAAACGCCCACCCACGACGACTGCAAAATGCATACGCGCGGCCTGTGTAAATGCGCTCGCCGATCATTTGTCCGCCGACACGGGGAATCGGCGAAATATAATCGTCCGCTTCTGCGTCTATCGAAATTCTTCATTAAACGTCGCGTTTTAATTAAAAACGTGCGGACACAGCCGGGAACCGTTTGCATTAGTTAGGTTTCACAATATCATATACGGCGCTGAAAAATGCCCGATTGCCTATCTCAGTGTGCAAACACACACCCATCTAAATCTATTTATGAAGCGTGTTTCATTTGCGTCACATGCATAAAAGGGTAATCCACCCTCGAAATGATATATCTGCAGCGATTACAATTGCATGCGCAAATTATTTCGCATTAGCTGGGAATCGCGATGATCCGATGATTATGAACTTTCCGCCCCATCGACTTCTGGAAATCGAAATTGATACGTACACAACGTATTGACACATCGCTGGAAATATCGTACGGCACCTCGGATCTCCCGTAATACGTCGACAAAGCAGTTTCCAATTTTCTCGTTACGAAAGAGAATCTATCCGCGGCGACCGTGTCTCTTCGGTCCGCGTTGAGATGGGAACGTGCCGTGTGCGCCCCGCGTCGTTACGACACCCAATAATTTCCCATGATCTTATTTTCACAACAAGAAACACCAAATTGGCTTTCCACTTACGCGAGCTTCAATTTGCCGCCTTCGCGCACCACCTTCACCGCCCGTTTCTCTTTCCGTTCATTCGTTTCCTTTCATCCCTTCTCGTGTTATTCGATTCCTTTCGGCAGAACCCTGCCGTTCGGTTACTTTCCAATCTGTCCCCGCCGTTCTTGAACCATATCGGCTTTATTATGTTTTCGCGTCTTCGTTCGTTCGCCATTTTTACCGATGGCGACGCGCATCGGCGTCGTCTTTTGTCCTGCGTGGAATGAAATCTGCGAAGGGTCGTAGCGAGTCACGATGAAAGGGCCAATGGTCCACGAGTGCCGATCACGTAATCATTTTATCGTGTTGCAAAGCTACACAAAACGAAACTTTCGAGTTGCTACTCGTGAATTGCATCGTGTGCGATATAAAACGGGAAACGTCACAGATTCGTTAACGAAAAGAAAAGCTGAAATACAGATCACCAACGCAATTGGTTCATGCACGAAGTATAAAAGATGAAAAACACAATGGGATCTATCACTGGAAACAGCTTTAACCCTTTGAATTCGGGCGATGCATATACGTTCTCTATTTCGATTGAATCATATCAAATTAATAAATACTGATGCAAAAAATTATTTTTGAAAATTTTGTTTTTGCCAAAATTTCCTGGATTCAAAGTGTTAAGCTGCCTCTACATAATATTTTTTTACAAATCACAAAACGTAGTTCGTAAACGCAAATATAAAATAGAGATCTGCGTTTTGAGAATAGCGACCTATATAGACTGAACTGGACTCATGTTAACTCTTCTGCGGTGTAGCGACTAACAAAGGAAGTTTCACAACTGTCTGGAACTGATTTGATTCTCATGATGAAATTTGTTGTTAAACACGAAAACCTAAGAGACACGTATTTTTTTATACGTGTGCCTTAATTCATGTTTAAGGGGTGAAACACTCCTTCGGAAAAAAAAAACGGTATTTTTCTTTCGAGGCGAATATCGTCGGAAGTATAAAAGATGGAAAAAAAATTTTTTAAACAAAAGTTGTAGTTTCAAGAGTACTTCAATGTTGTGAAGAAAAAAATTTTTTTTCTGTTTAACAACATATTTCATGGAGAATCAAATCGGTTCCGAACAGTTGTGAAACTTCCCTTGTAAATCGACGGAACAGCAAAGAATATCGGAAATGAATTTTGTATTTGCTCATTTATCAGTAGAGATTCCTTTTTATAAATTTCCGTGATACGGAAAATATCAGACACACATAATATGTTTCTCTAAACCTGACTTATGTAAATTAAAATGTTAACGCTTTAAAAATGCTGTCGCAGTTCAATTTATTGCCTGCGATTGGTTTACATCTGCATTTATCTTGTGTGCGGTGATATATTACTTTGCGTCTGTGTTTGTGAACTATATTTTATGATTTGCGAATTATGTTCAGACAATTTAACAAGCACCGTATGGCCAGCGAATGCACTACAGCTTGCAAAAAAAAGAACGACGATAAAATGGGTTTTGCGTGCTACAGATATTTCAATAGAATGAAACATAATGCATGATACATCTATATAATTACGATCGGGTGAACATATGTAAACGCAATGCGAGTCGATGCCTCACAGATTCCGCTTGTTTATAGCGTATTCACGCATAAACCGCACACCGGTTCGGTTTATGAATCCCACATCTAACAGGCGAGAGCACGATCGTCGTTAATGGATACGCCGTGTAATATTTATCTGATAATTACCACAGACGTCCGATAATTCAGCCTGGTCGCATTAAACACTATCTGCGACCTGGTCGCTGATTCTCTGATTTTAGTTAACATGATTATCATTAATGGATATGCGGTATAACACTTAGGTGCTAATTAATAGACACGTTTCATTAGATCTCCTCGCATTAGAAAATACACATACCATACGTCGAGCTCTATTTCTCTATCTCTCTATCTCTCTCTCGCTCTCATTCTATCTACTATTTGCTTGGGAAATTTAAATAGAATATTTCTCACCTGTTATACTTCGTAATTATTTAATTCTTAAACATTTTTTCCGCATATCCGACTTTTTTCTAATGTTTTTTCAATGCTTTTTCTGTTGCTTATAATTATTTTATTAATAATAATATATGTAAACATTATAGTACCATTATGTTGCTTAATGTTTAGCGTTTCGATTGAAAAAATTGTTTACAACGTATTTATTACCATACATCTCGATAGAATTTACTTTATCGAGTTTTTGCCTGAATGCTATAAAAATATGCTTTGCGATAAAAAATATAAGTACATAAAGTCTTATAAGTCGTTTCTTTCTTACAGTCTTGAGAATAGTATGATTTATTTTACCGTAAGTAAATCACTTGAATGGATTTACTATAATTGCAATGTACTTTTTACCTCCGGTATTTTTACTTTCAGCCAAGTAAAATTTGTCATAAATTTGGCCAGAATATTTTTACTAGTCGTGTAAGGTAAAAATTACTCAACCATTTTTCTCCGTGCATAGTATGGTGTTTAAGGGTTAATCCTCGCGATCTTGCAATTAAAATAGTATCCTACGCAACTTCTTCTTTTTTAATCTTTTGAGAACTTTTCAGAACTTCTTGTTTTTCTTCCTGTATATTCGCGATCGTCATTCAGTAAACCTGAGAAGCTTTTTAAAGCTCGCTTTATTCGTCCGTGCACCACCAAAAATTTATGCAGGCCGCATGGAAGATTCACGCGCCGAGAAAAATTATGAAGGGACGCTACCACCGCCGCTCGCTGCTGCTCCCGTTCCGTGTCCAAGAACAGGATTGCAAAGTCTACTCTCATGACTTTTTTTTGTTGCATAGCCGCGCGCCGGCTGAATGTATAGACTTCGAGAAGAGGGAAATACGCGTTCTATATTGTGTTTCAAAAAAGGATAAACGGCGATGCAATGGCGCAGTCGTCGCCGTGGTACGCGCGATTTCGTTTTTTGTGAGTTTGAAAAAGGGTTGTATCGAGTTTGTGCTCTTTCGCCTTTGAAATTCGGCGCCGGCGGCATTTATCGCTGCCAACCTGACTGCGGGTATTGCCGCCGCTGGTTTTCGAAAAGGACGTTTATTGGTAAAGTACGTCGCCAAGGGGCACTCTGCTCTGCGCGATAAAGCGCTACGCGCCGTTAACATGGTCGAATAAATGTCCATTGAAATACGATGTTCAAGCAGTCTCCCGTGATGCGTTACGCAAATTTCATGAGTTTTCCACCCGAGGGAAAAATGAGGAAGTTTCTTGTATCGCGATGTTAAGTCCGTTACTTCGCACGTGGCACGAATGACATGTAGTTTCAAATAGATGTAGGATAAAACCAGGGATTATGGCATACTAATATGGAATAGTGGCTTATTTTTTAAACAAAGTATTGCAATCTGGCGGCAATCGCTGAAAGTTATTGCAACTGTTACCAAACATGTCATAACAAACAATGAACTCGGTCCGACTAATCGTTTTGCTACAATTAACATTTATTCATTTTCGTGGAGATCCGGCAGCTTTTTCTAAAAAGTGTTCTCACAAATTGAAGGTAAGTTTTTTTTAATGCTTATATTGCACAGACGCTTTTAATAATGTTGCATGAACAATATTATGCAGATTAATTGCTATTTCAAACTTGTTTATTGCTATGGAAATATTTTGTTTGTTATATGACGACATGCAGGTAATGTGGAATACATCGATGGTTGAGAATATAACTTTTTGATTCTTCTTGTGAATAATGTTTATTTTAAATGCTAATATTGTACGTCATAATTTAATTTGATTCAAGATTTAATTGTATTCTTTATTGTCCGTTATTATGCGTAATAACGTTCAATGATGCTATTATCTTTTCTGTGTATTGTACAATAAAAATGTGAACAATTTTCTATTTTTCTTGAGTTTCAGTTTACATAAATAAACAAATTTGGACTTCATTTATTGTGTTATTTATTACTATGGTCAAAATTTCATCGGTATTCCATATTACATCCCATTTTTTAGACCCCCCCATTTTCTCACTTTTTGACTTTTGTTAATATTGACGTTGGACTTAAAGTTTGGCGACTTTCATTTATTGGATGTTGTAGCTAACATATTCCTCAAGAGTTCTGTGTAAATTTAAAGTCTTCATATGCATTTATATCGGAGCAATGTTAATTTAAAAAAAGCTATTCCATAATCCCTGCTTTTACCCTATGCCTTCGAATGTCTAATTAAATGGAGAGTTTATAGTCATATTAGGATTTTTCTTGTAGCGAAAATAAATATATTCTTGAAAATATCTACGACTTTACAATATTTTCTATATACAATGCTGCGGAGATAAAAAATAAGTACATAAAATGTAGAATATATGAAAAATAAAGCGCGAAAATATTTTAAATTGTCGAACTATGCAATATTTTTCGAAGTGACTTTTCTTTAAGAAAAGTATAAAAATTTGACTGTTTTATTTGGTTTGTATAGTTTGTATTAAAATACAAACAAAGCTCAATTTTTTTAATAATAATAAGTTTTTCATATATTAAATTTGTTATTTGTCACAATTATTATTATTGTTATTATTTGTCACAATTTATCTCCAGTTTTTAAGTTCGTGATCTTTTAGAGATCAGCAAGTTTTCGAATTCTGAGAGAAAATGGTCGCTAAGGGAAATCGATGTAGTGTGTAATAAGATTAAGATAGTTTCCGTTTACTTGTTGTTCACTCTACTGATTTTACTACCTTTGGGGTTTTGCTAACAGTCGATTTTATTTGCGAAGGATATTTTTGCCTTTGCGAATTGGATCAGCAGAATACCTTGAAGCAATCTTTCTGGTCACCAACTGAGTCCGATGTTAAAACGAGGTTAGTTGATCTTGGAAACTGTTTTTCCAAGGTTATCGGATCATAATCTATCTGTCGTATCGACTTTCCTTCTCGACGATCGCTAAGGCATAAAAAGGAAAGACAGTTTTATTGAATGAGATCGGCCGGAAAAATACGAAGGGCGCGCAGATGTGACGGAGTCGGAGATTCGGCTTGCGACAGTTGTCGTTTAATTGCCGCCGGGTATAAGGGATATTCGAGCAGCGGTGTCACCACCCCCTGGAGTTTAACAACGACAGAAAAGGGGTCTACGGATTTTTGCGAATTGTCAATAAGTGCTATATTTGTTTATTATCTGACCCTAATCCCATCTGAAAATCAACAGCTTTTATTCTCATAGGAACGCGCAAACCCGTTAATAATTTCAGGACTTCGCAATTACTGAGAACCCCTGGGCCAGATGGCCGTCTGCCACCGCAATGTCCTAAGGCGTCAGGCTGATTCCGAAATGATAGATGAATGGTTAAGATGTCCGTTAATTACATTGATACTGCAGTGAACATATGTCGCACAGGAACCGCGAATATTTATTTTAATAATAAAGTACGGGTATATATAAAAAATAATTAGAAGTCGCATATACAATATAAATCAAAATATTTATTTCGAAAATGTTTTCGTTCTAGTATTTAAATGTTGTCACATGTATTTTTATATATGTGTATTTAAATACTGATTCTACATCACTATGTGGTTACACAAATGTAAATTATATATTTTGTTATCAATTATGATATTCAGTATATATTGATGTATTAATGTATTCCATATATATATTTTTTAAATTTACATTATTTATTAATTTTTTTTACACGCGATTTTGCTGAGATCAAAATTATCTCTTAATCTTCCGTTTGGAATTTTTTTTACTCTTTTAGATTTTCAAGAAATGTAGTAAAAATTCAATTACTTTTTTTGTAACCTCTCTATTACATTATCAAATAGTTCTTCAACAAGATATTTTAAGAAGGAGAATTGCATTCTCTCCTCTCTCTTTATTTTGGAAAAATTTGAGAGTAAAATTTCGCTTGTACCAAAAATGTCCTAGACTGCAGACGGAGGGTTAAATTGACGTCTGATGAATGCTCGTTTCTGTCAATGTAGATTAACTTTAATCCCGGTTCAACTTGCTCTTCATCTTCTTTTAATTCTTAGGACTAGAAAAAGATGAAGAGTTAGTTAAACCAAGATTAAAATTAAATTATATTGGTAGAAACGGGTAGAAGAGGGCAGACTTCTTAAATTATCTACATAAGCTTACATATAAGATTCCAAATAGACATACAAGAAATTTATTGAGAACTTCATTACTTTGGCATTAACGTCGACTTGCGACAAAAATCATTGTCGCCGAAGTTTAAATCGCCCCGTCGAGATGCCGAAAGTCTGCACGCTGTTTTCCATCTGCCTTCCGCGGTATAGATCCGGTTCGACGTCCAAAAACATCCCCGACAGCTCGAGCGGAGCGTCGATTCCGCCCGACGTTTTGACGCTACAAACAGCCACTCCGACACGCTTCGTTGCCGATAGCTCTCACACAAAGAAGACGCGAAGTGAATCGGGCAAAAGTGCGCGCCCCGTCCGTTTTGATGCGGCGCACCCTCGCGCACGAGACGAGGGAATAGATTTCGCGATACGCTACGTTGCCGGCGATCAATCCTCCTCTTTCCTCGTCTCGTCTTGCCTCGCTCGAAAGTTGGCTAAAGTCTCGTTCGAGTTTTATTTTATCGCGACCCACAAACTCCGATAGCCCGGCTCTTTGGAGCGCCTTAGACGACAAGTCTCATCGTAATAGCCAAACACTCTCTAGGAGAGTGAAGGGAAATAGCTTTGCCATTCGTTCTTACAAGAAACGTTCGCCAACAGTTGCGGTTCCCTTTTTGATGGAGTTAGGTAGGTTTGTAGAGCAAACGAAAATGATATTGATTCTCTGCTTCTGCCAGGAAAGTTATATAGGAATCGTCTGATCTGAAAGTGCAATCGAAAACCATTTTTTTTAACCTTTAAGTAGATAAGTGATCTAAAAATACGCTGATTACTAGATGCTCCAAACACTCAAAAAAGTTTTATTTTATAATTATATTTTTTATTAGTGTATTATATTATAATTAAATTTATATTAATTACCTTTTTGAAATATATAAAAATAATGAACTTTAACTCATTAGAACAATGGCAAAAAATAGGTTATTTAGAGGACGAAGGTCTATTTTTTAAATCTTACAGCTTCTTCTGGAATAAGTTTTTCTTACAATTTATTATTTTATAATATTATTATATTTCTTGTCTCAAAATATTATGCTGTTTCAATGTCACTATAGTGGCTTTCCCGTCCCGTAAAAGTTAAGTCATCTGAGAAATATCTTTTATTTTCCTTTCCCAGATATAGGTTTTAAAGAAAACTATACCTAGGATCCTGTGGTCAATTTTAAGTCTTTTTTAAAATTGCAAGATTTTTATAGAATTTTTTTGGACTTTATTGATTCACTAATCGCTTCGTTTTTTTCGAAAAGATAGTTCTTTTATTAAATAAACAAATCACTCTTATGTCATTCATTTTCACAGAATTTCGAAGAGCATCTCTTTCATGAATGAAATAATTTGTGCGTGCCGAAAAAGGCGAGTTTTTTTTTAGGGGGAGAAAGATGCAGATATTGTTGATACGAGAGTCTTTCGCAACAACGCTCTTGTAAAGGATAAAACAACCTTTTAGTGAAAGATCCTTTGCCCTTTCGCCGTTAAAGTGACGAGAGGAGAGGAGGGTGCAGGAAGATTTCCATTCGGAGTAAACGCGACTATAAATCAAGCGGCTTGGCGCACCTAACCCCTTGGAGCGGATAAGAGGAATTAATCAGCGAGCTGCGCTAATTGTTTATTATTCCGCGATCGATGACGATATCATTCTTATCGTCGTGTACTTCGTCGAGCGGACAAACGACCGCGCCATTATTACATGATTGTTAATTACCATAAACGTAATTCCGCGATTTAATTAGCTAATGGATCGCGAACGTATCGTTTAATCTAATTATCTTGTAATTTACGTATTATTTAGCACGTGAATTCGGGCTTCCGCTCTTTGGGGTTTGCAAACGCGCTTTTTGCAGATGCATCTCGAATTTACCGCGGAATGCGACCGTATTGAATCCTAATCGTCTCCCCGGTGGGTACCTTTTGAAATGGTGCTTTTGTTTAATTACATACCGCTAAATTGCACGTTCTGCGCGTCGCTTTATCGTTTGCAGTTTATTTTGTTATTCTCTCTTCTCTCTTTCTTTCTCGCCACCGCGAGCGTTGAGCATGTTTCTAGCTAGCTATACATCGTTAATGAAACATTTTAAATAATTTACATTCGATTTTTCTCCTCTAAAAAGCAGCCGCATAATAATTGAAATTATCAAACATTTTACTCTTTTGATAATAAGCTCGCTTGGTATCCCAATTTTATATTCCCCGATTTTTAATAATTTTTTATGTTTCTACATTTTTTTAAATCCTCGATTAGGTGTATTAATGATACGTTTGACGCGAATGTTCCTGAAAATGACTCGTTGAACATGATAGGTTTAACGTGAATCATTTCATCCTTCGGTTTATGTGCAGGCTTCGGTCTCTTGTTTACCGCTCCTAAGGATTCCTCCCCTTTCTGTCGGTACCGAAGTAAATCAAGTTTCATCTTGTTGAGAGGTTTCAACCCCGCCGTGTTTCCCCATGAGCCTTTTGTAAATTCGCGGAGTCGTTACGTACGCGACGTTTATTTGCCTGGCTTTTAACGGTCCGTGCCATGCCGTGCTATCGGAATGTGGAAGTCCTAAATCAATTCCATCATAAATATGCTGAAAGCTCGAAGTGTCGCGCGCTTTTTATCGACCTGGCTGTCAATCGCGATTCTCTCAGATATCAAAGGGCGTTTTCCAGCAAGGACACAGTGTAACATAGACCGATATTTATAATCGGATTTTACATTTAAGTCATAAACCAATCAGAAGGCCGTATTAGTATCTTAAGACATTACTTAAAATGGTCTTAAAATGAGAACGGTCTTCGAATACCGCCGGACTATGAATAGTGAATCATTTTATCCTTGTTTAACATCGGCAAATAATAAGAATGTAATGATTCACTTTGTTACACTGTGACCTTGCTGGAAAACGCTCAAAATAACACGCGGCACAAATTGAAACATTCGATGGCTTCGAGCCTGAAGTTTGAAATCGTGCGAGAGGAATAGCATTTTAATTGTAACATAAATTAAAAAAAAATAAAATCTATTCCATTTTCAAAGTGTATTTTATTCCAAGTGATAAATTCAAAGATGTACTCCACACTGAAAAAAAATATAGTCAATTTTAACAAATATTTAGTTCAATACTGCCAACTAAATATTTATTAAATATAAAGATATATTTATTTGTTACAAGAAACATTAATTTGATTTAACAATCATTCTTTTTACTGAACAAATATTTATTTACTGTAAGTAAACGTTTAGTTGGCAGTATTGAACTATATATTTATTAAAATTGACTATATTTTTTTTTCAGTGCACGAATATTAAGATAACTGTACTCGATATGATCTACATAAGCGATTTTTATTGAATCCTACATTGAAAACTGATGGTCAGATTAGATTCAAAATAAGAAACATTTCTGAAATCTTAGAGGAATCTATTTTTAATCTATTTTTAAAATCTTATAGTTTTTCTTTAAATAAGAGTTATAATTTTTTATTTTATTGTATTCCTTGCCTCAAAATATGACACTGTTTCAAAGCAAATTGTAGATTTTGCTGTAAAGATCAATTGAAAATATGAGACATTTTCAATGACATAGATACAATGAAGGTTAGTTAGTTAAGTAACTATAAACAGCAAGTAGACCTGCATATTGGATTACCTTACTTTATCGTTGAATTTTTACTAATCTCTAAATGTTAACAAAAAGCTTAAAAAATATTTATATAAATCCATATAAATATAAAACAATTTTATTGCAATAATAATAAATGTATGGCTTTCGAATAAACAACAATAAATCATCTATTCGTTGTGTGAATAAACTATTTTATTGATTTTATTTTCTTATTCATTATTGTAGATAGATAAAGTTGTTTTTCAATGTAAAAGGGTATCGAAAGGTAGAACAAACTCAGCAAGCGAAGCGCAACGGTGACGATGAGACAAAGAGACGGGCAATAAAGAACGGACGGAAAATAAAAGCGGGACAAACTGACATCAAAATGAAAGAGAGAAAGAGAAAAAGAGAGTAGACCGTTTACGCGCCTCATCGCCGACCAAAGGAGAAATAGCGGAAAAATAGAGCGCCGGTGCGTAGTACGTCGTGCTATAGCAAACACCGGTGTCGCGAGTAAATGGAAAAACGTTGTACGCGACGGAGCGAAACGCCGAAGCCGACGCCGACGCTGACGTCGACGTCCACGTCGATGGTATTGCTGGACGACACAGACCGGCCATCCGAAATCAAACGCGTTTCGAAACAGGATTCGGAAAGCCGAATCGATAACCCGGCCGGTTGCGCGCGCTCTGATAAACGTTTCATAAATATTCAAATGTTTATACGTGCATGCACCGGGTGGACAGAGACGCGTTTAGCGGATGCGAGACTGTCGCGTCGCATCCTGCCCGCCGTTGCCTGTGACCGAGGACAGATACGACGATAATGAAGATAAACGAGGAGTGAAGTTCCTCGTGGGAATAGTAGATCGCGCCCGATACTGCTCGCGCCTGGCCAGAGTAAATCGGATATGCGACGGCGTAATACAGCTGCAGCCGTGAAATTACCACCTACTTTGGCCGAAACTAGTTCGCCAGAGATTCCGTCGGAATTTAGGATCCGTTGACTCGAGCATATCGACACTGATTCGAGAAGCTATCGACTTCTCTGAAAATCTATCCCATCCAAGGTATACTGTACACGCAAAAAAATATTTTGCTGCTCCAGCTAGAATTATAGCTGTTTTTTGTATCTGACAGAAAATTATGTATCATGTACATAGAATTTATAGCACAAATCTAAATTCTATCTCTGTCATCTATATGATTAGATGCAATATATATCCAATATGGCAGTACTTGCTAGAAATTTATCTATTTTAGCTATTTTTCGTAATTAGATAATTTTTACTATAACTGCAAGATCACTTTTTTGAGTGTAGAAATTTACACGGAAAGAACAATTTTGTTAAAGTAATTAAAAAATTATAATTTTGTTGGTGTCCATTAAAATAATTACGTATGGATTTCAAGCACGGTAAGCAATGTTTTGTCGCAAAAAGTTTTGACGTGGGATGCTGGAGTGACCAAATTATCACATTACAATTATAAAAATCTTCGAATTTACTGAACGGAATAAAGAATCCTTTTACAGGATTAAAGTAGACGCAAAATTAGGAGGTGGTGCAGTAATGTAATAATTTGGTCACTCCAGTATCCCCTTAAGCGTCCTAAATAATTATTTTGATGGTCCAACAAAACTATTTTCAGATAAATTTTTAGCTACTTCAGCAAAACTGTCCTTTTCATGTAGAAGACAAGGAATCTGTCAAACGTTCAATGAAAAAAATTTCTAGTTGAAAATGGACCAATTACTAGATTCTGATTATATCAATCAGAATTCTAGTCGAGATAACTAGATGTCCAATTATGATGATCGGAATTCTGATTGATATGATCGGAATTTATTGGATCATGCGTTCATTTTCAACCAGAAATGTTTCTCACAAAGAGAAGATACTGGAATCTTAACGAATTTTGATCTCCTTTGAAAATAATATTCCGTCATGTTTGGACGTTTTGTTAAATTGGCCTTATATATATTATTTTTTAATATATGAAATAATCCCGCACTAATTATATGGAAATTATTATTGAATTCCGATCAAATGAGTTACTTTTCATGTATAATGTAGCTTATAACGTGGCGAACAAAAGCTATCATAAACAAAAGGCTTAATAATGGATAATTTTTAAGCTTATATCAAAAGTATTCTTATCTTTTTGTTCATCGCATTACAAGTTACATTATACGTGACAAAACTAGTTCATTTTCGGGATTCAATTTACCATATAATTAATAAACTTGGCACTAATTACATGGAAAATTTCGATGAAATGAGTTTGTCTTCATACACAATATAGTTTATAATGTGGTGAACAAAAGATATCAGCTACAAGGCTCGATAATGGCGAGTTTTTAAGCTATGTTGTATTAAAGGTGCTCTGTGCATGAGCATCAAGTTACACACCTTGATGTATCCTGGTTTAAAAACTATCCATTATTGAGCTTTGTGTTAATGATATCTTTTGTTTACCACATTATATAAGCTACATTATATGTGAAAACTAATTCATTTCATTGAAATCCAATTTTCCACATAATTGGTGCGAGGTCCTTTCATGCATTAAAAGTACAATATTTACAAAGTCAATTCAATAAACGCTCGGACACGACACAATTTATTTTCGACATAAATTTATCACGCTGAAGGAGATAAAAATCCGTGAAGATCCATTGTGTATAAAAATCCATTGTGTCCTCTCCTTGTCAGGGTTAGATATCATTTGATTTATTATTTTAATTAATATATAATAGAAAAGGAAGAGAGAAGTGTAACACGTGTCATAACCGAATAAGGTGGAGAGTGGCGGTCAGACTATTTTCAGAAGTTTTAGAGTTCCTGAGAAGCTCGAAAGGAATTGGTGTCGGCATGCGCGCACTCTCTTTTAACAGAACCGCAATCAAAGTCGTTCGATAAATCAAACTTGGTAAAGTTTTAATTGATCGCTGCCTGATCAAGAGGGCGCAGGCAAGGTGAGATGTAGGGATGATGTCCTTCTTTTTCACTCTTTTTCCTCCTCGACACGCGGGAGCTTCCTCTTCTTGCACTGTAGACATCCAAAAAGTAGGCGGGTTATAGACTAACTTTGTAAACTCACTCAATCAAAGTTACCACGAGAAAGTCTGCGCGAAGGAACGTCGCAGAGGAGCAACGGATGAATGTTTTAATTTGTGATTAAGTTCCTAAACCTCTCGACTTATTGCGAATTTTAGCAAATTCATATATCGTGAGAGATATGAAAATATGAGAATTGAATATCTCAAGATTTAATTAACATGCGGTGCAGAAGTATAATAAACAGCGTAATATAATAGCCGAATAGCGCATTTCATGTATTGAAGATGTTTCCCAACTTGATCAATTTCTCGCCTATAAATTAACGTGAAACCGCGAAGAACAATTTCCTTCGATAGAGTTCTCGCCAAGTCGCATATTCGATATCACTGGATGGGATCGCGAGCGCCATTGTTACTTCCCGATTCAGTTCTCTTCCGTATCGCTTACATCAGGCGATTGTGAATTCGGCGGTAGCGGTCGACCCTATCGATATTCAGTTGCCGGGTTGGTTGCCTTTAATGGTTATACTGAATATTGATTACCAATTAGTGGCATAATCACCGCGAATTCTAATTGTTAATGAGGTCTGCAACCGCAGTGTGCAAACTGTCCGACAGGGCAGAAGGGAACAGAGGAGAGAACGAGAACACTGGGGTAATGTCCGGCTGAATTAACAACCGCTTCCTTGTTTTTATAAGCTTCCTGCGACGCGCGCGACCGTCGGGCGTCGTCACGGGATACGTACTGAATTATTTTGCGTCCTGCGTACGCGCTTCCGTTTCGATGCGGCTGCTCCATTAAATACCGCTGCCGGATTAATCCCTTAACGACGTACGTCGCGAATCCACTGAAATCCTCTGTAGGTCATTCCTAATCAATTGAGTCTACCGAAAGCACATTATTACTATGCCATTGCCGCAAAATATTGATGGTAATTAATTACATTGCATTCAAATAAATTTTTCGGCAACTTGTCATACGAACAAATCAATTTGTAAAAAATTTTATTAATGGATATATTAAATCGCGGTGATTGATCGATGTTTCATTTTCTTTGGATAATTAAAAATTTGTCAAATTTTCGAGTTTCTGAATTCTACATGGAAAGAACAATTTTGCTAAAGTATCTAAAAATGTAGCTATATAAATACAAATCTGAAGATAATTTTGTTGGACTATCAAAATAATTATGGACGCTTAAACTGGTAGATAAAATATCAAAATTTGTTGCAGCATTATATTTATTATGCTTGAGCTTTCTACATAATTATTTTGACGATTCAACAAAATATTTTTAAATCTAGCTAAATTTTTAGATATTTCGGCAAGATCATTCTTTTCCTGTCAGACATTTCTAAATTTTAGAATCCTACAATTTCTAATCGTTGCATTGATAAAATCAAATAAGACTCTTATTTAGAGTCATGCATCATCAGCCACCCGAAGATATTTAAATGTTAAATGCCTATTCGAAAACATTCGGTTTGCCAAGTCACGAGGAGATGAATAGATCGTCTTACATCACCGTGCATCAGTCTCCTCTACGGTCTTCGATACGAAAAACGCCTCGCGAACACGAGAGATGGATGATCGATCGACGAAGACGGAAAGTCGCAAGAGACGTCGGCGGTCGGATGACTCGACGACGATGGTAATTCGAGAATTTTCATATCGCTAAGTAACCAGCGCGCCATCCGTTTCGGCATGTAACATAAATAACATTACCGGCGCGACGGGATGGTCCATTATGAATGTTCATCATCGCGACATGAAATATGTATGAATCGAGCAGGTCCATTTTTATTCCCATCGGCAGTCACTAGGCTCGATTTCTCAGATTATTTTTTCGATCAACTAATTCGATGAGACGCGAGCAACGTCTGCGTCTCATCGAATTACTTCCAAATACTTTATTACCGTATAATCCATTAATTCGATATCCTTTACTCGGATATATCTCGAAGAATATCTAAGCGAGAGATTATGATTTAATGATAAAGATTAAAAGACTAGTACCACACACAGAAAAATATCATTCTATTGCTAATAAAAGTTATCATTCAATTTACTTTCTTTTTTTTTTAAGTTCTTTTCTTTAACAAAGAATATTTTCTTGATATAATACTAATTTTAAAATATACTTATTATAAATTTTTAAAAAGATTCATTATGTGCTCAAAATAAGAATTGATTTTCTTTTGAAGAATATTATAAAATTGATCGAAGAAGCGACTTTATGTAATAAGCGAATAGAATTTGTTTTAATTTAATAATCTTAATTCAAATATTAAACTTACTAGGTTTTAGAATATATTTTAAATAAATTTGATGCTTGTGATGAACTTATGATAGATTTGCTGATATATGAACTTTTTAAATACTCGAACAAGTAATTTTTTATACTTCTGTATAGCCTACAGTATGTATTTTTCTGTGTGCAGTAATACGAATGATCTATCATAGCGCATAGTGACCGCAAACATCCAAGAAAATAGTGAACCCCAATGGGGTTGGTTTGGTTTGAAGGGGTCGTTTCGATGACGCCAGTCGACGCTCTCCCTCGTTTTCCTAAATTCATTTCTTTAGGTCATTTATAAGAGGACGATGCTGTGATGATGATGAGTCAGAGGCACATGAAATATATTTTCCGGTCATGTATGGAAAATTATTACCAAGAATACGATAATCGCAAAATTACGCGAGCTATATGAAAGTTTAATGGACAAGATTTAATATTTTAATATAATGGCATTGTGAATTATAAATACATTTAAGTATATGGACTCTATGATAGATTACGTAATAAATTCAATATCATCGATCACGCGTTCGAATGTATCGCGAATTAATGCTGTATTTAAAGCTCCGCCAAGTAGAACGATGTTTTAAGTTATATGTTCAGATATTCATATTTTGCAGATCAATTCCATTTACAGCTGCCTGCTGTCGAAATTCAAAAGAATCAAATTCATGGAACGAATTGGGACCAATTAAGATCACTTATTATTTCGTCACAGTCCCATACTTTTTATTGTGTCTCGATCTTCTCAGACATCGCTACATTTATCGCTCGACTCCCGTTGCATAACACGTCATGCTCTCAAGCAACCCCCGGAGGCGAAATATCGGTGGCACAAGTAAGTGCATCGAGATATTGAGATGTGACCCACGTATTCAATATAAGGGCTTTTACCGGCTCACGCTTCCGAGGCAAAAGCAACCCTCACCTTCTCCCTCCTACTCTCCAGTTTTCACGGTATCCCTTTCGCCGCCTGTGGCAAGTCGAACCCCTTCTTCCAAGCGACCAACGCGCGTTTTCGTATCAACGCGTACTCAATTTACAATGGAATTGCTTCGACCATTCTCTATAATGCGCTCAATAATGCATCTATGCAGCCCTTTCGATATGCATAAAGCGTCGCACATTCTGTATACAGGGCGCTCCGAAACATCGCTTTCGCCTGTTCGGTCGTATTCGTTTGTCATCTTATCCTTTGACTTCTATCTTTTTATCTGTTACTTTTTATAACACAGAATATTTTGGTGAATGTATCTTGTTAAGGTGCCTCCAGACAATTTGGCCAACATAGCCAACTTTGCACATATTCACTATAAATTGGTCTATTCATGGATAATTATGCATGTCGTTGACCATATCGTGTGTGAGGCACATTTAGATCTCAAATTAATATTTTATCAAGCGAAATCGATGACAAGAATATATAGAAATCTATTCTCGAATTTTGTGATCCCTTCTTATTAATCTGATTAGAAAAATTTAATTGTCACATCAGAAATCGATTAGAAATTTTGCTCGAAGAGCAAATTACAACCAATAATAACAATGGTAATTTTAATGGCACCCGGTATATCTCTGGAAATGTAAATGCATACACACGTGTATAATGCATAGTAACAAAGGCGTTATCGGACGCAAGCCAGGAGTGCTTTACGATCCCGATATCGAATCGAATCGAATCGAGAAGTAATTTGCACGTAATAATGGCACAGGTTGTATCAAAGGGAAGGTACAGCATGGCTGCTAAGGTGTTGTTCTTGGCTTCGCGACGTCGCTCCTACGATGGGTACATCGGGACGATATTGGTCTCGATTGCTGACTGTATCGAGACGATGCTCTCTCGACTGCTGCGTTAAAATGATATTGCTCTCCATATAGTCGTCCCTAAATACATTCGCCGTGAGTCTTCTTCGTTGTTCGCGCATCAATTGGTTTTAGACTGAATATTTTAAAGAGGAGAAGAGAAAGAGACACGGAGAAATGCGCGTTCATTAATCTATTGTACATGCGATCGCACGCATCCGAATCCATCACACCGTAAATCATGGATGAATCATTTCGTCGCATAACAAATAAATATGGATAACATGATGCACATTATCATTGTTAATGAGTCGCGGGGAATAAGTGGGGAATAGAAATAGGCGATTGTATTGAAATCTATAAATATTTCCCTTGATGTCGAGGATTGAAATTTTTATAGAATTGCAAATAAAATTTCAGCGCGCTAGAATGGCGTTTAGAATATCCGCGAAATTCTGGTGGCACAAATTTTACTTTTATTTCGCATTGATTTCTGTTCGTGAAAATATATTCTAAGTGTCATACATAACTCAGTGAACTTGTGAAAGGCATTAAAGCGCGCTCGTACGGACGAACTGACATAATAATATGCAGATTAATCGCAGCTCTTCGACGCGTGAGTGTAATTCGTGATGCTCTCGCTTGAATGACGATATCGTTGACTCATAAATGGTACAAGGCACATTTCGTCCCGGCGGAATGGAAGTTCAGTCATTCGCATAAATGTTTGTATTCGTCGAGGGCGCGCTGAACAGATAATAAAAGGGAGAGAAGTGGCGATAAACAACCCACGCGACTAAAGATGCGAAAAGTTTAAGGACGTCCCCCAATGTACGATATATCTTATTAATGTAATGGGCTTGAAGATGACGCACGATCCTCATTCACCAAATGCATTTTTTAGACAGCAATTTTTACTTTTCATTGCTCGCACGTTTTACGATGCTGTTTATCAAAATCTTGTATTTAGATGAATCGCAACTTACGCTGACAAAATTTTAAGGGCGATAAAGTATTATTGTGTAATGCAATAAAGATTTTCGCATTCAATCATCATATATGTGTGCTTACATTTATTTTTTCTTCTGCATCATCGTTGCGAACGAGTCTTTAAATCATTTTATATCCGTTTGTAATCTAAAAACCATGAATGTGTTTCGTTAAATACTATTTTATTTTGTATTTTTTATTTTTAAACAATATATAAAATATTAGAAATATAAAATTGTACATCCTATATATCTGCGAACATTTACAGAAGTCCACCACATCTCTGATATGAAACTTAGGCTGGGTTGTTTGTTTCCTGTCGGTAAACTTCAGCTCACTGTCTTGCTCTCTTATGCTCTCGCTCTTTTACTCTTTTGTTTATCCAATAGATAAATTACCACATAGTTTGTCTGAAGATGGAACAATCGACCCTTAGACTGGATTAAATTATTCCACCTTTCAATAAACTTTAGCTCATTCTTTTACTCTCTTACTCTTTTGTTTATCTATTAAATAAATTATCACATAGTTTATCCGAAGATGGAACAACCGGCCTTAGAAGAAGAAGAAATATTAAGTTTCTATTGTGATCCACCATTGATTATAAATGTGTGCTTTTTCCTCACATGATTGATATGACATAGAATGTACCATAAGCAGTAATCCTGGGGTGCAATTTACTTTATGCTGCAAATCTTTAATTGATCAATTCGTAAAATTCTTTCTTCTAATTGGTCAACAAAGCATTTGCAGCGTTAAGTGGGTTGCACTCCTGATCTTTTGTCTGCAGGATAGTGTTTACGAACGAAACAAAAGGTATAGGAACATTTGTAAATTAAACGTTTGTCTATACTTATTACCACAATCGTAAAGAATTAGTTATCGTTTCTACGGGATGAAACGGCGAAGAAAACTTTCGACGTATGTTCATATTAATTAAATTTCGCTCTTCCTATTTTACGGCGGATGCAACTCGATCCCCGGTCGTCTCGTGTTAAACCTCGCTCGTAAAAACGCGAAGCCGCTCACAGTTCTTCCTCTCTTTTCCCGACTTTCTTTTTCCTACGTTGATTGTAATTAAAACATAATTAGAGTATGCAAGCTCCGTACTCCATCTCGTTCGTGACGAAGATACGATACAATGATGAACGAGGGAGTGTTTCTAAAACGAGTATAGGGATCGTAAAAAAATGATGAAGCATAAATGAGGTCAGATTGCGAAAACTCGTAAAAATATTACGAAGCTCGAGAATTTTACGGGAATAACTCAAATGTAATCGCCAATTTCAGCAGTTTCACTGTAAAAAGTAATATGTTTTATTCTTGTCCCCATGTTTAAGCACTTAAAGATGTTTCGTCTATTGAAAAAATTTAAAACTAAAACATCCTTAAGTGTTTAAAAAATGGAGACAAGAATAGAACATTTTAATATCTTAAAATTAAACACTTCTTTTTTCAGTGTTGTATCCAAATGATTGTCGGATTGTCGAGTAATGTACTTTTGTTATGAATTATATACCGAGGTACCAAATATACGAGAATTAAAGTAATTATTTCTTTCTGCTACATTATATCGATGTGTGCAGTGATAAGCGTGGTGTAATAACTAAATACATAAGCAAGATACACGGCGAGCGTTCATTAAACATTTTGCCGTAGCAAAAATAGCGAGCGCGGTTTAAACGAATATAACCGGTAACATAACGCCGATGTGTGTCGTGAGATAAAATGCCTCGAAGGTTGAAATGTAGACATGAATTAAGACATGGAACATAACATTAAGATTCATGTCTCGCTTATTTATTATACGCGTAAATTTAACACGAAGAGCATAAATCTTCGCCAGAAGCTGGATTTTCGCGAGTCGTCTGTAATTTTAAAAAACGTCCGATCCATGCAGATTCTTCGAGTTCTGTTCTCGCGCTAAGTATATAAAGGAAATACTCGGAAAATGGAGCACGAGGACAATATCGCGTTTGTTACGGAATGGCAAACGTTGCTGCAAATTTATCTTCTGATCGCGCACGATATTTCGAAAGCACGTAATGCGATAAAATGGCGCTAAGGAAACAAAGAGGGGCGGAGAGAAAATAAAAAAATATAAATCTTGACGTTGCGATTTAATTTAATTTCCATAGTTGACTTGTCCCGATGTACTAGGTTCTCGATCTGGCGCGGCTGCGCTTCATAGAATTCGTTTATCTCCTGTTTAACTCATCGACACTGTGCGATGCCGCGCGATTGTTTTTATTCGCCAAGCAGAAAATGCGAAAACGAAACATTTATAAATGCGAATATTTATCCGCATTAATAATACATAATATCCTGCCGTGCGTTCGGTGCACCTCGGTCGCTTTTGCGAAAATCTCGTTAGCAAGTTTATAGATTCATTTGAGCATAAATCCATGTAAATTTTTTAAACGATTCATTTCGTCATTTCAAATCTGTTAAAGACGAACTTTTTTCGTTGAAAAATCAAGGAACTTTATCCAAGTGTCTAAAAAATAGATAAAAAAAAATATTAATCATTCAAATCTCTTTAAAGGAGTCTTTTAGTCCTTTGTGATATTTGCGGCAAATTTTAAGAGCCAAGTATGAAAATTAGCAACTGTAATATACTCAAATTTTATACGACTCAAGTTTTAGAATTGCTAGAATAGTATTATATTTTATTCGATAAAACTCCTATCTCTCCACCAAGACAATCGACACGCGAAACACGACGTCTCGATTACCGTGTTGGAAATCTTTTTCTATCCTCAGGGTTGTTTTCGCCCTGTCCCTTTCTCCTTTTGTCTGCTACCTCTGACCAATCCCGTCGCTCTGCCGGGCTCGTCTCGAGGAACCAACTCGCATTAATTGCCGAGAGTCACGACATGTCTCCATTACTCAAGAGCTTCGTTAAAGGAAGGCAAAAGGGATAAGAGAGCGCCGCGAGGATAAGAGACGAGGAAGATAAAGGAGGTCGCAACAATGTTTCACCATTATTTTTCACAAATTGGGCTCGCGTCGCCGTTATCCTTAACGAGAATTGAACTACAGGCCCCCATCGTCCAATGGAATGAAAAAAAAAGAGGTTTTCTGTTTGTTGTCTTCACGAATTTCGTCCGATTATTAGATCCTTCTGTTATATTTCTCGAACGTAAAATCAGCGTCCCGAATGCATCACATCCCCGTGTTATTTTTAATTTTAAGATCTTAATTTATATATTGCGTACAACGTCGATCATCATAAAATATAGAAGCTGAATGGACCGTACCCTACAGCTTCCACTAATTAATCAGAAATTTCCTGCCGACACCGCCAACCGGCCGATGCAACTAACAGATCTGTTCCGAATCTCCCTACCAATTATCCCACCATGTACTAATTAGCATATATGACCGTTGTAACAAAGTTTCCCGCCTCCGACAATGCCGTCCATTGTCTTACGGAAATTTACGGTTTTAATAATTCGTAAATCTATCTACTGGTTCACGATCGATTTATAACTTGGCGTTTCGAAGTGATTCTTGCTTGATTTAGGCAAGATTAACGTTAACACTAGAACCGCCGATGATACCATTTTAGCTCCGCTCATTTCAACGTTTTCTTTTTTGTATTAGACAGGGTGTTTGATAAGTAACGATAAATCTTTTGCATAGGAGCAAAATGGACTAAACTGAGAAGAAAAGTCCTCTACCATTTTACAATTTTCGCAATAGTTAACATAATATTAATTACTAAAAATTGTCGAAAATTGATCTTCAATAATTTTTTTACTCAAATACTGATACTTTATAGAAAAACTGCAAGAGATAAAAATTGTTTATTTTCTTCTCATAGAGCTCTAAGAATTTTTTCAGAATTTTCTATCAATTTTTAGTACTGCACTTTCTTATTTTTACCAACATGAGAAAATACGATATCAAAAAATTCTGAAAAAATTCTTAGAGCTCTATGAGAAGAAAATAAACAATTTTTATCTCTTGCAGTTTTTCTATAAAGTATCAGTATTTGAGTAAAAAAATTATTGAAGACCAATTTTCGACAATTTTTAGCAATTAATATCTTGTTAACTATTGCGAAAATTGCAAAATGGTAGAGAACTTTTCTTCTCAGTTTAGTCCATTCTGTCCCTGTGCGAAAGATTTATCATTACTTAGCAAATGCTCTGTATAATACAAAATATTGAAACTGTGTGAATATAATACTTTTATACAAATAATTTTAACAAAAAGTAACTTTTTACTAACCGAAAACAGGGATAACAAATTGCTAATTTGACATCTTCGACAGTTCTAATGGAATATCATCGGTGATTCCAATGTGTGTGTTAAATAAAAAAAATTGCAAATCAAAACCAAATGGACTAGCATTTTTATTCTTAGAAAGGATATTGTGGGTGAGTTTAATATTTAACAAAACGAGCGCGTTCAATATCGAATGTAAGGCAATTTGAATGTAGATTACAGAAAAAGGAAAATAAAGTGCAAAATTACTCTATTAATTCCAAAGTCGAAAGACTTTGAAAGATTGAGTGTATTAGAGAAGCGGGGCTATGTGGGACGGAAAAATTACCGACAAGGTACACCTCCTGCGTATGAAACTTTAGCAGTTTATTATAGCCAAGTGCCGACGTAGTTCTCCCGACACTGCGAGAGTTTCAAGCAATGGGACAAAATAATCGCCTTTTTACGATACTCGCGCTGAGTTTTACGAGAATCGGAAGCCTCGGCGACTCTTTGTGCGGTAAAACTAGTTCGAATGCCACACGCGTCATAAAATCGACAAAGCCGGTGATGGCGCGAGTTTTATCATTCTATCCGGCATACTTTCTGCGTCTAACGCGAACGAGTTCGTTTCTGTACATTCCAAAACTAGTTGCACACGTTCACTCATAACTGCCACTGAGTAATAACGTGAACGCTGAGTTAAATCTTATTAAATCTTATTAATATTTTATTCTCGTTATCATTTCAATTTTTTCCCTTTTCGTATTAGATGTGCAGTACAAAATGTTGAAAATATGTGAATATAATACAAATAATACCAAAATAACTTTTTACTAACCGAAAATGGCGGGATAGGAAATCACCAATTTTGACCTTTGATAATTATTTGCGGGATATCATCGGCGATTTCATTGTTAAATAAAAAAAGTCAAAACCAAAATAACATTTTTATTATTAAAAAGGATATTATGAAATTAATATTTAATAAAATAAAAATATATAACGTTACGGTATACATAATAATTATTATAATATAATCCTTTATAAAGTAACATTTTTTCAAGAATGAAGAACGATATCAAACCAAGAAAATGATTATGTTATAATTATACAGCAATTTATTGTAAGGTTTGAAAAACGAGATAAAATATGAAAATATCGCGGAAATATCCAATATATTGTAAACAACTTGGTGGCTTTCAGTTTTCCACGACATGTTTTTTTACCCATAATTCCCAAGCGACGCGACGCTCGACAGAAAGAGGAGGAGCCGGCAGGAAGGGTACCTCGTAATACCCGCCAGTAGATCGGACTTTACATCCGGCTAATTAAGCATTGATAACTAACGAGGTTCCTTTGTGCCGCAGCCGCCGCGGGAGATGAAAGTCCTCGGAAAATTTCAACCGACACGTCGGATTAAATGCTTTAGCGCGCGTGCTCGTCGAACTCGAGCTTGCAACTCGATGTGAACTACGACTTTAATCCCCGTTGACGTGAATTGCTCGGGGCATGTTCCCGTTGGGTATGGATTTTTTTTCTCTTTCTGCTGTAGGGTTCATAAGAGCCCGACATCAGAAGAGCGGAATCGATCGCTCGTTTCCTGCTTTATCATGCGGAGACGATGATTAATTTAATAACTTCCTACAAGCCGGTCCTTTTGAGCGCGGTGGACGATTGTTTAATTTTGTCAAGGGTGCGCGATTGAGGGCACGTACAGAGGGTATAATGCCGTAAGCATTTTCCCCTTTTTTGCGTGTACCATATGCGCCCGTTAATTGGTAGCATCAATTAGCAAAGAAATGACCAGATCGAACGGAACTGTAAAACCATATTCTGCTTTTTTGTTGCAGTTTTACCAGCTTCTGGAAGCTAGTCAAGTGGCCAATACTACTCTCACGTATCGCCACGTGACCGTGTTTGCGCCCACTAACCGAGCGTTCCAGAAATACAATGGGAGCACGAAGAATTTGGTTTTGTATCATATGTGTGAGTAGAATGTAATATTTATCTTATAAATAAATTTAAGTATACAAACGGATTCAGAGATAGACATCGTCAACTATCTCATTTAAGTGAAGATGTGCAAAAATATAAAGATGGCGATTTATAAAGATGGCGATAAAAATTGTGATTAAAGGTGAAATAAGATAAAAAAGATAAAAAAAGTAAGGTAAAAGATAAAAATTAAGGTAAAAAAGATAAAAAAGTGAAAAGGTGAAGATATACAGAATGCAAAAAATATTCATACACAGCAAATCTTTTTATTTATAGAGTCTTATTTATATAAAATAAATAATAAATTTTCGTTTATTGTTAAGATAATACATTTTAATTATTACACACTTTTTAGGTAAAATAATTTTGAGAAATATACAATCCATTTAATTCTTTGTTAATAAATTGTTAATTAATATCTGTAATAATAAGATTTTTTTAAATATCTCTCTAATACACGAATACACTTTTACGGATAAAACAGTTTTGTTAAAATATCTAAAAGTTTAATTAGATCTGAAAATAATTTTATAGGGCTGTCAAAAATAATTATACAGGTCACTCAATAATATAATCATAAAATAATTATAAAATAATTGTATAGGACACTCACAAACTGGTTACTAGAATGTCAAAACTTTTTGCAGCGTCATTCATCATGTTTAAATGTCCTACATAATTATTTTGATGGTTCAACAAAATTATTTTCAAATCTCTATCTAGCTAAATTTTTAGATACTTCAACAAATCTGTTCCTTTCGTGTAGCAGCATATTTTGTAAACTAACTTTTAGTAATGTATAACAAAGAGAATTATGGTAAGACGATATTTTAAAATCCAGAAAATACGAAATTGCAAAATCAACAGACAATTGAGAAAATTCCGTTATCTCCACTATTGTATATCATACAGCATTCTCCAAGATAGACCGCGTCAGAGCGACATGGGAAAATTCTCGACACGGCCGTGAAAACTCAATTTCCACGGTTTGACGGCGACCTCGCCCACTTCTCTTTCGCATCTGCATTATTTTCTTTCTTCGTCCGGTTTTCGCGCGCCGGCGGAGTGCATTAACTCCGACTTTCGGTATTTCGCCCTTTGATCTCGACGAGGCGGGCGGGACGGGCGGGCCCGCGCATGCATCCGTAATGCATCCGTCGAGCTGTAAAGCCGCGCCGGATCGGAAGGAGCGCATTCGATATGCGCCGGACGCTTATGTGCTTTCGTAATTCAGAACTTCTTCGATAGTCACGAATATAACGGCGAGTGGTGGCCGGCAATCCGTTATCGACGTATCCGCATTTACGACCGTTCAACGTCCGTTGGGCATTCATCGATGTAGATCCTGATAGAAAGGGGTGGTATGGAGGGATGGAGCGTTATTGCGATTGAGCGTAGCTGACTAATATCGCGCGACGTCAGCGAGCCAATGCGTTAGAATCCCTTCACGTTAATGCATCCTGTTACACTTTATCGTGCAGCAGACGAAGCGAATTCGTGCGTACGGAACGATCGCATTCTCGCGAAATTGCTTCCTTTCTTGGAAGAATTGGGGAGATAGATTCCTTTAACATTCGTATATTATTCCGGTGAGACACCGGAAAACTTCGCGGTGCAGATCCACGAAAATACGAGACTTCTATTTAATACCAAGATAAAGGATATCTCATTTGTTCTCTTCAGAGATCATCTATTGGCTTCTGTGTATGTAATGATTATTTCTCTACGGAAAAAAGAGAGAAAATATTTCGTACGAGAGATACAATGGAATATATACGAAAAGAACGGTTTTGTTGAAGATTGAAAAATTTAGTTAGATACTGATCTGAAAATAATTTTGTTAAACCATCAAAAATAATTATGTATGTACAACCCTCAAACTGATTGCGGTAATAATGTCAAAACTTTTTGTAACATTGTTTATCATGCTTGACATTCCTACGTAATTGTTTCAAGGTTATTACAAAATTGGAAATCAAGGAAATGTCAGGGAAATCGAAAACGGTCACGGAATTTTGCAAAATTTTCTGAAAAATTAAAATTCTTGGCTTTAAAGATGCCTTGGCTTTAATGATGCCTGATTACATCAAAATTATTTAAGAATTGCTTGTCAATTTAATTTAGTTCGTGATATTATTCCAGTAGTTTAATTGCGTTTATAAGTCCGGAAAACCAATTCGGCGCGCAGTTTGAAGGACTACAAACATGTTATATATGCAAGTACATATATAGTATAGTATATATAATTCACATTGAATTATTTAAAAAGCGTTATAGATCTAGCTTCGACCATTATAGGCCCTTGAATTTCTATTATTAATTGTGTTTCTCACATAGTACAGTCTTAAAATGTTTAAATTAGTTAATAAACGTACATCACAATTACGCAATTTTTAAATATTACTAATTTAACAATTATAAATGGAAGCGACGTCAGCAACATTAATAAATGATTTAAATTATTCTCTCGATAAAAATTGACGGTGTTCAAATCAGGATGAAAATATAATAAAATAATTAATATTAAAATATTTTAAAAGGAAAAGTCATGAAATTTCTTCTAGAAATCAAGGAAAAATTATAGAATTTTAAGATGAGGGATTTGTGACATTCCTGATAAAGAATACATGAAGCTAAGAAAGGAAAGAATTTATCAGTGAGACTTGACTGAAAACTCATATTTTCTGCGCCATTTCGTTCTATCTTGATTAAAGTTTTCAAAAAAGATTAAATTTTAACAAGCTCGCCACTTGAAGCTTTAAAAATAGGCGGAGCCGTGCGTATCTTTGTCTCGTCCGGTTGCATCGTGGGAGGCGTATCACAAGATTGTCTTTAATCAATGGAGACGCGGCAAACAACCTGCTCAATCAAAATCCTTATTATCCTTAGCGGGTTATGGTAAACGTGACGACGGGCCTCGTTAGGCGCACCCTCGTTCTTCTCGTCTCACCTCACCTCGCCTCACCTCGCCTCACCTTGCCTCGTCGTCTTCGCGTCCGCGTTCGTGTTTGCGATGTCGCGCGGTGTGTAATTTCGACGTGCAATGTTTGCACTGCCACGCGGCGGGATGGCACGGCGGCGAACGCTTACACGGATAGTCGCATCGGCGCCGCGCCGTGGCACGGCGCCATCGATCTTGACGGAGACCCGAAGGCAAACACGTCCCACGTAGGACGAACCGCGCACCGCACCGCGTGTGCCCCCCAAGTGCTTACGTTAAATCGGGCGATAAGAAAGGGCCGCGCCTTCGGCCACAACCGGCCACGCCGGGAAATAATTAATCCGATTTGCGCGGCTAAGCCGCGCGCGAGCGCGCGGACTCTCACACCGGAAGACAAGCGTTTCATAGTGTACGATGGGGTAGTAATATTACGCAAGCTTTGCGCCGAACTTGCCGAGTGACAATTATCGCGCAGCTGAGAAAGTAAAGATATATGGAGAATCGTGAAGTTCCTGGCCACCAAAAGCTCACTTTTATCATGAACAGAATGGCTCCGCGTAATATTGTAAGAATTGTAGAAGTTATAATTATATAATCTATATTTTATTTTGGGGATGTGACGGTAAAAGACATTTCCTTGGACATTAAATGCAGAAAAAGAATCTAGTTATCTACTTGGTTAATTTTAGAGAAATTTCATCTTTTGACAGAGCTACTTTCTCCACAATAAAAGCATAATAACGTGCTGTTCTATGATTGTCAACAACGTATTCCCGCGTAACTTATTTTTTAAGTCTGCTTTCCTGTGGGGCACCCCGTTGCGAATTACCCCGGCGAATTACCTCGGAGACCACCGTAAGAACCGTTCGAACTAAATAATCAAAGGTTGTAAGGTCGTCGACTCCGTTGACACGAGCCGCTGCTGGATCAATGTTATTCGGCCTGAGGCGCGTTTTTTTTCCGCACGACGACGAGAGAACGAAAGAAGGAAAGTGGCCGATGATGGGCCGTTACTTTTATTCCTCGTCGGCTGTTCGTTGAATCGCTGCGTCTTCTTTTTTTTTTGGTCTACGCCGGAGCGACGTATTGGAGAGCAAACAGCTCGAACGAGATTACCGCGTGCAAAAGACTTTTTACGAGACGCGTCTTGAAAGAGATTGTCAAGAATTACATTATCTTCCCCCTTGCTCCACTATCCGCCCTCTTGCTCTTCCGCTGCCGTCGTGATGCGCGGTAAATAAAGGACGAGAGAGCAACAACGATAGTTGTGCTCGCGTGACGTTGCAAGGCTGCATCGATTTACAACTCAAAATTATTTACTAGAAGTAATGAATGGAAAGATAAATAACTTCATGAATCTCCTTCGCTCCTAAAAACAGTGTTTTTATTATGCATTTGTGTAACTATCGTATGCTGCTTGTTAAAAGTCTTACTTTAGAAAGAGTTTTGCATTCCAAGATATTTACACTGACAACTTCTTAGACGCTGAAGTTTCCGATGTTTAAAATCCCTGCTTTAATTCCTGCACGTTTAGACACTTTTTATGCACTCTCTTTCGTCAGCTTGTGGTAATAAACTTAAGTCAAATCACGGCAAATTGACTCGGGCGCAATTTACTCGGCAGTAACTTCGGACAAATGCGCGAGATTCGGTTCCCTTCTTTCGTGCGAAATTCAAACGGATAGAGAACTCGAGAGGTCGAAGCTGTGACTCCGTCTCCTTTATTTCCCTCCTGAGTGCCAGGGGGAAAAGCTCTCTTTATCTCGTCAAGTTGGCGCCCATCTCGCGGCACTTCACCTCGAGCGGCAACGAGAGGACTGACCCCCGCGTCCGTCTCTCGCCGTCCCTCGCGAGTCTACGGCAATTTTGTACATCGCGAAAAGTTTCACAATTAGTCTTGGAACTTTCATAATTCCGCAGCTTAACCCGCCTTGTTTTGCGGCCGAGCGTTACCGCGGTCGGTTTAATTTATCATTTCACTTCTCGCCCGACTATCGTGGCCTCTGCTCGGTTCGTCTCGAACACGCTCCTTCTTCTCGTCCACGTTTATTCTTGTTCATCCTAGGCAATTTCTCATCCTAAGTCGAATCTCGGGAACGAAGCGTTTTAATGAGATTTTATTCTCCGATTAGGTAGGATGGAACCTTTTTCTGAACGAAACGTAATCCGCGTCTTACGTTCCTCAAGCATTTTTAATTCGCCATTTCTAACGAGATTTAAATTTTCACACAAGTCCTAATTTTAACGTTAAGTATATCTCAATTTTTATTATTCTCTTTCATAATTTACAATTAAAGAAAAATTGATAATATTCTACATATCTTGTAGATAAAGATAAATGCAACAAATTTTTTTTTATTTTATTGTGCATATGATATAATATGATTGTGTAAAAAGAAGTTTCAGAAAATTACAAAAATATAGAATATATACAAATGGGGTGAGGCACCAACAAGACTGCTGCTATACGTACTAAGCCTTCCAGTAAATAAAAGAATTTACGCATAACAGAATATAAATTATAATTACGAAGAATGAAACAATACCTATATGAAAGCATACGCGTAGAAATACAGAGCATACATACACTGAGAAAAAAAATTTGTTCAACTAACTGAACACATTTAGTTGTTTGCAGATTCGGTTAATTCAACAAATTTTATTTAATTAAATTTAACCATAGTCTGTTTAACATTGAACAGCTTGTTAAGCAGACTAAGATTAAATTCAATTAAATAAAATTTGTTGAATTAACCAAATCTGCAAACAACTAAATGTGTTCAGTTAGTTGAACAAATTTTTTTTCTCAGTGTATAAACAGAATTTTTAAAACTAATTGTGAAACAATTTGTACTAAACATATTAAGTTAGAGAAAAAGTCCCTTTACAAGTTGGTAAAAAGACTTTTTTACCAACCCATATATTCTATTTTTAAAAAATTGACAACTACATTGCTTAATAGAGCAACGTTTCAGCTTTAAGAATCTATATCTATAATTGTGATACGATGACTTTTAACGAAGCAATTACGAGCAATAAAGTCATAATGTTCCTTTTTACTTAATCCGCGAGTAATTCAGGAACAAAAAATAGTAGGAACATTTTTAAAAAACGATTTTGTAGGGAACGCTTCAAACTTTCACGATGTATAGTAGAAAATTTGCTCAAATTTTTTTGGGCACGCGACACATCTACAAAGTAAAAAGAAAATTTTTCATTTTTTTCCGCTCGTAGTTTTCTATAAGTATGTAAAAATTACAAAAAAACTCACATAAATTAAAACAATATATAGTAACCATTTGAAAGTAGAAATTTCGTGCTTTAAAACCCTTTTTTTTTTTAATTAAATTAAGTAATATATAGATGATATTGATGGGGAAATGTCTTTTTACCAGCTTCTAAAGATTTTTCCCTTAACCCAATAATAATGTATATAAATAGCATTCATATATTAAGCGAATTTATAAGGCAGGGACAGGTTGTCCTGGACACAAATAATGAAAGGAACAGAGGAAAAAGTTTCATGATATATTGTTTACTTTTTTTTTACCATTTTGTTACATTCGGTTTGTCCGCGTTGCTTGAAATCCTCATCAATTTTTGCACTTCAGACGGGATAAATATATATTCGGGCGTTGAAAAAAGAGAAAATGAAGATACTCAATGCAAAAAGTACAAGCAAGGCGAACAGATCTATTGATTAGATAAAAAATGAACAAAACATCGAGTCGAATCCAATCCTACTTTTCTGAATATCTTGAAAGTTCACTTTACTATATAGGAGGATTAATTTTATTCCTAGAGCGATCCGAATCACTTTGGTTGGATTTATCGTAAGATCTGAATAGAAGCGACTTTACAACGATAAATGTACGAAAGAATATGAGATGAATATGTTAATATACTATATACATTATACATAGCCGAAATAAAATACAAAAGACGATTGCAGGAATAACAACCGAGCAACCGCCAGATATTATCCTATTAAGTACGTGGATGGCTACAGGCAAAGAGTTTAAGGGGTGCTGGTCAGCCACAGTCGCGGCTCGCGGTCGTGCCAGCGCGAGCCATTTGCTCGCCATTGTAAAGTTACATTGTGGCGAGATAATGTCCTGCAAAACGGCGCACAGCATCGGTGAAGTCGAGGTTAACAGAGGACATTTCTACGTACTGCACGTTCGGTGCAATGATTTCGTTGAACTTCTCAATAAACTTTTCTCCGATAAAAATTGAAATCTGATCGGAATAAAAAAAGAAAAAGAGAACGGAACAAATTTCAGATCGATTTTCCATATTTTACAACAGAAGGCTTCCGAGTTCCCAATCATGCATGACAAGTTTGTCTACCTCTAAAGATTTTTCTTACTGGAATCCCATTGTTTTCAGGCAACGTATTTATCGTTTACCATTAAAAGTGTACGGCTTAAGTAATGGAAAATGTCATAAATTTATGCAACAATTCAACATTTCGAGCTAGACGAATCCAAAGATATTCGGTACTTTCATCATCCGGCCGCCGCGCCACGCCGGTGACACGCGGTGATGACAATGGCGGGTATTTCGACTGCCGGTAAATTTAGTCGCGGAAAGTTAAAGACTTCGTCGCATTGGGGATGGAGATGTCGCGGGGAATGTGCGAGGAGGAACCCGGAGAGAGGCAAAGGCTTGCGCCGTCGGGTGGGTAGGTCATGGGGGAGGCATGACAAAGGAGGACGGTGCGAACTCTGGCTTCTAGGTAACTTAACTGCTCCTCTGGTCTTTGTGCGAAACTTAAAGACGCTGTATAGTCCGGGTATGGCGATGGCGGCGGACGACGGGTCCAAATTGTATGTACGTGTCTGTATGTGTGTGTGTATATATATGTGTCTGCCGACGACTTTGAGCGAGTTCCCGCGAGTAGGTGAGAGGGTTGGTTACTGTGTTCTACGTGCCGGAGAACAAGCCGGTCGCTCGGGCGTCTGCGACACATCCCGTAGCCACAGGCCAGGAAGGGGCGGTTTCGTTTGTCTTGTCGGAAACACACTGCAGAATTCGCGGGGGATAAGAGACTTCGCTGTTTCCTCCCAGTCATTGAGTTTATTATTGACCTGTTATAGAATCTTAGTGGAGTGTCGGTGTTATAAGAATTAACGGAGGGAATCGTGGAATGGGCGTTTTGAGATTCGCTTGGTTTCTCCGAATAGATACGATAATCACTCATTGAGAATTACGCAATCTAATAATTTTAAGTAAATATTTACTAAATGCAAATATATATTTATTTAATAAATATATGTAATAAAACTATTAATTTGATTTAACCGTCATTTTTTTATTGAGTAAATATTTATTGAGTAAGGAAATGTTTATTTAATTAATGTTACTTAAGTAAATTATTAGGTACTTACTATTCAAAGAATATATAATATTAATATTTAGTAAATTTTTTTCAGTGTACCTCTCTCTCTAACGTATTGCCATTAATCGAAATCTATACTCTAAATTTCTTGCAGTGAAATCACTCCAAGAGAGTGAAAATACAACCATCTTTGAAAAAAAGTGAAAATATTTCACTTGTTTAAAAAAAAAGTGACGATCTTCAGTCTTTTTAGAATGAAATCTCACTTTTTTGGAGTGAGATTTCACTTCTTTGAAGTGAAAATTCACTCTAGAGAGAGAGAGAGAGAGAGAGAGAGAGAGAGAGAGAGAGAGAGAGTGAAAATTGTTACTCTCTTTCAAGAAATGAAATATTTTAATTTTTTTTCAAAGGTGGTGGTATTTTTACTTTCTTGAAGTGAGATTTCACTATAAGAAATTTAGATTCGTGCTTTTTAAATATCGCGTTAATCTTGCATTTTTAATCTTAATCTTTTGATCTGTCTGTTATGAGATGTGACGTTTGTAGACACACGGTACTTTATGATAAAAAGCTTCTTATGTACATAATTATGCATCATTATACTTTTCATAATATTTGTAAGTACATTATACGACTTTTTCTGCTTATTCTCATTAGAGAAAGAGATTAAAACCGCGACAGATTTCAATGTACACGGGCTCAGCAAAAAGAAAAGGCTGCTTTGATGTGGCGGTAATCCTACAGATTTTAATCTCGTTTAATTCCGCAACGTTTTATCGCGTATACGCTTCCGGCATAATCGTGCATGCGCCACCAGAAATTCCAATCTGCTCCTCGTGGCGGTGGCCGAGTTTAAACCAATTAAGATAAGGCCATGGGGATGAATCGTCTCATGTAATAATTTTTCAAATGCAAGGCGCTCCAGCGTCAAGTAAAACGAGGACACGTTTTCCTTCGTCGGGTTAAACGCGAGGACTCGTCAGGACGACGGAACGAGGCGTGAAAAAGTATATAAGCGGCCATTGCGTCGCAGCGGGACGTTGCAGGTCGTGTCAGAAAAATCTTAATTATGTCACATAAATGCCAGGACGGTTAAAAAGTTGCAATTCGAGTCTGGCGCGATAATGAAATGAGACTTAAATGCAACGGGCCGACCGTTCGTCGTGTTTACAGGTTGTAATTAAAATCTTTCCAGGAGCAAACGCCGCGCCACTCGTAAACTTCTTCCTAATTGCTTTCGCATCTAATGTTGGTTGTTACAGACGTGGCCACGTACTTTATGTTATAATAAACTAACCGTTCCAACCGAAGAGAGAGAGAGAGTTGCCGTGTTCCACCAAGTCCACAGACTCCGCGGGCAAAAATTCATCTTCGTTGATAATTATAATTTAGTCTCCGCTCATAAACGTAATTATTTTCCGCTGCACTTAATAAGATTTAGACGATAACGCGTTCTGATCTTTCGTTGATATTATCTTAGCCTGATAGCGCGCAATAAATTTTTGTTATAGCGTGTTGTTCTTCTGACTTGTAGTTGCAACGTTAAAAATTCGAAAAGTTAAACAGTCTTAATGAAGGAAAATAATTTAGGTAACGCGTCCGGCGGTGTTTTAACTATGTATAAGTAGGAAAACAGTCTGGGTGTCTCGTTGCATCTTCGTTCGCATATCGCAACGACTCGCGCTCGGAACGGCGTAATTATGCTAAAGCTTCTTTTTTCCGAGTGTCTGGAGTGCAACGATATCATCGCACCCACGTACAGAAGTCGCGTTTGTATCGCGACGACAAGAATAAATTGGCTACATTTTCACGACAGAAATCTGCTCGCGCATTTATTATCGCCGATGCTGATGCAGCGCGGGTGCTATAACTCGCGACCGTCGTTTTTTAAACTCGCTAAAGTATCCGCTTTAACGTACTCGCTGAAATGGCCGGTCGAAACGTCGCGCTGAGAGTCATTCCTGGACTGTTCAATTAATCAGGTAACGAAACGAAGAGCGCGTTGCGCGTGCTAACCACGTTTATCCATCAGCGAGGTAGTCCGTGTCTAGGATAACTACAAAATACCCAGGGATACCGTACGGAGAGAGAAAGCACGGCTCTGCCTTCATCCCACCGACACCGGCATTCAAGTTGGATTAGACGCGAAAGAGACCTAATGAAGACCGCCAACCCTCTTCCGCGCGTCCCGATGGCGCGTAGCGGCAATAACGGACAGCAATATAAATAAAATCTCCGATATACTTTGAATGGAGTAGAAGGATTATGAAGATAAATGAAATGAGTATTCGGGAGATATAACAGACATAACGTAGTCTTATATACACGGAAAGAACGATTTTGCTGAAGTATTTAAAAATTTAACTATTAGATACAAATCTAAAAATAATTTTTAATTAATAGAAATAATCCTATTTTCGGTCAAAATGGATCTTAGTGCTTAATAATACTGAATGCAAGTTTTTACAAATATTATTTCAGTTCTAAGCTACGCACCGATAAGGTTTGTCAGACTCGTCACAAACTGATGCTGAAATTAATATTTCAAATTAGATCGATCGTTCATTTTAACAGTGAAACTAATAAGATCTTCAAAGTTGTAAATAATTTATTGCGAAGAATATTATTTCAGCCAGGGTTTGAATCTAAGACTCTTGACTTTCCGAGACGAAGAAATAATTTTGTTCGACCATGAAAATAATTTTATAGGACGCTCAAGTATAATGAGCAATTCTGCAAAAAGTTTTGACACTCTAACCAGGCTCCTGCATTGAATTATGACAATTGAATTGTGGTATTTTGGTCTTTTTATGTAAGATAGAAAATCCAAAACAAGAAAGCATTCTAACTAGTTTGAATATCTCATATATATATAATTCTTTCGACGTCTAATAGTCATTTTTAGATTTATATTTAGCAAAACCTTTTTTCCATGTGTGGTTATCAAGAATGACAGAATCCAAATATAATCGAACATGCAAGTTTTCATGCAAAAATTCAAAAATATTCCGATAATCTAGATATATAGAGATATTAAAAATTCTCTTCGTCCTTTATCAGAATAAAATTTTATTCAACCGTGTCGAGTCAGAGCAATCTTCCCTCTTCTCGCCTAAGGCGACTTGCATACGCGAGAAGAGGGGAGTTTTCGCATAAAGCAGCACCGCCCTCCCCTTAATTCCTTGTTTCCTTCGCGCAAACATTTTCTTCATTGCAATCGCGAGAGCGCCGCAGGCTTTGACGACAAGGGGGTGTCGCAGCCGGATATAGAAACTCGTCTCGGGGGGTAGCTACGGTTGGGGTATTTGAGCGTTTACATTCTTAAAGCGCTTGTGTTCACGAAGATCTTAAACTCCACGAGGCATCGTAAGAAAAAGTCTCGAATTAGATCCGGACATCTTAATCTTCCACCTTTCCGTACTCGCTCGATCATCGAGTGATAGATGGCCAACAATTAGGAGCGATATTCCTCACGGTGGCTGACTGCGATGGTAGTTGAATCGGATAGTTGAATAGGGATGGACCGCATGCGATTAGGTCCCTTCTCCACCTACATTCCTCGTCTGCTCGGACCCTCGATTGTTGAAGGAGATATCCCACCTACTCTTCTCATCGTATTCTCTCTCTCTCTCTCTCTCTCTCTCTCTCTTCGCATCCACGTGTTTCTCTCACTTCGTCTTGCGATTTCGATGAATGTCTCCGTCGCGAAATGGTCCTCCGAACGCGGACAAAGAGGATGGACCGAGTATGGAACGATGGGTGTAAAGCAATCAATTACCCCTAATTGAAATTAGCCGAAAGGGCCACGCATCGGGGAATCGAACCAAGCCAATTGCGAATTACTTGCGTACAGCGGGAGGAATTTAACTCACTCGCTGATTGAAAACAAAATGTGATTCAGTAATTCATATAAAAATGATTATATCTTTTTTCTACGTATTGAGTCGGAGGAGTAAGTGATAGTATGATCATTTAGTTAATACGTAAGCAAGGATTTTTTTTTAAATCAGTGATAGGTTTTCGACAAGACACTATTTCTGAAAAAAGTGTTATGTTAATTTTTGCCCCGCATTTGGGGCAAGAATAAACAGCCCAGGGGTAGCTATTAACATACGAGACATATATTAACATTAGGTATTAGTTATTTTTATTTTATAGGATTTTTTATTTATTTGAGGTTAATTAAATAATATGATTATATACAAACCAATTATTTGCTTATAACAAAAACAAAAAAGATTATGGCACATCGATTATTCATTAAATATACGAGGGTAGTTCGAAAAGTTCTCGGCCTGACACAGAAATAACGCCACAAATATCAAACTGTCATAATTTTAGATAAGTTTGATCCTTTACAGTGTTACTGTTAAAATTTCAGATAGATTATTAGTTTCTTTGTTTTAATCGTGTAGTGTGCTGAGATTCCCACTCGAGTATCACTCAGATATCACTCCATCCTTGTTGTTTATCGAACGTTAAACAAGAATAACATAACCGGGGAGCATCCGGATGGGAATCCGAACACGCCCTAAAGCAACCAACGTTTGGTTCCATCATGGCAATATATTCGCTTAAATTTCTTCAATTACAGAAATGTGAGCGGGTGCATTGTCATGAAAAAAGTCAAAAGTTGGCTGCTTTACCGAAATAAAGACACTAATGAATACATCTGTCCGAAATTTTAACAGTAATCCTGTAAAGGATCAAACTTGTCTAAAATTACAACTTGTCTAAATAAAATTATAACAGTTTGATATTTGTAGCAATATTTCTGTGTCATGTCAAATCAAGAACTAAAAACAAATTAATATCAGAATCATATGAAACAAATTGAAGGATAAATGACGATAAATTTAGACAATAATCAAAATTTAAACATACGAAAATGTTAGGTTACCTGACTAAAATTCAGCGCACACGCAGCACATCCTGGCACGACATCCAGCGGGACAATCCTTGATTAGTGTAGAGTGTTATATAGAACAAAGAAAGAACATCTAAAACGGATAGTATTTTCAAAAATTGAACGTTAATATTTACCCCTGTTAATTATAGCCCTGGGCTCCCCTACGTAAAACATAAAATTAATAAATTTAATTTTTAAATATATATAATAAAAACTACTACACTAATTATACCGTGACAGTAACAGGCAAATTCTTAAAGTGGATATTCGAGACTGCAAACACTGGAAAAGATCTGAATATTAAGACATCCAGTCATTTATAAAGTGTCATTAGATTTGGCATGGATAATTCTCTCAAGTCCATTAATACAAACAAATAAGCTAAACAAGAGAGATGCAAATAGACAATCTATTATGTTAAACTTCTACATATCTTCGTTTGATCGTTAATTAAATAAATAAATCATTACATTTTTCTGATATGCTATAGATATATTATTAATAATAACACGCTTATTTTGAATTATTTATTTTACAACTTATCATACATTAACTTTTGAAAAAATTATACAAATACTATGTTTAAAACATATTTAAAAGATGTAAAAAATTATAATTGAAATTGTAACATTAAGGCCATTTTAAGTATACTTTTAAACCATTTTAAGTATACTTAAAATATTATTTAAGATCCCAATACAACTTTCTGATTTATTCATAACATCTTAAGATTATACTTAATGTTCTTAAAATAAAAACGGTCAATGAATACTGCCCTAAGATATGTAGATGTAATTAATTCTCTTAATATAATCAATTACACTGAAAAAAATGCATGTAATTCTATTTGGAAATTACATGTATATGATTGGAAAATTATCTAAATTACATAAATATACGTGGAAATTGACTGGAAATTGTAAATTTCCAATCATATTTAGACAATTTTCCAATTATGGACATGTAATTTCCATTTTTTCAGTGTATAATCCCATATTTTATATATTGGAACTTTATGTTTCAAAATTAGCATTTTAGTCTTACAGATAATAGTTTAAATCAATAATGTTTCAGGCTTTTAGTTCTGAGAAAAATAATATTCAAATTACCTAAATAATTAGAATACCTTGATTAAAGTACCTAACTACTAGTTATTTCAAATAATTTTAATATTATAATCTCGGATATTTATACCTCTAATACAGATATACAGTGTAAAATATGTAAAATCGTTATACAAAAATTCGAAAATTACTTTAAAATTTGAGAATTACTTAATGTATATAATTACTAAAACAACTAATCACTGAAAAAAGTGATCTTGCAGTTGCAGCGAAAATTATCTAAGTACAAAAAATAGCTGGAATAAATCAATTTCTAGCAGATACTGTGATATTGGATACAGATACTATGTATTGCATCTAATCATATAGATAACAGAGATAGAATTTAGATTTGTGCTATAAATTCTATGCGTATGATATATAATTTTCTATCAGATACAAAAAACAACTATAATTCTAGCTGGAGCAGCAAAATATTTTTTTGTGTGATAAATGATATATTTTGTAGAAAAGTTCTTCTTCTCGTCAAATATTTATATTTGTTCATTAAGTATGGCTCATATGAAACGTGAAATCTGTCCACATGCTCCGTAATGTTGTTTTCAGCAAGTAATGGATCTCAGAACTCTGTTGTGCTTATGCCTAGATTCGAATCTGTAAGTGCATATGCAATAAATGCTACGTAAAAAATGTATATTTATTTAATTAGCAGATACAAAACAGTTAAAACTCTATTTGAATACACTATTTTATGATTGTATCAAATCAAAGACTCCTATTGTTCAAATACCTTAAAAACCGAATATATTGGTTCAAATAATATTTAAAACTGGGAATAATGAACTAATTACTCGAATATAAAAATTATTTATCACTCCTTAAATATATGATAATAAATACGAATTATTCGACCTTCGTATAGATCAAATTTAATTGTTTAATTCAATTGTTTATAAGATTTCTAAAACACACATTTCAAAATATTCAAATAGTCTTAAAAATTACCATTATCATTTCCGGTTTTTCTGTTTATAAATTTGTATTGGACTGATGAGAAGCTGAATCCACATTACTTCTTTCAATTAATGAATCATTTATTATCAAACTTATATTATTTTCTATGGTATTTATAGTTTCTTTATTTATGTGATGTACTGCCAAATGCTTCGCTATGTTACAAAGTTTAAATATATCAAACATTCTATCGCAGTATCTGCATTTTATATTTTCATACGGTAAACCCAATTCAAAATGTTTAAATAGATATGCATATAGTGTATTTTCTAATTTTTTTATTACTAGCGGATGTATATTTAGCAGATGACTTTTCAAATTGATTTCGTAATATCCATTGGCGATTGTTCTGTTACAAATTTTACATTTCGGAGAATATTTTTTTACTTCCTTAAAATATTGCCATATCAAACTGCTTCGATCAGTTTCGTCAATTTGGTCTTCGTCAATTTTATGGATATTTAATAAATGTACTTTTACATATATTATGTTACAAAAGTATATATTATTAACACAAACATTACATTTTATTCTATTTTTTATTCTGCTACAATAATTCCATATCCAAGACTTTTGCAAATTTTGTGAGTCATCTGTAACTGTGTTCGAACAGTATCTTAAATCGTATATAATACTAAATTAAAGATTCTTATTATTTAAATGCCTTACACAAATCGAATATTTTGATGCAAATGTGCTATTTAAAATTGAGAATGATGAACTAGTTACTCAAATATGAAAATTTCTATTAATCATCAATATTAAAATATATGATAATAAATACGAATTATCCAACATCGATATAGACTAAATTTAGTTATTTAAATCAATAATTTATTAAAAAAATAATTTATAAGATTTATAAAACGCACGTTTCAAATCTCGGCCAAATTTTTATAATTTTTATGATAAATAAATGTTAAATATTTAATTTCTTTATAAATGTATATAAATAAGTGGCGGAAGATATGGTATACAAATAGTCGTAACACTTACCATAGTCATCTTTCGGTTTTTTTGTCTGTAAACGTGTACCAGTCTGATGAGAAGTTGAAGCCACGTTATTTCCTTCAGTTACTGATGGATTTATTGATATAATTATTGATAAAATATATTATATTCTACAGTATACATAGTTTTATTATTAATGTGCAGCCAAATGTTCTGCTACATCACGTAGTTCAAAACTAGAAAGACCGAATTTGACGGTCCCTCTAGATCTAGAAGGATCGTAGAAGCCAATTTGACGCCGAGCATATTTTTTTGTAAATGACAAATAGAAAGTAATGAAATTTATAGATAATTATATTTAACAATAATATCACTAATTTATTGAAAATTTTAAGTCATAAATATGTAAACAAAATTGTAAAATGTATACGAATGCAATATCAGACATAAGAGAGCCAAAAAAAAGTATAGCAAATTGAATGTCGCGAAGAGGCAAATTGGCTGCGTCTTTCTAAGACAATTAAATAAAAATTCTACCATTTTATATAATTGAGAAATTTTTAAATCGAAATTAAGAATACGAAAAATTATGAAAAGTCACAAAAGGTTATCACGTGAAAGCAAAGTTATAAAACAAATCTTACATTTAGAAGAATATTTTTCCTCTTCTGTAAAATGTTGCGGTAACAAGTTGCTTTGGTTAACTTCGTCAATTTTGTTTTCGACAATTTTTATATCAAGAAATGAATGTATTTTCGTCATTTCAATTTCGTCATAAGTTTCAAAATCACATATATTACACTTCATTTTACCATCATCTGTTCTTCTATAATAGTTCCAAGGTGATGTCGAATGTGTCATTTTGTCTGTACGGTATCTCAGATCGTGTAATACTAAATACAACACGTTTAGGCAGTAATGAAATGTTCGCGGAAGGTCGAAAAGTGACATGTAATTCTTTGTTAAAATATTGATAAATATTGACAGGGTTTGAAGTCACCTAAACAGCTCATAGCACCGATCCACTTGTAATAATTTAGTCGTTATAGTTCTATATACACAAGTTTTCAAATGAAAATATATTTTACGAATCCAAAAGATGCAGATTTTTCGCTCTTGCATGTAAAGCTTGCATTATTAATCCGTTTTATTAAGTAAAACAGCTATTTGTAAATGTGGAAATGGGAATATAATTTGAAAGCAATAGATTCAAAAAGCTTTTAAAATCTGGATAGTAATTAATTTGTTTAGTATAATTTATTCACACAGTTAAATCATTATATGTTTCAAATTATTTATTAAATTTATTTCACAAAGTAAATAAAAATTAGTTGACAATTTTAAAAGATTTCTTGAATTAATTTTTTTTCTTTCTAAAACAATTATCTCAGACAAATATATTGAGTTCAATCATGATAAGAACTCAATATTTGAACACTGTAAGTTTTACAAAAAACTTTAACGATATCGGCAGCATTATTACCACGATGAAAGTAGATACTTTAGTGTGTATTAATTGCTCTTTTTCTATATTAATTTCAAATCAAATAAAAAATATGTTGATGCTTTCAATTAATATAACTATTTCATATTATAGGATATATATACAGGGTGTTTCCAAATTAAATGGCAAA
>NW_017257266.1:318613-362078 GCF_001594055.1 Mycetomoellerius zeteki
CAACAACCAATCAATGAGGCGATATTTACAGTGGCGTAAAAAATATCGTTTTACTGGTTGGTTGCTGCTCCGCTGCTTGACGCTTGCTACGTCCAGTGTGAATTAGGCATTAAAAAAACTTTTTTTAAAAAAGAAAAAATATATGTCAAGTGTATAAAAAAAGTATTGAATACATTCTTCTTAATCAAAAACGGATCTGAAATAAATGTAATTAGCTATGTATTTCATTATGCAAGACACATAAGATAGACTTGAAAGTGACTAAAATTGTCAACTGGATTATGGTGAAGAAAAAACTGTGCCCGCGTCGCATATAAAACGCAATATTCTAGGGTCAATATGTTTTCATAGTACGAAAATTATTTGCGAATTGATAAAAAGATTATTACATACAATATTCTGCAGATATATAATGCATGAAAACAATAATTCAACAGAGAAGGGATGTTAATAATTGTTTACTTATTTTGTAAATTCATTATCTATAAAGTTTCTATATCTATGTATTATCACATATATTATTACACGTATATTATTATCACTATATATTATTACATATTATTTCTCCATAATTTAGTTCACGTCTATTATTTGTGAGTATATTTTCATGCCCCATAAACTGTGTCATTATATATATACATATAGGTATATTACATTTATATACATATGTCTATTATTTTTATATTTTCATTTATAATGCAAATACTGTGTTGAGATAATATATTTATAGAAGTGCAATTAATGCGATCCGGACACGCCAAGTTTTTTCTGCACTATAATCCAGTTGACAATTTTAGTTACTTTCAAGTCTATCTTATGTGTCTTGCGTAATGAAATACTTGGCTAATTACATTTATTTCAGATCCGTTTTTTATTAAGAAGAATGTAATACCTTTTTTATGCACTTGGCGTATATTTTTCTTTTTTTAAAGATGTTTTTTTTTTAGTTTTTTGTTCCTGAGTTACTTCGCGGATTAAATAAAAAGCAGCATTCTGATTTTGATTGCTCATAACTCCATTAAAAATCATCTTACTGTAATAAAAAAAAACATTCTTAAAGCTGAAACGTTGCTCTATCAAGTGATATAATTGCCAATTAAAAAAAATAGTGTATATACATATAAGTGTGAGCTAAAAATATGACATTACTTTTCTTTTAACTATTGCGCAATAATTATAAGAATAGTGTAATGTCATTTTTAGCTCAAATTTATATATAATTCTACATTTAAAAAATTAGTAATTGTATATCGTTCGATAGAGCAACGTTTCAGCTTTAAGAATCTGATTTTTTAATTGTAATATGATGATTTATAACGGCGTTATGAGCAATCAAAATCAGAATACTCTTTTATTTAATCCGCATGTAACTTGGTAACAAAAAGTCATAGGAACATTTTTTAAAAACGTATTTTTAAGAAAAACTTTAAACTTTCACATCAAATAGTCGAAAATTTCCCAACGATATTATAACGAATATATTCTGTACATAATTTTGAGTTAATGAAATACCGCAGAGCTTTTCCTCCGACTCAATATATACGTATCTATTATACATACGTGTGTACATACGATATAACAAATTCATTATATAAATTTCACTTTTTTATTATGCTCTAAATAATCAAGTCATAAAAAATATTATTTTATAGTACCGCAATAGAAAAATATAGATAAAGTGCATAACAACAATGTAAGGATACAAGAGAAATCTATCTAATCTAAGAACTTGTTATGTAATATACACGGAAAGAACAGTTTTACGGAATTTAGAAGTTTAGTTAAATATATAAATTTGAAAAATATTTTATTTGACCATCAAAACAATTATGTAAGGACGCTTGGTTGCTATAGAATGTCAAAACTTTTTGCAGCATTATCGTCAAGCTTGACTATCCTATATAATCATTTTGATGGTGACATAATTATTGTGATCTAACAAAATTATTTTCAAATTTATGTAGCTAAATTTTTAGACACTTTAACCAAAGCGTTCTTTCTATGTAAGTGTCGCTTACGTGATATCTAAGTTAATATATTCATTGACGATTATTACACGCAAATTCGAACTCTACATTGTGATGCTCTATGCGAAGTTAACAAAATGATTTTAAAACACCTCGACACGTAAATGAACGGCGATAATATCTGCGTTATAATGAATAGTAAGGATTATCTCTCTATTTTACATCGGAGCCCGGATACTTCCGTACATTACCGTTTTGTGGGAATTATCGCATGACAGAATACATGGAATCTCATCAGCGCTGCGCGTATATACATGCAACTATGATAAACGCTCCCATCTTGACACGTTTGCAAATCCGTCCGAAATTAAATGGGAAATTATTGGATTCGCGCGATAACGTCAAGCGCTCGCATAATAACATCAAATTATTTCGAAACGTCGTTATATTTATACAAAATTTTACTAAATAATTATTACGTCTCGAGTTTCTCACTTTATCTGATAACACGATATGGTAATACGTGCTTTCCCGAACCTTCTCCGACAATCTCAACCGCGCTTTCCTTGCGACCTACGCTACAGCTACATGATTACTCGGCTCTGACTCATAATTACGCGTGACAACGTGCATTAATGTCGTAGTTTCTGACACGCTCGAGGATCGGCACGAGGGTAGTTGGCTGCATTCAATCGCAATAACGCGTTCGCGGAGGGTTGTCGGGGTGACGTGGGTGGCGACAAGTGAGAGGGGTCAGGTTCAGAGTACAGGGGCTTCTATCAGGATTTACGTTCATGAAACGATCCCCCTACCTCTTTTCCCTGTCGCGAGATAACGTGTAATCGTAGTGACATATGTTTATTCCTCGTATGGAGTAGCGACGGATTTAACCCTTTCGTGCAAATACGTGCCCGTGTCATATAAATTGCGATTATTAAAGAAATATTGCGCTTATCGCCGTAAGCCGCGATTTGTTCGATCGTATTTTTCAAAAAAAAATACATGTATAAATAAAGAACTTTTCTGTACAATGTTTCCCTGAATACACGTAATATAAAAGTTTCACGGATATTTTTTTAATATTTAAATTTAAATTGCGAGAATGTACGAGAAAAAACATATGTTCATCTCAAATTACGGTATACATTTCGACGTGTATATTTTTACGTTGTCAACAATTTATTCGCAAAAATTTAATTGAGCGTAATGAAGAGTTGCGAGATAAAGCAGAACACAATTTACGAACGGTTGACATTAATTAGCGTAGTTTGTAATGTTACGAATCTATTTTGTGATACGCGAACTCTGACGTCGGTATCGATTTTAAATTATGACGCTCCATTCATTCGCATGTGCATCACGTCGAGATTTATTAATTTTGCACACAGCGGATTAGCACGTCGATTACCTACTTAATCAAAGTAGAACAAATTAATAATTGTCATATTAATATTGCCGGGCCATTTTTTACGTCGCTACTTTGTATCTAATTACATGTGGTATGTAAAAACTCAACAAAGCAGGATTGCAAACAAGCAAATATATAGTAGTAACTAAACGTGCAATTTTTTAAAATATGACTTATAAACATATCTATGCATGTTAGCGCGTACAAAGCGCGTACGTTTAATTTACACAATTTAACAAATTCATGGGCTTAAATACGTGATTTCATTACCAAATGTCGAGCATATATTGCAAATGAATTTTGTGGCTGCCTTTGATGGGGTATTCACGATAAATTCTATTATCTAGTAATTGCCTTTGATATGGAATCTCGCGTAAAATGAGCTTCCAATCCTCTTACATAATACGGTCATGGCATTCCTACTAGGATCGTATTGAATTTCTTTAACTCCCTTATTTCACAGGATCAATTAGATGATTATCGAGCAAAAGACTCAATGAATCAGATACGATATTTTCCTAACAGTGCACTAATTTACATTCATGTAATTTATGTATTTATATAGATCAATCTCTATGAATGATTTCGTATTTTCAAACCTCCGAAGAGAAAAGCCGAAAATTCCTATTTTGTGAAACAAATGTATTTTTAAGCGACATTTTTTGCAATGGTTTTTTCGGACGGTAGAAAATTTGTTCGGCGGTCGGTTCATCTTATAGAAATCAATATATCCATCGCTCGTCCGAACGAGCGATTCAAGCGGAGACATTGTTCTTCGCGTCATCGGATAGTCTCTCATGTCTCACGAGGATTTTCAGGCGAACTTCCTCCCAAATGGACGAACAGCGGAGGACACCCAGACGTGATTGGGTGCTTCAGGTGCGATGGGAGATTGATACGAGAAGCTGTTGAGATTGATTTCCGTGTCGGAAAACGGTTGGCAGTCGAGATCCCTAAAGGACCCCGTGGACACCCCGCGACGTTCTATGATCGCCACAAGTTTCCTTTCATCTTGGACGAAAATAAGTTCGAGAAAGAGAATCGTTTCCCGTGGGAAATGTAGTCATCTGTGCCGAGAAATTTCAAAATACCTGAGGGTAGTTTTCTACGATATTCGTGGATCTCCAAGGGAACCCAAAATTGCTACGTTTGGTTACGTTTCAGAAGTGCCGTAATGTACAGATTATTCCAGAAGATAGGTGTATTATTCCTTGAATATTTAAAACTTTTATTTCACAAAAATATAATTACAGTGAGTGCAAAAAGTATTCGTACAGGAGAAATTATTAAAAATCTTATTTGTAAAAAATAAATATTAATTCAGAAATTTTAGAAAATCATATGTAGATATCGATTATACACATAATGTAATAATTATTTAGAAAAAAAATATATATATATTCATATTATAATTACATTAAAAACTAATCTCAACGAATAAATTTTATTCGTTTAACTAGAAAATTTAAGATTATCTGTACAAAAATATATAGTATATTAGAATCCATATAGTAGAAAATATAATGTATAAAAGATGTGATATCATATTTAAGATTCTCATTTAAAAATTAATGTCAAAATTAATGTCTTTCTCTTAACATTCTATTTCTCGATAACGATAAATACTTTCGTCTACTTGCACAAATGGGCATCCTGAATGATAACATTACATCATCTAATTTACATGAAACTTATCAGTCTAGTATTTATAGCTTCTGCATTTAATAACGGAAACAAGATAAAAATACGATGTGTCTAATGAATATAACGAGTTACGAGTACGGCAGCAAACGAGCAGACGAGTGAGGACGGCTAGAACTGACGCTTATTGGTAAACGATGTAGACGGTTTCCACTCTGCTGATCGATGAACGTGCGTTTGTTATTACTAGTGTTTACCAATTAGTCTGCGTGCAATTATAATTGCAGGTATTTGCAAACCACGTCGGCCGCGACACCGCAATCCTCCCTCCATCAGCACGTCTATCCGCAAAATATCACCCTGCCGACACCCCCTTGTGTCACGTTAATTTTAATAAATGCCAAACGGTTTAAATATATTCACATGCATGCAGTTTGTCATCAATTGAAATTTTGCCGATTAGAAGCTGTTAGTAATATACGAATATATTATTTAAGAATTAATGGTATGTATATTTAAGAATTAAAAGATTAATGCTCAAATCTCCAAAGTTTAGTAAAATTGACATTAAGTGACAAGGAAACTGAGTAATATATTTAAAAAGCTAGTTCTTGATTTAAAAGAGAGATCAGCAATTCAATTATACAGACTGTGTAGATAGCGAATATCCGTCAACTTATTTTAATTCATTTATTTTCACAAAGTAGAGTGATGGAGAGGAAGCTGCGCATAATTTTTCCGAGATGATAGAAAAAGACTTTGCGAAACAGAACGTTCAACATAAAGTTTCGTTCATTTCATCCCGCCGGAAGGACTGCACATTTCAAACGAGAGGAATCACAGCGAGACGTGAAAATATATACACTCGCGAATCGCGCACGCAGTCGGGATAAAGAATAGACTTGGTTTCTCTGTCGACCGTCGCTGGAGTAGATCCGATATAACGATAGCGACAAGTTAAAGAGGATGCCGAAAGGATATCGGGGTCGCGCCGTCGATTGAACACGAAGGTTACGAGAAAGGTTAGGCAGCTCCAACCCGGAAAACTGATTCCCGGCCCGTATCTACAGTTCGGTCGAGTTGGAGAAGTGGACCTCTCATAGATTTTTCTTGCAAATAGATTTTTCTTCGAAGCACACAAGAGGATGGTCGTGAGGAAAGAGATACGGATAAGATCAACGTGAGACACGAAAGAGTAAAAAAAAGAAGAGATAGAACGAACCGATTTGGCGCATTTGACGTTATTGAAACAAAACTTCTTTCTAGATTTATCTCCAAGTACTTACGTTGCTTCTCGTCGAAACGTAAGTCACGTGGAAAATACATAGACGGCCCGAAACTCTCGAAGTTCATTCCGATGTTGCTGATAGTCTAGCGCTTTTATTTGACTGAGATTAATTAAGATTGATTAATTAAGATTAATTAAGATTGATTGAGATTAATTCTGAAAGATTGCGACGTACGTAGCGAAAAAATTTAGCCATTGATCTGAAAAGAAGTTCTCGTTCTACCTTTTTTTCTTTCCTTTTGATTTCGTACGATCGTAAAATCACGAATCTACATAATCTTCAATGTCTGTTCCGCTGGTCCGTTTGAAATAAGACAGCTCTGTCAATCCGAGTGAGGCCTTCAGGAATGCGACGAATCGATACCGTCGTCCGACTCCGCCGTCGTGCTCAACGTGAAAGGCAAAGTAGATATGCAAGCGGCTGCGTCGTATCTCCATTCATCTGCATACAAGCCAAAGTCCTCCATGAAGGCCAATAGACCGAGTCCTCGGAATCCCCGCAGAATCGACTTGCAGAACTCCCGGCTCCTTTGACATCAGAATTATTGTGTTCTGACGCTCTACGGTATGAATCGATAAGGTTGTCTGAGTTTTTTTATTCTCTTCGTCCTATAACTTAGTGAAATTCTTCTTCTCTCCCTCTTTCTAAAGTATCTCTTTTTTTTTATTGTACACACAGATTCCATGTCGGTCCCTCGAGGATCCTGACGTTCTTTGGATTCTTTGTATCATACAAATCAAATACCGTATCCTACTGCTTTTCGACGCGTAGAATCTTTGCGTCTCGGATAATCGATTTCTTATCCTCCTATATCCTTCAAAAAAAATCTTGCAAAATTATTTTTAAATTCCAACATAGATAATCTAGAGACATTTATAAAGCCTTATATTCCATAAATTTCTTAAGGCCCACTTCTATCAATGTAAATTAACTTTAATCTCGGTTTAATTTACTCTTTACCTTTGTCTACTTTCTAAATCTGAATCAGTGGCTATATAGTTACTGATTACCCAGTGGCATACTTGTCACTGGATAATCAATGAAGTTCAACCAAAAAAGAAAGAAAGTTTGAGCATTAAATAATTAAAATATTGATATTTGCGCGTTAATTTCAATCTTCCACTACTATAATCATTGAATTTATGTACTAAAACAAGATCAGCTAGGTTAGGAATCTCACATTTCATTCATTGATTACCAGTGGCATACTTGGCACTGATATCAGTAATTATCCTGATTTAGATTTAGATTATTTTTAGAAAAAGATGAAAGATAAGCTAGACCGAGATTGGAATTAATTTGCATTGGTAGAAATGGACGTAAAAGTTGAATAGTGATAAAGAAACCATGCGAAAATCTTCTAGGAAATCTTGCAATGAGAGATCACGCGCTTCTCGCTCCTTTGATACCGAAGTTTACGCTACATCCTTGAGCTTTTGGTGCAACGAAGGATACTATGCACGGGCGAGCTTATCCCTTTCCATGCTTCCATCTTTCTCGACAAGGGTCAAAGGAGGAATGAGGGTTAACGTACTCTGTGCATCCCTATCGAAACACAGACGTTAACCTTTGCCGAATCCTCCCTCATGCGCCATCACTCTCCTTTGAATACGGGATTGTTCTACGATTGGCCACGACGTGAGATCTCCGTTTGGCTTTGTCCAAACATTATTCCACAGGTCCTGTGTTACGGACTAAGCTATATCATGATACTTCTGACAATAGATTGAAACGGGCGTTTAGAGGAAACGTAACGATACGTATAACGAGGGGCGATAATGTTGTCACACTCAGTGAGTAGAAAATAGAGAACTTTGATGTAGGTTGAGCAGACAAATAAACTAATGGCATTACGTAACCACACGCCGTCAATCGTGATTTGTTATTCAACACTAGACACTAATGAAGCCATTTCGGCTCCGCTAATCAATTTCAATTTCTTCTTTTTTGTACTAAATTGGAACAATTAACTCTTCATTACTCGTGTGGAGAATATCCAGGTATACATTCTTTAAATGTATGAGTGATATTTATGAGCCTTCTACAATAAGTCATAAATCAGAAGTCAGAAGCTAAAAATTAACCAATCACAGTCGTCAATTTTTAGACTTCTGACTTCTGATTTATGACTAATGGTGTATTGTAGAAGACTCATTATACCTATTTTTTTAAATTATATTTAGCGCAAATTGTTTCACAATTTAAAAATTTGTTGCATTTATCTTTATCGTAATCTTTATATATCTTTATTGTAATATAAATGATGTAATATTGAAAATATGTATATGAATACAAATAATATTCTAATGATACAAATATAATATCAAAATAAATCTTCATTGAAACAAGAATAGGAAATTGCCAAATTGGTACCTTCGACAGTTTTAGCGGGATACTGACGGCGATTCTGTAGTGCTAAAAGTACGCTTCCTTCATTCGACAAATCAATTGTAGGACGACTGTGATGTTATTTAAAAGATCTAAGAATTTTCATGCTGAATTTTTTTACGCGAATGATTTTCATCCATCATAGAGTGAAAGAATAAAAGTCGTCGCGTGGAATGTTAACTTCCATCCGTGTTGCCAAGCGAGGAAAAGGCCGTCGGAATCCAATTAATCGATATTCGTCTACGTTAAAATGCGGAAACGATTGCCGTGCGCGCTCTCGGCCGAATTTTTTTTCGCAACCCCATGGAACGCGCGGCACGCTCGACGCCCCGCCACAAAGACGGCGTAATCGATATTGCGGATTTTTAAAAGCCCGGGATGCCGAGGCAGAGAAATGAGAGAGGAACTGTATGTCGATCTACCTAGAACTTAAGTATCTCAAGATCGCGGGAACTTATGTAGATACAGTACACGCATCATTAATATGCGTGCAAGTCGTTAAATTATTCAACGATGTTCGGTACGTAACAACTTCCGCAAGGAATTCTGAGAAATGGTGGAATCAATACGCAGGGTACGTAGGTTTGATCGTTTAGTGATCACAAAAGAATCACATAAACGATAAAAAAAAGTGCCGTTAAAAGTTGTACGTGTAATCTCTGCACGGAATAAAAAGTAGCTGTCGTAACTAAAAATTGCATGTGGTAACTAAATGGCAAATGTAAAATATGGACAGCTAAAATATAGGTATTACAGCTAGTGTCTTAACTGTGATATCTATATTATAGCATGCCACAGCAAACCATTTCGCTGTAGTTTATAAATTTATAGTTACGACAGCAAATATATTATAACAAACTAAGATTAGCTGCGGCAGAGAAAATCTTTTTTTCTGTGTGGATATGTATGATAAAGATAAATGCAAAAAATTTTTTAACTGCGAAACAATTTACGCTAAATATAATTTAAAAAAATGTGTTTAAAAATAGCATTCATACATTTAAAGAATTTAAAAGTCCGGAGTGTCAGGACCCTCCACACGAGTAATGCAGGCTTAATTGTCTTAATTTATCTTAAACTAGATACTTATATCATAATAACGATGTACTTATTATTGTTAAAGCATGTATAGACCAAGCAACTTTTGCATTCTTTTCCTATATTTTAATATGTAGTTGGTAATTTTAATACTCTTAAATTTTGAAAATGAATAAATATTTATCTCTTCAGGAACGAATTTTTAAAATTGAAAATAATTTAAGTTTTTGTTTAGTTACATTTCACTCAATTTAAATACATAGCAGCTAAATAAATATTACACCTATTGTGACGACTATTATTTATTTTCTCTTTGTTAACAATATTAAAATTAAAAAACAAACTAAACGTACAAATATATTTCAGTGTATTGAAGGGATTTAATTGTAGAATAAAAATATTTATTTTGGTATCAATTTATTCATGAATTACATATATAATGTGGTATAAAAATAGAATAACTCAGAAACACATGTTCATAAACGATGCATACATAACAAGCTGTGAGGGAAAACCAAACAAACAATCAAACACGCGATATTATTGTTACGTAAGGCGCTTTACATGATCCGTCTTCCTTCGAGAAGTCTTGATGAAGCCGAGGAACTGTAGAGCGGCGACCGCTTGAGTAAACCGAGCTCTGAATCCCCGTTAAGGATAAGTTACTACATGATGAAATGCGAGATAACACGTGCGAATTATTCAAACTACGTAGGTATCTAGTTCGCGAAAGTTACGTCCTCGCGTTAGGAAGCGTGATATGAATTTCAAAGGCATAGCGCAGGTAAGACAAATCTCAACGAGTACTGATCACGTTGAGTGCGCGAGAACTGCCTCGTGCGTTCACGGAAACTTTTGTAAAGGATACTGCAATAGCGGATCTATGTCGCGTTGCTCCGCGTGCTGGGTCTGCGGATCCACAATCGTCAACAAGCAAATGTATCGAGTGTGTCCCCTTAAATTTTCATGCCCAACGCATCATGAAGTTTAAAAATTAAAAGTTTAGTACATCTGTGTGTGACAAGGAAAATGTAGAATGATTCAAAAAATATAATAATATTTAAAGAAAACAAGTTTAAGAATTAAAAAAATGTAAGAGAGTTAAATCTCACAGTAGGGAGAATTTTATATTCTCCGAGACTTTTAGAAAATTTTAATTCTTCCTATATTAAACGTTTCAGCAATATCTCGATCGGCGTCATTAAATCTCGCCGGAGAGGAATCTGTGAAGTTTTAATATAAAAAGAAATAATGACAGTCGCAATAACACTCTTTTCATAGTTCTATAGTTCCTTATAAAAATAAAAAGAAGTTCTTCGCAGCTTTTGCACTAAAAGACCAAAATTAGAAGACCATAGCTTGAATTTTAATTTTTTAGTATAAAAAATACAGAACTTTTTTTTTATTTTTATAAGACTGTACAATTGTTAAAAGTGCTACTGGAACTATCATTATTTTTTTTTATAATAGAATGTCGTGTTAACTTCACAGATCCGGCGGACAGTACATTCTCGCCGGTACAATTTTCACAAGAAGCGTTTTACCGGCTTCCTAACAACCGACCGGCGATAAAGCACTCGGCACCCCTTGTGTGCGCCTTTCTTACAATGACGTGCTCGCGTGAATCACTCGCGGTGGCGGCGGCGATTAAAATCACGAGACGGCCGCGTGCGTGACCGTAAGTATAACAGGGATTAACCTGTAAACATGAGCACGGGCCGGATTGTTACCTGTAGCCAGTCGTACATATTGATCAGCTTCCTGGATTCCAAATGCAGCTTATAAATTATACTCAGGTCAGGGAGTGTGCGCGGAATGTCATCGTCGTTCTCCAATTTGCAGCAGTCGCACTGAAATATACATCTCCAATTAACCGTGCCGCGCGGTCTATCTATAAAAAGTGCAATTTTTTCGCGGTCGCCGATGAATTGCTCATGTAAGAGAAGATTAAATGTCGCGAGAAAAATGAGAACTGCGCGCAGCGGGACCGATGATATTTAAAAACAAATCACGATATAAAAATTCCAGTTATATTCGAGCATTGAAAGATATGAAAAAGAAAATTAATCGGAGTGGAGGAAAAATAAGTTAATTTCAAATACATATTTAACACGCAAATTATAATTCAAGGCGCAAAAATCTTCAATGTTACCTTCTCGCATCGCTTCATAATATTACAACGCTAACCCAATATTTAACCCTTAAACGCCTTTTTCGGTATGACATGCTCGGTTTTCTTTTTCCAATGCTTTTTTCCATGCTTATAACTTTTTTATTAATAAAGATACATACATTTTCTTGTTATATTTTCTAAAGTCTATCGCGAGGGGTAAACCGCTGACCAAAATCTTGTACACCAATGCCTAGCAATGCTTAATTTCTGGACATTACTGTCAAATTTTTTATGTAATGCCCAGTAATGTCCATTAATGCCCCAGTAATGCCCAGTAATGCCCTCAACGATTTCCCCCTTGGTCTATCGTTTTCGATTTAAAAAAATTGTTTAAATGTTTATTTTTATCAAAATTTATAAGCAGTCGAATTGATTTAAGCATCTAGTATGTTATTCACGTAGTGTGGCGTTTAAGGGTTAAAACAGTACAATGTCCCGTGCATGCAGATATTACATAAAAGTTTACCCATATTACATAAAAGTTAAATTTTGCAATTCCAAATTTCCACGAACAATTTCGGGCATGTTCCCACTATATGACAATGCGCACGATAAGAGAAAGTTAACTCAGTTAACTGAAATCGCGTGCATGAGCTATTCGTGCGAAGTTCTACTTCACTCACATCCAGATACATCTGTGGATCGCTCAATCCGGTGTGTATAGCAGCCCGCAAAGAGCCGCGAATATGATGCTTCGCTTGATTCCCATCGCTGTAGCAAAATATCTCGTGAGCCGTCACGCGATTCGGATCAATCAGATGAACGGAGAATACTTTTCGGTCTAAGTAATCGATCAGGTCGAGCAGCGCCTGCTTGTAAGCAGAACGCGACTGTCGCTGACTCATTTTGAGCAATTTCTGAAAAGGGGGCATGTGATAGTTAAACAGACGTCAGTAATCATTGCGTTTTCATCGACTATTTTTATTTCAGAACCGTAATTTTCCGATCGTTCGCACTCGATAGCGGTAGTGTATTATATAAAAAACAAAACTCACCTTTATGTGGCTTCGCATAAAACAATAAAATCTTATTAATCGTGTAATAAAGTAATATGAAAAATTATTCGTGTGTTATCAGACCTTATCTTGTCGGATTTGATATAGAAGATTGTTTTAATTTGCAGTATGAAGTAATTTAAATACATTTCGTAATGTTACATGGAAAAAATAATTTTGTTGAAGTATTCAAAAATTTAGTTATAAATATAGATCTAAAAATAATTTTATTAAACTATCAAAATAATTATGTAGGACACTCAAGCTGATTGCCAGAATGTCAAAAATTTTGTATTACTCATGCATGAGTTTCTTATATATGGCTCAACAAAATTATTTTCAAATCTGTATCTATATATAGTTAAATTTCTAGATACTTCAAAATCGATCTTTTCTTTTATAGATTAAAAATATTATGTTTTTCTAGCACAAAGGATTAGTAAGAACAACAATTAAGAAAGTATAATTTTGCACACCTCCTTTAGTTGCAGACGATTAAGTTTCTCTTCCACATTGATAATTTCGGAAGTCGTTGTGGTGCTTAAACTAGCTTCTCGAATCGTCTTGATGTGATTGTTAAGATCGATTTTAATTTTCTTAATTTCTGAATCTTTGGAACCTTCGACAATTTTTATAATAGATTCAAGTTTCGAGAGGAGTTCCTCCTTCGATAAAAATCCCAATAATTTCATACAATCTTTGTATTCGGGGGATTCTGTGAGATCATTCGTGTAAACCGCTTTGGTGTAAACCTCCCGCAACTGAAATGATTGTTCCACAATTCCGATTTTTAGCTCGACGTATCGTTTTCTTGCTCAATAAAATGTCTTTTATTTTGAGTCAATAAAGCGCTATATTACCTGTTTACCCATTGGCGAGCCTGGCAGTGATGCAACCATGCAGTGTAAACATCTCAAAATAATTAAAAATTGATTCATAAATATATGAAATTTATTTAACAATTGTTCCAACAATTCCTACAAAAAGTAAAATTAAAAAAATGGTTTGGAAACATATGAGATTACCAAAAATTATGTACATTAGTAACAAATCTGAGACACATTTAAAAGTCGTAGGTACATCTGTTGAATAAAAGTTTTATTTCTATTAAAAAATTTTCCATCCTTCTATTTTCAATATAAAACAGCTTGATAATGGACTGTTATATTAAAATTTTTCAGTAACGTAAATTTCATAATTATATATATTATTTAACAGGTATCATCGTTTCGTTCCTAATAGCTATAATTTTTGCAATCCTTTTTAATTCTCGTAAATAAATTATGCGAACCATGAATTCTATATCGCTGAGCTTTTTATCTCCACTCGCATTCAACGTCTTCAAATATTTAGCAATAGACGGTAAACTTTTAATTTCCGCGATATTTTCAATAGTGAGTTCAGATATTTTTTTCTTAATGTCTTTTGGTTGACAACAAAGAGAACTCACATTGTTCTCGTAAAAATGTTGTATCATGCATATCTGAAAATCATCATAATTTATAATAATCAGCCGATTGTCAATTTATTAATTGGATTTATGATTGCTCGTTACCTTGTAATTTTGCAAGAAATTATCCACCGAAAAATCATAAAACAGGAAAATGTCAGTCAGCAACTGAAACGCTCGGCCGATTAATTTAAATGGAATCTTTGTAGAGAAAACAGTGTTCTCCAATACATCGGCTAGTGTTTTGACTTGCGTTTGTGTATAGAATATCTGAATATAGAGCCGGCGAATTATTTATAGTCATCGCGCAAACATTTACGCTGGACGTCAAAATATTTTTGTTTAACTTGCCTGCACGACTAACTTCGACGTGACGTCATATGTCAATGATTTATGCACGACGTGCAACGTAGTCGCGACACCGAAAATGAGTACGAACTTCAATGTGCTCCTATATGAACTGAAAATTATTTATTCATCAAAATTCGGATATTCCTTTTAAGGTTCATGTAATTTTTTAACGCATTGTTCATGCATTGTAACGTTTTCAAGAATACCTCAAGACCAAGATAAAATCGTGTAACACATTGATGGGGAAGCTTTCGAAGTCCGGTAAAATTATAATTAAAGGATCCTCCGGATCGTGATATTCCGCAAACATTTTTTTTAAGACACGCATAGTGCATTGACTTTTACGCACTTCAGGAACATGGTCCTACGAATGATAATTTATTTAAAGATTGCAACAGAAACTGTTTACTCCTATACGTATAGTGCTATTAGCGCGAAACTAACCGATTCAGATTCACTGACTGATTCAGATTCAGAATTTGAATTTTGATGAATAAATTGATATACAGTGTCTTCGATGATGTTTTTCACGCTGTTACAATTTCTGCTACAAATCATTGCTAAATGCGGCGTTATTTTACTAAGCTTGGACACTACGGTGTCGAAAAGTGTCATATGATCGGGGACATTTACTCCTATAATTTGAATTCATTTACTTGTTAATATGTTTATCAAAAATCATTGAAGAAAAATTCCCTAAAAACATTAGAGAAAAAATCCTTAATAGGCAAAAATTATTTTAGTATATTTTTGAAAAGATTTTTAATCGATTTTAGCTTATCTAAATTTCGTGTTGAAAAAAATGACAATATTTTATAAAAAATATAGCGTTTGTTTTCACCTGTTAACAAAATAGCCGTGGCTATATTGTGAAATGATACATTCAACGGAGTCGCTTTTATTTTCGACACGAAAGACTCCAAATTGGATATAACTTGTTGGAACATTTTCGATCTGACATTCTGAAATATTAATGCATTCTGTTAGATATTCTGCCGTTTGATTGAAATTTATAGCTAGTGCTAACACACGATAGTTATACCTCCGCAGCCTGCTCGATGTATCCCCATGTTTCGTTATATGCAATATACCAGGGTTCATTAAAATACGCCGGGCATTTAACTTTCTTTTTCTTCTTTCCAATTTTGTAACTTCCTTTGTATGCAAATACTCCCTAAAGTCACGTTCAATATTACATTTTTAATTAGTTCCGATACTCTGTTACATCAATACTAACATATTACTGTCCTTGTCGTTATAGAATTTATTGTGACTAAATTGCATTAGTATTAATTATAAAAATCATTATGCATTGAATTATATAATTAGAGAAAATCAGAAATTCCTTACCTATTTCATACAAAATAATCTTTTCATCAATTGCCAATTAGCAATTATCGTTAATTTTATTTATTAAAAAATTTTATTAATTTATTAATTTTATTTATTTTTATTTCTACAATTTTATTTCATTTAATTTATTATTTATCGAAAATTATTTTTTTTAATTCTTAAAAATATTAGAGAAAGAAATTCTTAATTGGCAAAAATTATTTCTAGATATCTTTAATCAAAATTAATTTAATTTCAATACCTATATGATTTTTAAAAAATTAAATATTTTAAATGCCAATTTTTAAAGAAAAATCGAAAACAAAAGAAATTATACAGAATGACGTTATTCACAAAGACAAAAGTAATGCGAGAATGACGACGGCATTCTTCATAAACTTTTAAAGCGTGCAAAAGCGACGGACTATGAATCATTATTCGGCATTTCGGCGCGCTAACTTTACACTTTGAGGTTAAGCTGGCGATAGCAACAGGTTGCACGTGTCGTATCGCTTACCTTGGACAGAGAAACGTTCTCCATTCTGCGACCGGCGTCAATGCCGCCAAGATGGGTATATCCGTCTTAAACACACGCTTCTATCACACAGATAAAAGAAACGGCAATTATTTACAGCACATTACGAACCGATGCGAATAGACGCGAATGGGCGCGAACAGCCAGCTGCGTAGTCGGTAGCCGAACCAAGCCGAACGCAACTAACGCAACCGAACACTGCTGACTGCAGATGTCAGCTGACACGAAAATATTCTTGTGCCGCTAGCTGGCGCCATGTACTGACGTCTGCTAGAGATCCTATAGTTCGCATGAATAACTGATCTTCGCACGATCACTCAGCAGGACAGCTCGGTAATGAATATTCACATATTTGGTGTTGTATACATACGTCGTGTATTCCGATGAACAATAATATGATAAATATGATGACTTAAGGAACAATAGAAATGAAATATAAATTAATTTAAGAATAAGGTATGTATTTGATATGTGTGTGCGTGCGTGCGTGTGTGTGTGTGTGTGTGTGTGTGTGTGTGTGTGTGTGTGTGTGTGTGTGTGTGTGTGTGTGTGTGTGTGTGTGTGTGTGTGTGTGTGTGGATTTTTTTATAAAAATTCAACTTAATACATAAAAAAGAGTACTGAATTTTATTAAATATTTATTTGAATAGTACTAATGAAGTATTTACTAAATGTAAATATATATTTATGTAATTTAAGTATAATTTTTTTTATTTTGAATAAATGCTTATTTATTGTAAACAAATATTTCGTTAATACCAATTCAAACAAATATAGAATAAAATTCAATAATTTTTTTTTATAGTATATTAACCAATTTAATGTTGGAAACTATTTATTATTTGAGTGTTATACAACAATATTTTTAATATTCTCTCTTAATACCTTTAATCATAATATACTTTCAATACTTTTAACAAAATATTAATAAAATAAATAATTAATCACTACCTTTCGATATTAAACTATAAGTAATAGAAATAGCAGAAATGAAAATAAAGCTCATTTTTTATTTATATTCTTTAACTTATTAATTAGTTCTTAATTTCTAATTCGTTCTTTGTCTTTAATTATATTCATTGATTTATTAATTATTCGGGAATTCATCAATCAAATATCCCGTGCAGTTCTATAGAGACGAATTAATTCGTCCACAGCAACCATAAAATTGAAATACCTTGATTTATTTCTAATATAAATTCAAGTAAATAAGTATATACAGGGTGTCCCATTTTAAATAATACTTTAAGATTTCTCGAAAACTATGGTAGATACGGAAAAATATTTTAAACAAAAGTTGTAACATTCAAGAGGTTTTTAGCCGCCGGTTAGTAGACACCTTGGGTAATGCTAATTGTTGGAGGTACTGTAACTTCCAAGCCTTATAACTCAAAAAGTACTTAATGAAAATGAACTTAATTATAGTGTTTTGAAAAGCTCTTGCAATCAGCTATTAGATAATGGAATCAAAAATATGGTGTTCCATTTATAAACATCGATATGACCTTGATCTGACCTTAAAGACGCCACCCAAGGTCAAATCAATCTTCTTATATCCCCCTCCGAACCATACAACTTTTATTTGAAACATTTTACCACAGTTTTCGAGAAATCTTAACGCATTATTTGAATTAAAATGAGACACCTTGTATATTAAAACTAAAGACAGATGTTTTTGGATAAATAAGTAAACAATATACTTATAATGTATTATATAAAAATATTATGATTAAAAATACGAATTTTATAATCCTTAAATTTTTCTAATGAGTTAATTCGTCTTATCCGCAAAAGTTTTTTCAAATGATAAGTTAATTAATTTTCCTTAATCAACAAATTAAAAAGGAAGTGCTACATTTTTTACGTCTATTTTTCTATCTATCATTATTATTTCACATACTAAGTACTTCTGAAAAAGTACTTTTCTCTAGAATATGTGACAAAATATCTGGCTATACCATTTCTATCGCATTTGAATAAACATTCAATAAAGCAACAACGCAATTCGTCCTCATCAGACGTAACCGACGTGCATGTTCGAAAGTCGGATTCCGGCTACGTCGAAAGGGGACAGAAGAGACGTCAGGGTGAAGGCAGGAGGGTTGGGGGATATAAATCGATGCGCAAGCAGCTTTGCGCGAGTTGTTCTCGTTTTGCGGTTGGCCGTAGCACCTGTGCCCCGCGTCGCCCGCCATCGCGGGTGGCGGGGTAGAAAATAAATGCGAATCGATCGGCAGCTTAATCATTCGGGCAGTCCCCCGTCTCCCCCTCTGCGTCCCTCTCGTTGAAAGAGCAGCGGAAAGGCTCGGCTGCTGGGGGACAAAATGCTCGCGAGAGCCCCGTACCCGAAGCCAGAGATATTGCCCTCTGAAAGGCATACATACGCCCTGCGCGACTCGATCACGGCCGCATAAAGCACTCCGGCGCAACAAGAAAAATGCGCCGGGAGACGCGCTATAAAAATCCAGTCGGCGCGAATAAAGCTCTATTTCGACCCGCGATAATACGATTGCTGCTTTTAACCAATTTCCAAACGTGCCTTGCATTACCATGCCGACTTATCGGCGATTCGCAAAAATTCTGCTTTCTTATGGGACTACCAGGATGATCCAAGAATAAATGAATTTAGCAATTTTTCATTGCACTAAATTATTCAATATAACAAGAAATATTCGAGATACAATCTATTTGAGATACAAGTTTATAAAATTTTAACCAGGTAAAAGAGAATAGTACGTATAAAAAAATCTGTAATAAAAAAAAATAAAGTAATAAAAAATTAAAAAATGAAGAATGGAAGAATAAAACAATCAATTTTCAAAATTTCTTTTCGTTTTTTATACCTAGAAAAAAATTTTGTTGATATGTGACCGTGTGATAAAAACCTTCTTGTTGTCCTGATCAAAATTTGATCATGATAAAATAAAATGTTTTTTTAGGACAAAACAAAAGTTTTCGTTAGTCATATATTCTAACAAAAACTTGATTGTTCTAACCAAAAATTGATTAGAATAACCAAATTTTGGTTAGGACAACAAAAAGGTTTTCACATATCAACAAGACTTTTTTTCTGAGTGTACACTGAGAGAAAAAAATAGTTGGAATAACTTTAATTTAACTATAATTTATAGTCATTTTTTAGGACAACCATAAATTTATAATTGTTTTGATCATATGAATTATAGTAATCTGAACACTAAATTATAATCATAATGACCATAATATGTATTCATTCAATTAATTGGATGATTATCTTACACATAAATCATATTTGTATATAGTAAATTATACTATAAAATGTTGTAACTATACATATAAGGTTATTGTTACTAACATTATAGCAATAATAACTATAAAAATGATGCTCCTAACCATAATTATTTTACCATGCAATTATAGTCACAATTATGATATATTTTTCTCTCAGTGTAGCTGATTTTTTAAAATTTGATTTTCTTCTTAAAAAATTAGGACATTTGGAGTAACAGCGGGATAGAACGAGTATCGTTTACATTCAAATTCACACGCGTAGTGTAATATATTGAAGCTACAACGCTTTCTGTATGCGCTTCGCGCATCCCCTTCCGAAGCTCCTCACCTAGCGGAAGAATGATCAAGCATGCAACCATTCGGGGATGATTGACGAGGCGTCACGGAGATATAAAAGCGTTATATGGCGTGGCACGATGCGCCATTCTAGACTGGAGCAGTGAACTTCTCCGATATGTACGTACAGGATAAGCCAGAAGTCGCTTCACTTTGAAAAAACGGCATATCGAAAGAAATTTATCTTAATAAGGTATAGCTCGCGAAAGTTGCCTAAGTATGTGGTTCTTCTGATAGAGGAATCATTATATACGTAAAATTTGTTTTCAATATACACGTAGTGTATTAATACGTATACTCTGGGGAAAAAATGTCTCCAATGGATTGACGGCCTCATCCTGTATATCGCGTAACTGCATTGTTATATATCGCGAGAAACGACACTCGTTACAAAAGCCAACCGACTTTGACTTTTACGCCTCGAATCGCAGCCATCAAATGTTACTCTGGCAACGCAATGAGCGACTTCTCCCGATGTCGTAATCGTCTAGTTTCAGCAATTTATACATGACGGCGGATCATAAACTTTACGATTACTCTATTGCGCAGTTTTACGCGCGAATCGTCCGAGTTCCTCGCGTGCGAATTACCGCCGACGTAGTTACGCGCGTTAAAAAAGGTTCTCGTATTTTTCCGTCTGCAGTGCACGAACGACTGTTCATGCAGTCGTTAAAAATTTGAGAAGATAAAAGTACGTGAGAATTTAAGATGCGAGAGAATCCAAAACAATTAAAAAGTGTCAAAGTAACACTTCCTCGAATCAGGAGCGGTTCCAGACAATATGTGTCTAAAGACGTCATAAAGACATCTTAATACTACAAATGCTTCGAAGCATTTTTTTATTAGACAATCAACAAATTATTTTTTATTAGACAATTAACAATTTTTTTTTATTAATCAATCAAATGTTTTGAATCATTTGTAGTGCTAAGTGGATTCACTTGACGTCTTTTGACACATATTTGGGACATACATGTTTATTTCCAAGCATTGAATTCTATTTCTATTTTCAAGAATCAGAAAAAGATAGAAGTTAAGTTATCTGGGTTTAAAATTGATTTTACATTTGTGGAATCAGGTCTAAAAGATATCTAAAGGACATCATAAAGACATCTTCTAGACATTGCGTGTTGTCTGGGACATGATTAGCATGAAATACATTTCCGTCGTGAATAAAACGTCGCTTCGTCGTTCAATTCCATGAGAAACTCGCGGACGAGGGGAATTATTTTTCGAAAGGAAAACACCACTCGAATCGTCACTGCGCTGTCGAGAGAATGAGATTTTACGGCGTCAGCTTTCTTGTTCTGGAAACTTTCGCGGGATAAAACGGCCGGTGGTTTACGAAACGGGGACTCAATTCCTAGCGTTCGTAATGAGCGTCATTGTTGGCAGTACTACCGCCCAGCCGCTTTCTTCCTCGAGGAGATTGGACTTTCCCAGCTTGTGAGGAACGGTACATATACTCGGTTGTGTCATGAGCAGGGCTGTTCTTAGAAACTACAATACCCGTTGCCACGATATTCAATAGGTCGCACTCAAGGGAGGCGTGCACATTCTCATGCTAAGATAAGAGCATGATAGGGTAGAATAATTTCCGTTTGTTCGTACACCAAAGTGCAATTTTGATTTTATTCTGAAAAATGTTGAAATTTAGAACAGAGGATGGCTTATCTGATTGTCATTTACATTAATAAAACGACATGCAATAAAATTCTCTATCTATAGATGTTTAGTATTCTAGATTTTATCTATCTTTTTTAAGATTTTTGTTTGAAGTTCAAAAATGTACTTCTTATCTTTCTGTAAGATTTTCTCTATCTAGTTTTTATCAGAGACATTGTACGTGATATTTATTACAAAATATATCCAAAGAAAATTGCTTTCGGGATTTTTGTAAACTAAAAGATTAATAAAATTACAAAAAAAATTGAGAAAATTTGAAAAAATGTAAGAAAAAATATTTTACTTTCGTTAAAAATTCGATTAAACTTTTATCACAGCTGACTTTCACGTGACATCAAATAACAATAGCATGGATGTGTCTCCGTCCCTCGTTCTCTATTATCCGTCCGTATGAGAGAAAAAACCTCAAGATTACGAGGACGTTCTCCGGTAACGGGATAATAAAGCGACGAGCATTGTAGCTTCGCCGTGGACTTTTTGAAGTTGCTCTATCTCCAGCTCTTCTATTCCATTCGCCATTTACGTTATTTTCAGCGTTTTTCTTTGTATGTCCTTCTTCCTCTCTTTCTCTTTCGCTCTTCCTCTCTCTGTTTCTCTTCCCTTGTCTCTTTTCACCGAGAATAAAAATCTTCAGGAACTAAAAACTTTGCAATCTTGAAGAACTAAATCGCGATCCTTGTGGTAGCCTGAACTTCAAGTAGCTCCTTCGAAGCGCATTCATCTTCAGAACAATAAAAAAAGAAACATTTCAAACATCCAAGGTATTTCTATGAAGCTACAAAATACTAACAAGATATCGTCTTTGTTGATTTTAGCGAACCGGCCTTTGACAATCGAGGAGCTGAGGGATTCGATATCTTCCGAGTTGGAGGGCAACCCACCCCTGTGGATCACCAGGAGACCAGGCAAATACGGCGTGGACGTTTACATTAACAACGCAATGATCCTCTTGGAGCAGAGCAATTTCCAGTCGAAATTGAAAGTTAACGGCGACACCATGACTCAGGTAAATATTTCTATATTGTCATATTATGACAATAATATTTGCATTTATATTTTAGTACTTGTAAACGTTAGTGAGCTTTAAAATACCTGGATCTATTATTTTTAATGAAATCCGGAATGAAATTTAAATAGCGTTGTACGGCAAAATAAATAAGAAATTGAACGTACATAAAGCTCTCTAATGATCTTGTATATGTATAGATTAATAAGCAACAACTACAGCCGTTACACAAAAAATACAGCTGCTGTATACATCGTGCATTTTGCGATAAATTCAGTAAATCGCGAGTTTATCTCAATCGTTTTTATTCCTTTCGCATTCGATCTCCACTTTTCTAACCGATTTCCCGACAACCACTTCAACCGTCCCGGTATGCCGGTGGCGGCTTTCTAACGAGCTTTTAATGAGCTTTACACGCGTTCACCTTAGCTGCGAGACCATTAGGCTGATGGATATCGCGGGCCTCGATAATGTCGAATGGCGCTTCCTGGCATTCGCACTCTCTCGCGAGAGTCATCAGCTCAGTTATCGATGGAACGTCTAACGGTTTCACAACTCCTTGCAAATTAAACCCAGTGTGTTAACGTCCGATTTATAATAATCAACGCGTCGAACTGTAAGTTATTTGAGAATTACGGACGATCTCGTGCCTCTTGTCTTTCAATTAAATATCGAACGAGAACGACAATCAAAATGGGAATTTATTTACGAAAGGATAATTGCCAAAGTTGTAAAATTTCGCATGTGGTAAATTAAAACTGATAAAAATTAAATTGATCTGTTTTATTAAAAACAATAAAATAAATAGTAAATCTTTTTATCGATTCTAATTTACAGGCAGCTCCAATCTATGTTAATAAACATTTGTAATTCTGTTACTATTTTTCTCGTTAAAAATTAATATAACATTTAGTAACATTTATATTTCCAAAGTTTTCATTTTAAAATGTATTTCAAATATTAATTTGAAATAAAAAATAATAAAAAGATATTTTATTATTATAAGATTTTATTACTATTGATTCGTTACTATTAATTTCATTTTTCTTTAAACTCATAGATTGTTTAGTATGATTTACTAATTAAAGCAAAAATATCTTTTTTCATAAAATTATGTGAATATATCTTAAGGTGCAATTTCATGCAGCGAAGGAAAGCTGGCTTTTTATCCCCACTCCATCAATTTTCGTATACAACGAAGTTACGCTCAAAATTCGATATTGTTCAACTAATAGCGGACATCGCTCAAATATATGACATGTCATGTCATGTTCATGGAATCGTATGTCTTTCAATTAATTTTGGAAGCGAAACAAAGAAAAAGCCACGTTCGCTGCGATTTTTGGAAATAGATGTTATCCAGTACTTTTTCTTTTTTAATGATAATTGTATATTAGCAATTGCAACAGCTATGCGTCGCCTCCGAATCTTTGTTGCAGCTGTAGTTGCTACTATACGGGTATATTCTTTTACATACTCGATGTATTGAGCGCTATTAGTTGAATAATATCGAACTTTGAGCGTAACTTCGCTATATACGAAAATTGATGGAATAGGGGTAAAAAGCCAACTTTCTTCGCTGCATGAAATTGCACCTTTAGTGTTACATATTCGTCTTTTTAATAGTTTTTTCTAATTTATTCCATTGGACAAAATCGTGGAATAAAAACTGGAATTTATCATGGCTTTTTTTTCCACTCACTTTTCCAACCAACTCTGAATTTCCCTTTGGAATGAATTTAGAAATTCAAAATTGGCATGTTATACGATGCACACAGGTTGCTTAAAATCTCACATAAATCCGTCCCTTGAAAGGATAACCAACGCAATTCGACCCGATTCGGTATACCGTGTGTAGTGTTTTGCTCAAATGCAGCCGAGTAAATTCGTTAAAGGTTCATGGGGACTCTATCAAACTGGAGTCTTTTTCAAATACCTACCCGTAAATTCGTCGCCAATGATGTAGCCCCCTTTTCATCGTATCCGCTGGCTGATTTGGGTTTTCGGTCTCGTAGAGAAGGCGGATCTCATTTCAGGTTACCAGACGAATCCTTTAATCTATAGTTAAAGTACCATCACCTGATGAAAATCGCACGGGACTAGTCGGGCTACGACTAATCCCTTCGACGAGCTCTCCTGCAGATCAATCTCTCTCTTGCCTCCCGGTAATATTAGGGAAACTTTTCTCATCCACTTAACCCGCAAGTTCCATTGCCTCGGCAACTTCGTGCTCGTTACCAGCGTATGAAAATATCGGTCTATAAATCGCGTCTTTCCCCCCCATTTTTTAATAGATATGAGTTCAAACTAAGACAAAAACTACCATTCTTTCTCTATCTTCATGAAAAATCGTGTATGCATTAAATTACAAAGAAAAAATTTAGCGTTTCTACAATTTATTGTTATTTTCAGAGAATAAGAGAGAATTGCGAAAATATATGTTTAGTTCAATTTGGTAGCACAGATAATTATAATGTATCATATCAGATTTAATTTACATTTAATATAGCTAAAATTACTTTGTTAATGTATTTATTACATGCAAATATCATGATAACAAGGATAACTGTGATGAGGAGCTGAATTATTGTGTGTAGCCAATTTGATGTAAAAACTATAATTTCCATGTTGTACATTCCGTGAAAATTAGTGATAATGATTGATTGTAATATTATCATTAATAATTGCGAGTGCGTCAATTAGGATGGCGACGATACGTTGCAATAACTTACATTAATCATCCGTAATTATTAATTGCACGATGATTCAATAATGCGTGTTTGATACGTACATATAGTTAGACGAAAGTGAAATAATCACAGTCGATAACCGCAATATATTAAATATTTACAATATCTAGATTGAAGTAAGAGATCTCAAATTTTAAAAAGAGAAGAGATTATAAAAAGAAATTATAAAAAGAGAAAGAGAAAAGGGGAAGAAAAAGAGAAAAAAAAATTATATAAATTTATTATTAAAAAATTTTTTTATAAATTATTTTCTTACACTGAAAGAAAAGATTGAATATGGTATAGCATTTTTAATTGGTTGCAGCAGCCAATTTTTGCGTTAGCCTATCGAAATCTTGTACTGACATTGCGGATAAGTTAACGCAACCAGAAATTGACTGCTGCAATAAAAAATTGGCGATTGCAGCCAATAAAAAATGCTATGCCATATTTTACCATCTAATTTGCTGCAGCAGCCAATCTTTTCTTTCAGTGTAATCGTTTAAAAACGTTTCATTTTCAAAATGTTATAACACGCACACACACACACACACACACACACACATATATTAGTACTTCATTTTTTAATTTCTTCCTTTATTATGTTATGTTCCAATTGTCCTTTATTATGTTATTCAAAGATTCACTTTGCTGCGAAAATTCAATATGCTTTTAGAAAAGCATATTGACTTATATTGGACTTATATCAATACCTAATTTTATAGAGAAATCATATACATTTTTATCCTGTAGAACTGTAGACCAGTGGAGACATAAAAGTATTGCAAACTCCTTTTCAGCGTATATATGACTATAATAGGAAATGTCTCAACAATAGAACGGGTCAGCGATCCGTTTTCAGTTGGTGCTCGCTCCCACGAGCGCGTTGCATATCTATCAACTTGAGAATAGATTTATGCGCATTGTCCCCATTCGTATACTCGATAGACATACGTATTCCATTATCCGTCGTGTCTCAGATCGAAGCAAGGAGTTTCGTTCGAGTTTTACAGAAAAATATTCCGTCGAAATCTCATCCCCTTTATCGTGATGCGTTTTTTACAGAAGTTTGTCGCGAAGAATTATTCGATATCGTCACGATACACGTCGAAATTTTTTTCGTATGATAGTGACTGGAACGCGTTCGTACTTCGATCTGAGTATGTTGCATCATTTTTAACTTTTGAATTCTGCTAGAACTAACGAGAAATGTTGGTGGAAATGCGATAAATTATCGGCATGACACTTTTTTTCCAAGTTCCGTGATATTTTCTATTTAAGGGGATCCTAAAGCGAAGCTCGAACTCCGACAAAATCACTAGATGGCACTGTTTTTCCAGCGCATCGACATGTGTGTGTCTCTATACTACCACATTAGAGATCCTATAATCAGAGTTTGGCGAATGTGGACCAAAAATGGCGGATAGAGAGAGATAACAGATATTGCTTTCTCGTATGAACGCATGTGCAGAAAGTGTTAGAATACGTGACGACAATACCTGAAGAAACCAATCAAGTTGATCAATTGGCCGAATTGTGTAATTGTAATTTGTTAATTTTCTCTTTGTTCGAGATTTTGGAACGACCTCTTTGACACAGGTTTTACTCATCTGCTTGTAGCTATCTATCTCTTTCTATTCTTTACACTCGTTTTCCGACAATGTACGAAATTATCCGAAGAATACCGAGTGGGCCAAGGTAGAGAACCAATCAGAAGTTGTGCCCGCTTTCGCCAAACTCTAATTATAGGATCTCTATACCACACCAATATCTCACGCAACTTATGATACATTCAGTCGCACATTCATGTCAATTTTTGTATAACAAATTCGTCGCGATAAAGCGTCTAAGTCTAATTCTAAGAACTCGACGTTATTTGTTCGTGCAAATTACGTGTTTGTGGATGACTATTTCGTAAGTACCTACAGGTTGCAAAACTTTCGTACCAAGCAAATGTCACGATTTGACAGCTTGAGACGCCATGTTACATTAGGGCTGCGTTCGGAAACGTCGCTCGGATTGCCTCTGATTTAACATTAAATGTTAAATAAGGATAGGTGATGAATCCGAGGCATCGAAGGCATCCGAGCAACGTTTCCGAACGCAGCCTAAGTAATGGTAAAAAATATATCAATTTTGAAATTTTTGGTCATTCTCGGTATAAACTCCACCTCACAAACACGTATTAATGCGTATACTTTAATCCTGGAAAAGGATTTTCGAATTTGTGAAAGAGAAAAAAGTATTTGTTATACAAAAATTATATGATTTAGTCGGTAATACAGACTGCTTTAGGATCCCCTTAAGTCTATTAAAGTCTAGTTAAGTTCTATTTAAAAAAAAGTCTATTTAAAGTCTATATTAAAATTGATAATTGTTGAAATTTTGTTTTCGAATTACATATATTGATACAATTCGAGCAGTATTAATAATGGAACGTTTTAAGGTGACTCTACACGGTCAATAATACTATCGGTATTAACAAATATTGACAATATTATACTGATTGTGTGTGATTAATATTGACCTCTATTACGCAGCCCACTTAATCGAGTTTAATAACATCCGTTGTTATGAAATTGGCTAATCATAACTGTTCCTCGGAAGAATGGAACGATTGTGATTGGCCAATTTCGTAACTATGGATGTTATTAAACCCGATTAAGGGTGTCGTGTAAATGTAGTCATTGATGGATTGACGTAGAATATTAATGACGATCTGAATGTTGATTCTCGAGTATCAGTATCGCTTTATTAGGATCCATGTCACAATATGTATATCACAGTACAATAATGTATACGTAAAACTATAAAAGTGAAACATATTATTAATGATACTGATTGTGTAAGGTTGTAAAAATACTGAAAATATTGATGCATACTATCAGTATATTACTGATTCAGTATTACTGATCAGTATTATTGACCACGTTTATAGTCCACCTTTATAAGTTAGCGGAACAAAGTGATCAGAATTAATTCATATTAATATGATGTTCCTCTAAAGGAAAATTAAGTTAGCAGAATAATATACGTATAACGACATTCTACTTAAAAATAACGTAGGAACTTGTTGCTAATTTGGCTGTCGAAATATCAAAGTTTCAAATCCGTTACCTGCGAAATAAATGAAAATAATAATGAAAAATCTCTTAGCGTGCAGGCGGTACAAAAGTAAAATATTAATAAAAAATGTGTTGCTCGCTTAAATTTGGTGCACAGATATTTTCTGAATTTGTTGCTCACGAAATATACAGGTTACAAATTTGTTGCTTGCAAAATACGTGTAAATAACAACGAAAAGCCTCTCAACATGCAGGTGGTTCAAGAAGAAAATACAAGTAAAAAATTTTATGTTATTTCGTTTAAAATTGAACGCTGAAAGGTTTTTCGTTATTATTTACATTTATTTTGCAAGTAACAGATTCGAAACTTGGATTTTCGACAGCAATAAATTAGCAGCAAATTCCTATTTATTGTTGAGTACAATTTCGTTTTTGTGTATATATTATTCCGCTAACTTAATCTTCCTCTCTCTCTCTCTTTAGTGGAGCATCATTTTTTAAGAAAACTAACACAGCGAATTTTTTCTTTAGCAACTTTTTAGCAACAAATGAGCAACCAATAAAAATATTAATTAGAATTGATTCTGCTCACTTTGTTCAGCTAACTTATAATATCCATCTCGTCTATCCATTCAATATATCGATTTCCTCATTAAATTTAAACTCGATAAATTCGGTACTGTTGTCACGGCATATAGGTATTCTCCTCGCGAGTTTTACGCAAACCTTCTCCGTCTATACGTTGCAACGTCGATCGCGTTGCAATTCAGCGAATGGCTCTCTCGTAACTGTCTGTTCCGGCACTTTATGATTATGGACACTGTATTTACGATACACCGGATTAGAAATATAGTTCGGGTCGATGCGTATTTTAAGTCCGCCGTAAATAACTTACAGTTAATTCCGTCTTATCTCTTATGCATCGGATTAATGTTTTATTGGCGAAAACGTGGCCTGCATTCTTTGTTGCATCCAGTTCACTAGGCAAGTGATTCGTTTTTAAAGTGTTCGATTTAATCGATTTCTCAATAATCATAATTCTCGATACATTTCAGTATTCGGAAATTCAATTTGTAGGGAGATATTCGTGGAAGTTTGACTGGCGTGCCCTTTTTTCGCAATTGCTTTATCGTACAATTTTTCCGAAGATATGGATTTTACGATGTCTTAAGAAATCCTCTCCCAAGCTTCGATTTCCTGACGGACGCACAGGAAGTCGAGATAAAAGGGGAGAACGTGAGAAGGAGGAGACTCTCCATCCCCGGAGTTATGGCCGGTTTTACGTCAGCCTGCTCGTAAGAACGAGAGGAATTCGAGAGGTTCCGATCCAATTTGGGAATATATTCGCAGATTTGTTGTCGTCCCCTCTGTTTCCGGAAGATACAATATATATTACTTCCTGTCGATCAAATGGTATTCTATTCAGTTTCTTGTAAGTACAGAAATCAGCCCGCAGTCTCGACACGAATCTTGTTACCGAATCCTCTCTCCTAAATAGGAAACTGCAAAAATGGTTTCGCTCCATCTCATTCCTGAACTTATTTTATAATCCGCGTCCACAATCTAATAAAATAGAAAATTTGCAAATTGCAGCAGCGAACGTCAAAATTTTAGCGAAGTTTGTCGTGCTGCAAAGAGAAAAGGGTGAACCGCATTGCGCGAACGATGGAAAAGCGAAAGAGAGGGAAATGAGAAGGAAGAAAGAGAGACGGTGTTTTTAATCTCAAAAGACGGTATGGGTTTTGATCTCATTATACATCCCTGGAACGCAGCCCCTCGAGCCAGCGCTTTGCTCCTGTTTTCTAACAATCTAAAGAAATTCCAGTCCGAATAACTACACCGACGCCAGCAGGATCGCCTAAAGAGTTACGGTTAATGGAGGGGAAAAATACTGGGGTGGAATGACGGGAACGATTGCTGTGTGTGTGTGTGTGTGTGTGTATGAGAGAGAGAGAGAGAGAGAGAGGAAGGAAGGGAGGAAGAAGACATCGGGAGTGCTTGAGTGCACCAAGGAGTCAGTGGTGCAAGCAGTTTACCCGCGAAGGGGAGAATTGAAAATCAGCCACCGCGAGCGCGCTTGGTGGAATAGTTGCGAGTAAGGGATGAAGTTTTTCGCGGATGGTGGGGCGTGTTTCGTATTGGACTTTGCGGGAAATAAAGATGCCAGTCGCTTAGTTGGGAAGTTCATGTTGCCGTCGAGAGGAGAAGAAACGCTCGTAAACCGATCAATAGTGAGAACATAAAAATACGTTTTAAAATAACCGGAGATAACCTTGAACGCGACAGATCGGGGCATTTTTCCCTAAATTTAGGGAATTTTTAGTCGTGTCAGAGGACAAATAGGGTGAAAAATTATTTGGGATATTTTTCAGGGGATTTAAAAAATTTTCAGGAAGGATGTGTACCTATATGTATACGTACCATATACGTATGTATGTATACGTATGTGTATAATATGTGTATGTGCATATGTGTGCATAAACACATTTGCTAAAAACTTTAATTCTAATTTATTATTTTATGAAGCCCGATCTACATAAGACGCAGAACGTGGGTCGCAAGTTGCAAACTTGGTGTAACAGCTAATCTGAAGCGTCAGTTTAAAAATTGAGGATCTGCGATTCATGTTCTGCGTTTTAGGTAGATCGGGCTTTATAAAACAATAAATTTATAAAATTACTAAAAGTAGTATTTGTATTTGTTTTATATTTTTGATTTTTGATAATATTTTTGATACTTCATATATTTACTTCATTTTAAGTGCAAAAATTTTTAGGAGATTTCAAGCAACACTAACAGATTTATTCATACATATAGTATATGTAAAAATTTTCGCATTTCAAGTTTCTGTTCTAGAGAAAAAGTTACATGATCATTATTCCGAACGTCGGTTCTGTATCTTAAAACAAGGTGAAAAATTACAAAATGAGCAAATTTACTAGGTTAACTAAAATATAAATATTCTTTTAAATTCGCTCTCTCTCTCTCTCTCTCTCATTTTTGTAATTTTCACCTCAGAATCGATCTCTTGGAGTTGTTTTGAACGTTTAAGGAATTTTAGGAGATTTAAGTGGGGGATTTTTAGGGGGAAACGAAATAAATTCAGGGGATAGTCATGCGGACCATCTGGCAACATTGGAACGCGATAAAACTCAGATAAAGCATGTTTTAGTGCGAGCAATTCTACTGTGATAGAGTTTAAAGTGAGAGAATTGTTTGTCTGGAATAATGAACGAGGAATGATATGAATTAAGCGATTGGCTCAAAGCTGAATGAATATAACCGTAAAATCAATATCTCGTAAAATTGATAAGAAAATTTGCATCTACATATATATATATATATATAATCTTACTTCAATTATCCTTAAGTATTTTATTAAAGCAAGATAAATTCGAAAATAAGAGCAACCACCTGTATCCGTGAGTTAAAAATAAAAGTACTATCAGTACCTGTTAAAAATACATTTGAGATAGACACGGCCGATGGAATTTCACTGAAAATAAGAAAAACAAAGTACCGCAAAGACATAGAGAAAAAGGGTAGAAGAAAAGGTCATTCATCGTGGAAAGTAAAGAGGATAGAGAAGAGGTGGCAAGAAAATAAAAGTTGTCGGAGAAGGGATGTAACACAAAAATCCGCGCCACTTCGTACGAGAGCCAACTGTACGTCCATCTCTCTTTTCTCTCCCTTCTCCCTTGCTAGATTCAATGAATCTCGGAGTGACCTTAAAGGAGATAATCCAATTTCCGTTCGCAATTTCTCCGCTCGATCATCCATTGACTCGGTCGCCGTGCATTAACGAATTCCCAACCAGAATTCGATCGTAAGCAGGAGATCTCATGTTTTAAAGATTAATAATTCAATTTCGATTCACAGATTTGTGCCCATCGTAATTTATAAGGGCACATCAGCCGTCCGTACTAATTTCCATTAAGAATAACATTTGCAAGTCGAAAAGCAGTCGCAATTCTTCCCGCTCTTCTCCTTATTATACATTTCTTTTTCATACATTTCGATGATAATTGAACGATGAAAAAGTACGACAGTTTCTCTCAAGAAACCGGCAGCAGGTGGATGAAAATTAGCGCGATTTCTATACCGGCGATGACTCGCCGTCGCACGGAGCTACATAATTCGGAATTTTCCTCTTTGCATGGAATTACCCCTGCGCTCTCTCTCTCTCTCTCTCTCTCTCTCTCTTCTTAATTAGAATATTCATGCGGAAAGAATGCGTTTGATTACTTAATAGCCGCGACTCGCCGCGCGTATAAAATTATTAACGTACGTCAACTGCAAACTTAAACGCTCCACTGTTCTTCTCGTTCCCCTCTTACGCCTTTACCTCTCGCACTAATTGAAAAGCGGGAAGGTTTTAACTGGAAACGTGGTCCATTATTTCCTAAATTTACGCAAAATGTCAAGTACTTCATCAAAGGACTATTCCCGAAAAATGTGACACGCGCCAGATATTTTAAGCGTAACGACTCGGAAAATTGTTCCAGCACGATTAAAACTAACCGTGCACAGTTAAAAATTGTAATAGAAAGATAATTAAACTATGATAACGCATCGATAACACTCCAATAAATCCCGGCAATAATTTTTCAGTGAAATACATCGGGATCAAATCGATTTTAATCCCCGCTTCGAAAACCATATCCACGCGAGTTTATCGTAAAAGTAATTGCATACGATAATTCATCGTTAACATGTGCACAGATCGTGATTATCTCGCGGTGGGACGCCCAGGAGAAATAAACGAGCACAGGCTGCTGTGTATCGAGATGATAACTCGTACCCGCGTGTACCATCCTCAACCGCGAATATGGGTAGCCGGGCTGATTAAGAAGGAGCTCGCTCGGAGAGAGGTCGCGAGTGGCTCGGCACAACTATCGGTAAAGTTTAATTAGCGTTAACTTTACGATACTCCGCGGTAGGCCGACCGGTGGGTCGGCGTGCTTCCCACTCGCGCGAAATTAGACAGTAACAAAGAAGCACGGGCGAAATTAATATGATCGAACGGGAACTTAGTGGGGATCGATACAGTATCCTGTTGCGATCGCAGAAATCTTACACTCTAAGAAATATACGTGTGAATTTAATATCGTGCGATGTTTATATACACTGTTAAAAATTTCCTGAAATTTAATGTATTTTTAAGTTACACAATTTGAACTTATTATAATTTCATAACATTACGTTCAATTTTATATATTTGTAACTGAAAAGTATATTTGTGTACATGGAATTTAATGTATTTTTCATGAAAATTTATGAAATTTAATGTACACGTTCATTACATTTAAGTAACTACTGTAACTTAATTTTTAGTTAAATCATTTATTGCTTTTAATTTCGTTCATAACCACGAGCTTCATTTACATGTAAAGGAAGCTCGTGATTACATTTCTAACAGTGTAATTCTCATCAACATGATGTAGATTTAACACCTGGGTTTAAATTTAATATCACATAAAAGAAACGATTTTACTGAAGTATCTAAAAATTTAGATATGAAGGTCATAGAATTGTGATAGAAACTTATTGTGATGTTGCTCCATCAATTAAACATGTGAATATTGATTCTGTCAATTCAAAAGTGGTGATTTCAATGTTAACGACAAAAACTGGAAAATGCAGATTTACAAGCATTATTGGATGAAAATTCAGCACAATCTATTTCAGAACTTGCCAAAGAATTAAATGTTGATCGTACAACAGTTATTAAACTGTTACATGATATGTTGTTTAAATAAATCAATTTTTGAGGAAAAAACCGTCAAAACTAAATCACCCTCCTAATAAAATCACCTTATGTTGATGTTTATATCAACACGGTGAGAATTAGATTCAACACCTACATATTAAATATAATCCGCGCACTTATATTTTTTTGTTAGAATGATTTCTCGGGTTTCAGTTAAAGTTTAAAAGAGCTTATGTACTCTGCGACTTATAGGGTGCGTTCCGAGTTACGCATGAAGCGCATGATGTATCGTTTTATCCTTCTTTATTAAGGAGGTCCTCCAGTCATTTGACATAATATAGGACATAATATAGGAACTTGATCAAATTTTGAGAATAAATTTGTTATAAAAATAGAAGCATCCCTGAATTTTTGCAAATTCTTTGACCATTTGGATCAAAAGTTATTTCAATACACACCAAAGTAATATTTTTTTAATTTGTACTCTAATAGAAATATATGAAAATGTATTACAAAATAATGATAAAAATCTCAATTTTTTTATATAAGTGCTATATAAATTCAAAAATATTTATGTAAAGTTACATTGAGATGCGACATTAATTGTTCAGTAAATAAAATATTTATTTGTTATAAACTAATTGGTGACTCTCAATGAAATTTTACATAAATCATGTTTAGTACTTAATATATTTATATAAAAAAATGTAGATTTTTGTTATATTATTAAAAAAATTTTTGTTTATAACAATAAAACTAATAACAAATAAAATAAATAATCTATAAAAATGTGTTGCTCAATGAAAACAGAATGCTATGAACTTTCACATGTATGTAGTTTGTTTAAAGCGTAAATATTAATATATATGTTTTATGACTGGAGAAACCTCCTTAATTGATAAACAATAAGGACAAATGATGTATCATGCGCTTCATGCGTAACTCGGAACGCACCCCTAATGTCTTCCCGACGTTCAACTGTTACGCGAAAAAATCAGACGCGCAGAGTAGGTAACCGCGCGAAAAATTAAGGATTCGTCTTGCGCTGGCGAACGTTCGATCTCTTCTTACCTCTCTTCCCCCGACGACTCGCGACCGCGAGCAAGATAAATGGACGTCCTAGCTCGGCCCGTCTTATCCCGTAAGGAACACACAAACTTCGCTTTCCTCTCTCATTCTCGGTGAGTAAAACGATTCATTTCTAGCCAACCGCCATACTCTCCACCTTCCCCGTCGCCGTCGTTGTCTTTTTCTGCGACTACGCTGGATAAATGGGACACGCTCCTTCGTTGTCTTCCTTTTGCTCCTCTTATCATACGATCTTCCACGTTACCCACATTTTCTCTCCCCCTCAGAGAGCTCATAGGCGCCAACTTTCCGTACAACCGTACGACTCTTCTTTTTTTCCCTTCCCCCTTCATCTTTAGACATTGTGATGGATGTTTCGTATTAAAACTGTCGGCGCAGCCACGATGGATCGTGCGGATATTTAATTATCTACTCCATGAACGCTCCTATCAAATCTGCATGTTTTTTAAATCTTCAAACATTTTAAATATGAATTTTATATAGAAGATACTTTATAATTCCAAAATATAATTTATCCGTGATACCGTATATCGAACGGTCTCTGTAATAATTCAACAGTGGATACGGAAGTAATGCAGAGAAAACAGTTTCTGATGAATTATTATGTTAACTTAGTTCCATTATCATCGTCGCTTATTAATACAGTTTCTCAGCGTTTCAATTAGTTTCTTCGCTTCCCTCTCTTCTTCTATCTTCCCCGTCCCCTTTTCTCTTGGGATGTGTCTTGAATTTAATTATATTATTTAAGATATATGTTGTAGCAAACCATAACAGCTAAAAGATTAAGTTTATGGATATTAAATAAAATTCTAGTAAGGGGACGTTTCTATCAATACAGAACGTTCGAAAAACTATATCTCAATATTGAACATACAGGCGAAATCGCTCAGGGCATTGCAACTTCGACGCTTATGTTTTCTCAACGCCCTTATTCCTCTTCCGTTTCCCTTTTCTTTCCTGACGGAGCAAGCCGAGCAAACAGCTATAGGAACAGAATATCCCTCGCGAGATAAGGGAGTCAGGACGATCGCGGGTGAGAGCGAATAAATAGCAGCGGCAACGTTTTAGTCGTGAACTTTTTCCTTTTCAGGATGGTAAATGATGGTGCTTGTTCCCGATGGGGACGCGCAAAGGGGTAACAGTTTCTACATCTTATCACTTTCCAGTGACTTTTTCGTGAAATAGCATGTACGTAATAGAGAAAGAGAGAGAAAAGAGTTTGTAAAAAAAACCTATTGCATTTCTCTTTCTTTCTTCGGCAGATCTCGTACAATATATTTTCTATACTCTCCGAAGCTGACGTCAAAATCTGTAACAGTTACTGATGCTGAGTCTGTAAGATCTCTGTTTAATTTATGTTAGTTAAAAATCTCTGTAAAGTTAGCAACTCATATTGAATAAAAAAATAACTTTCTTACAGTTCTGGCTGCACCTCGAAGAGTTCTAGAGTTTCTTAATAAAATTAAAAATAGTTCTAGTAAATTAAGCTAAAAGAACTAATTAAGGCATTAATTAATTTTAATAAACCGAAGTGATATAACTCGTATAAAAAAAAGGATGAATATTAAGTATATTTTAATAAGAATAATCCAAATTTTTGCAGATGTAACATGAAAAAAATTTAATTGTTTGACGATACTTTTGATAATACCTTTGAGACTTTCACGAGTATTTTCTTCAGAGGCACCGGATTATCGCCGTTTTGCGGATTATCGCCGTTTCGTGAAGCTTGCCGTTTATTTCATCAGGACGAGGAGCGCTTATTAATTGTTTGACATTTTTGACAAAGAGATTTAATTGAATAAGTCCAATAAATCCATGTCAACTCCAGAAGATTTAAAATTTACAATATAGACTACATACATGATCTTCCCTATAAAAGTTTCTAGCTGGATGCGCAGTCGAATTTATTGTGTCAAGTAAAACTGAAGAAACGTTATCTCGAAATATTATTTTTAAAAAGAAAATCTGTCTTTTGTCGAAGAGAATTTCATAGTGTATTATCTAGACACACGTGAATAAATATGTTTTTCTCTCCTTCATGTTTACTATTAAAGCGCAGCGTCAGTTGTTTCTGACAGATCCGATATAGTCGACGTTCGTCGCCACAGGATAAATACTTGCAACGTGCTCCTCCTAGTCTCTCTCTGTCCTCTCTCTCTCTAATTCCGCGTTTATTCGCCGCTTCCGCTTCCTCCACTTCAGACTTGAAGGTTTATCTTCGTGTCTCTCTTCCACCAACTTGGTTTCCGCCAAGTTCGCATCACGAGCTTGACGTCGGTTTGTCTCACTTCATCTTCTCCGCCGCAGCCGGATTCATGGATCCGTTCGAACTTGGCGAGATTAACTTGGTCCTTGCAAGTCAGAATTAGGGACTCTAAACCTTAATCCCGAGGTTGCTTGGTTCAGCATCCCTACATTTACCAATTACGTAATTTCTCCAGAAAATCTTTGCTAAACACAGTCTTATGATATCTCCTCGAAATATTTCTCCGTTCATTAAATTAAAGGAGAGAAATATTATAAAATTTCGGAAAGAAATGAACTTCGTTTCTTTCAATAAATAATAAATCGTATTACGAATTTCTTTATTATTTCTGCCTGATTTCTGATAAGGCTATAAATTATTTTAATATTAATTCCGAACTGAGATAATATTCTTGAATAACAATCGAACAATTTTTCTTTGACTTCAGGTCTTGCACATCATAAATGAAGTGCTGGAGCCTGTGCGATCCAACTCAATGGAATCACCGGTCTACAACCCAAACGCTTTTCAATTTCTGAACCAGAGCGAGAATCTCAATTTAGGCGACCATCGCGTACGGTAAGTAGACTGTTCAGTAAATCAATGCCGGAGTTCGAGAGACTCGCTATTTACACGGCGATCGTTTTCGGTAGTAAGAGTGTCTGGCGGCAGATATAAAAGAGTAACGAGGACATTTATTGCGTTCGGAAAAAGAAGAGAAGAGAGCTTTTCACGCTCTCGAATCTTGAAACGATAATCTGCTTTTACACGTATATCGCGTTCTTGAAATGTTACTTTTTAAACGATATCCTTAGATTTTAAACGGTATTTTTAGATCTTTAGATAGTTATTGCTAAATCAATTTTCGAGAATTTCAAGAATTCTTTACCGTAAAAGGAAATCGCTTTAAAAAAGATACTTTTCAATCTGCAACAGACACGCGTTTAGTTATTACGATATGATCAAGCTGCATTTTATAAATTAATATAATTCTGTTGTGTAAAATTCTTTAATATGATTTTAGGTCTTTCCTAGTTCCTCACTAGATCTAAATAAACCAATCATATTAAAGAATTTCACAATAGTTACAAAGTTGTTTTCTCTGTTGAACAAAGCCAATGTATCATAAAATATGCATGGCCTGATACTGATCTAATTATCTTATATTGATTGTCTTCATCCTCTCGAACGGTTCCATAGACAATTTTAAAGTATTATTACGTCGACCCATCAATTAAAACACAGTCCTTCTAATTTAAATATAAATATAAAAACTTGGTACATTTAAACGTAAATAAATGCACGAACTTTTCTCGTTTGTCTTATTAACGTCGCCGCGTCTCGTACACTACCTTCGTAATTAACCCTTCTTTTTCTTTCTAGTACCTTCCGACAGCAGATTGTCATCGAGAAGAAGGAATCTATCTACAAGGCTGAAGGTCGTTTTACTTTCTTCATTCCCGTTGACGAGGGTTTCAAGGTAAGCGGCTTTAGCGACCTTCGTGAATTGATCATCCGAGGGGATGATTTGAATATGTCTCGTCGCGACTGATTTTCCCTTAAAAAATTCGAACACAACCACATTCGTTGCAATTTTATTGAATGTTAAGTAAAATAATTTCAATTAAATATTTGGTTAATGTAATAAAAAATAATTTAACTTTTCTAAATATTTAGTAATTGTTCTCAAATGATCGGTTATATTGTTATGTTTGGTAATACTTACTAAATATTTAAAAAAGTACACTGAGAAAAATTTCTGATTGGAAATAAGCCAGTAGATTCTGATCATATCAATCAAAACTCCAGTCATCATAATTGGACGTCTGGTTATCTCGACTAGAATTTTGATTGATATGATAGAATCTATTGGTTCGTCTATTTCCAATCAAAAATTTTGCTCAGTGTAAAATTATTTTTAGTTATATTAACCGAATATTTGACTGAAATTATTTCATTCAACATTTGGTAACTAGACTCTTTTTTCAATGTACTAATATAAATTAAACTTTTCTCTCGGCTTAACTCACTCATTATTTTTTCTAATTCTTAGAGCAAGATAAAAAGTAAGTTAAAGTTAAGAGAGATTAAAGTTAAATCTACATTGGTGAGAATAGATATTATTTAAAGGATTTGTTAAATTCAGAATTTATTTAATGTAATAATAATGCGTTATTCTTTGAAATTTTTAAACATGGGGGAACCTTCCGGATTAAAACGAATTTTCCAGGTTCGCAATGTTGAAAAGAAATGATTATTGCGTGACATGGCGATAGCACGGCTCTAGATATCGCAAAATTTACGCGCTCGTTCGGAATGTTCCGCGCACGGAACACCATGTTGCAGCGGCGTTACACGGGATGACGTTTTACCAGCGGATGTAAATTATTCCGTACGGATACGTACGCGTGGCATTTAGACGTTTCAAACGTCGGATTACAAACGCGACATTCCGACATTGTGTGCAAATCTATTTTAACGTCGAAGAAACATTGTACCGAGCGCGGCAGTGTCCTTTACAGACGGGCTATGTAAAAATTGGTATAAAATGATAAAGCCGCAATTAATGCGCACGCAGTTAGTGTACGTGTTTTGTAGAAGTTACAAGAACAACAAACTGTCTCGGATTTTTATATACAAACGACACTAGTCGACGTCAATTAAGTTCAAAATAACATTAATAATATAATTTTTACGTTTACAATGTAATTGCTACGTAATACCATGTATTATATTACATTTATATTATCAAGTGCAAAATTATATAATATTGACTGATATTATGTTACTATTAGTTTGTGTCGACTAGATAGGAATCTCGAAAAATGCCTGTCGCGTCGAACTTTCTCTTAAAAATTCTAAATAATTTAAAGTTTATCTGTTTTTTTTAATCTATTTTTCTATTATTTTCTCTATTCTTATTTACTTATCTATTTATTTATTATCTTCTCTATTTATTCACTTAGGTTGCGATCCGATTCACGCTTACAATGCTTTTGAAATAATGTCATCTTTGTTATTTATTAAAAACGAGGACAATTGATGTTCATAAGCATTGTAAGCGTGAATCAGACCACAGCCTTAAGCCCGTTCTACAATTGCAAAGCGGCGTTTACAATGAGATTTTAATCAATTTCTTATGGCCCAACCAGTAGACTATTCTCTTGATATTTGATTGTAATTGGTCAATCCTTACAATTACAACCACTTACAATTACATTTACGCAATTGTGGAATGAGTTTATAATAAGTAATTTTGCGTTGTACGATGAAAAATTTGGAGAATATCAACGCAGAAATTAAAGCTTAGGACTCATCGACAATTGTATATACTGAAAGAAAAGATTGGCTGAATATGGCATAGCATTTAATTGGTCGCAGCAACCAATTAAAAATGATATGCCATATTTTACCATCTAATTTGCTGCAGCAGCCAATCTTTTTTTTCAGTGTATGCATCACTAGTCTAGGTTCCACCGAAGTCCTCAATTGAGTTTCATTTCGACGCGATATGCTGTTTCTATTGAAAGTAGTGACTTTATCGATCGAAGCTGGAGTGAAATGAGCGCAATCAAATGTATTCCCATCGACTTAAATTTTGATTCTACGCCGATTAGGTATAAACTGATGCTTCGGCGAAAACTAGACCACTGATCATCGAGTCAAATCCAAACGAGACACAAACAAACGCGAGCAAGCAGCCTGTCTTTGGCGAACGCCGTACGAATACTCCTCGATATTCCGTCACGAATCCGAAAGTTACTTCAGAATTCAGAGCTAGAAAAGAACAGCGCAACATTATGGAGAAGCGAGATCACTTGTCCTAATCAAAGACACATAGAATGGACTGCGCCATTCGTGTGTCAAACTGGTCAACAAAAATGAATGAGAAAGGACTTGAAGAGGGCCAATTTTATCTCTTTCTATTCAACGGTGTAATGGGGAGAGAGAATGAGAGAGATTGGTCATCTTCATGCTTCCTCTCATTTTTGTTGACCATATTTGATACGAATGGCGCAGTTCATTCTATATGTGTTTGGTCCCAATCAATTTATTACGACGATTCTTCAATATATTCTCTTCGCGATGGTCCTAGTGATTCTTCTCGATTCTCCTCGCGACGAGTGGGTATCTCGAAACGCGAGTAAAAGATTGAATCGCTCCAACGGCCTGGAAAAACAGTCGAGCCGATGGCAACGTGAGCCGATGGCAACTCGATCCGATGGCAACTCGTTACGAATACCGAGAGTCACGTTGATCGCGGTCGAGCAGATTGATTTACCGACATGATTGCTCGTCGCCAGATTCACCACTTTGACTCTCGTCTCTGTACGCGAAATTCATCCGGAAAAGCCGCAAAAATCGTGAAGCGATTGCAGCACGAGAACCCACTATATCGGCGTGATGCTCGACGCGAACTGACCGGCGATTAATGAAATTCAATTACGCGATCGGCGCGTCTCGGTGCGGATAGATTTCTTTTGAATGGATTTTTATTGGAAACGCGTATTTACTTCGTATCGAATTATGTCATGAAAGTTACAGAACGCCGCTCGTGCAGTGAGAAAAGTATATATGTTCTAGTTGTACCAACAAAAAGTACGAACAAAATGCATTTTTATCACACCATTTAATCAGAATTTTGCTCTCATAAAAAAAATCCTACACTAGAAAAAATTTACTAAATCTTAATATATATTAATTTCTTTGAATAGTATTAATTGTACATTTACTTCCAGTAAATAAATATTTATTCAAAATAAAAAAGATAGCTAAATAAAATTAATGGTTCTTGCATCAAATAAATATATGTTTAGGAAATAAATTACGTTTAGTAAATATTTACTTAGAACTATTTCAATAAATATTTTAAAAAATTTAGTTTTTTTTTCGGTGTAGTACTGCAGTCCAATTAATCACTTTAACAGAACTTTTATCGTGCTAGTATAAAACTTTTGTTAATTGTACTTTTAATACTCAAACTAAATGATTAATTGGTCAGTATGAAATTTATATAAGAATGGTACCGTAATTGAATTTCTGATTGTCTCTATGAATATTTGATATAGATTTAACCGTAAATGTCTGATTTGTATATTTACTTTGTTGTTTGGTTGAATCTATCAGAATTCCAATTAATTGGAAACTAGATTTTTTCCTATGTGGCAAGAAATTTAGACATTTTATTTTTTAATTATTGTATAATTATTTTGTTACGTTTTTATTACTTAATTTTGAACGTGAAACGTTTATTATTGTCAAAGTGCTGTAAAAGCTTTTTAACAGCGCTTTTCTAAAGGCGCTTAGTACAAATTTCACACGTTAAAATTTTTCACTCTACCTTTTTCACGTAGTTTCAAGAAACGTTCATTAATTCTTGGCGGAAATAAGGACAATTAAAAATTATGAATTTCGCTGTGCGAATCCGTGCGCATCCCGCCGACTCGCGACTCCTCCGGTGTTTCATTATGCTCGCATCGCAGCACTTCGGCGCGGAATTCCACTTTTTCTCCAATTTTCAACGCCAAGCTCGCGTACTACACACAATAGTTCGCGCTCACGTAATCCAACTTGGAGCGTAAAAACGAGCCGGAGTTAAACGAGCCATCCCGTCAGAAATTACCGAAAGTTTCGCGCCTGTACATACGACGCGACGCGTCGGGCTCCGGATCCGAAAAAAAGCGAGGAAAGAAAGAAAAGAAAGAAAGGCAAAAAAGAACTGGTGGGAAAGCAAAGAAAATCGAGGCCGCCGAGAAGGG
>NW_017257266.1:362089-612770 GCF_001594055.1 Mycetomoellerius zeteki
TACGACTCGATCTCGGAAAGTTCTTCTCTCAACGAGATCGTCGTCTCGCCGAGAACTCCACGGCTGGTATCGAGACCCCTTCTGCGCCTTCGTCACCTTTCGTTCTTTCCTCACGAAGTCAGTCGTTTCGCACAGAAATTGAGTTGCCGTGACAACGCGGTCGGCCGCGCTTTTGTGCGAGAAGCTGAGACGTCAGATGAAAGGACGAGTATATCCGGACAACAAGAAGGTGCGACGTGAGGGTGTCAGCAGTCCACCAAATAAAAACATCTACTCTTCTTCTGGACGGATATAAGTTTATTATTTCACATCACGTGGAAATTACAAATTACATTCTTTAACAATTAAATGCTTTTTTTAGGGAGTAGCAAAAATGTACGACGTGACGAAATTACGCAATTAATTAATCCTAATTGATATTCGCTCCAAAATTTTCTTAACTGATATATTCCGCAGGTCTATGAGTTAAATTATGTAAGTATGGTTACACTGAATTTAAGTATGTTTACACTCTGAAAGAAATTAAATTTTAATAAATATTTGTTTGAATAGTTTTAAGTAAATATTTATTAAATGTAAACATATATTTATTTGATACAAAAACCATTATCAATTCAATTATTATTTTTTTTATTGAGTAAATATTTATTTACTGTAAGTAAAAAAAATGTTCACTTAATATTATTTTAAAAAATATGCATTAAGATTTAGTAAATTTTTTTCAGTATACTTAAAGTTAACGTAATTGAATGATTTTTTTATTTTGAAAGTAAAATGCAAGGAATAAGATTATGTAATTTAATGTTTCACCGGCCATGTGCAATTTTCTCCTTCGTTTGCAATCTAGATTCTTCGAACTTTAGTACAAAATCCTCTTTGCACAAAGACACTTTGTATATCAGCGGCGACATTGATTACACAATTTTTCACAAAGCAATTAAAAAAAATGTTCCCGATTCGCGAATACTAATTAGGATTAAAGTAATGATGTCGTTTTCCTTTTCGAATTACGACCGACAATGATCATGTAATTTATATTCTTCCCATTCTGATGAAGTTTTCGTGATCTTCGCTTCTCTGTTACAGCCGGTGCCGAGGCCACGATTGATTGATAGGCTGGTGATCGACGGGCACGTAATACCCAATGAGGTCCTCTTCACCGCACCGACGCCAGACAACCTGCAATATCCAACCCTCGTATTCTCCGACAATCTGAAAGTCGTCATCAGTTTTTCGAAGTCGCAAAATAAAGGTGATGATCATCGCTCATCCACCCTACGTTTCAATCATTCAGGAAACAGATTTTGGGCCGTTGATTCGATTCATAGGGCGATAACATACAATCCAATCAAAAATACTATCGTTAGAGATTGTTGCAATTGTGTGCTATTATTACGCGTTATTACGCATATATAATAGGCAAGAAGGCTTTGTGTGTAATAAAGCATTCATGTTCAGCTAAAAGGGGCTTGTCTGTGTTGGGCAGCGCCAGAGATAGATCCATGCATATTGTATTTCGATGACTAATTGATAGTCCAATTTTCAGTCTACGTTCAATCGAACACACTGGTAGGCGATGCGACTCACACGGACGGAGTGGTGTTGGCGGAAATAGTGAAGGGGAACATTCCGGTGCGCAACGGCGTCGTTCATCTGATAGCACGACCGCTCATGGTCGTCGACAACACCGTGAGGGGTTTCCTAGAGGTCAGTGCACAATCATCCGTTCTCAGTTTAATCCATGAGCATCCGTACAAAGTTACCGTTGATGTTTACATTCGATCGCCACGGTTATCATGTGAATTTCTGATACGCTCTGGCGGTCGAATTATAAATGCTGAAATTAGTAATTCTTTGATCAGAGATATTACATTAATTCAATCAATTTATTTACGGAATCATTTTGCGTAAAATGAATTCTGCGGCAATTAGCGCGTTAATCGATAATATCGTTTGACTCTCAATTATTAGAAGTTGAGAATAATGAAAATAATGTTGGTCAGTTTAATAGACAGCACAAATGTAATGAATTATAATGTGCACGGTGCGTCATGATGTCGCATCATGTTGGGATCGCGCGGCCTCATCATCGTCATTTTGCCAGTATTCATTAAAGTGATTTACGTTGAAACACGGCTGCATTTTGTCAAAATGAATTGTTAAATACTATAAAGGATTATAGAGTTTTAATGTATATGTTTGATTTTAGAGAACCACTAGCTATAGCTATCGCTATTTTTTTCCGATATTTTAAACTAAAGCGATTTACATCGCATTCGATCAGATAATAATATATACATATTAATCCTCATCCATAACAAAATTAATAATTTCGTCTTATGCATTAAATATAAATTCAAACATAATTCCAACGTGTATAAGGAATATTATTTTAGCATTTTACGATGCAGATGTAAACAGATTTGCATTTAGAAAAAAAAAGCAATGCTATCTTCATATTTCGCGATGCAAATATACTCCTACATTTGCATTCCGAACAGCGGCATATTTGTTTTTTTAAAAATGCGTAAGCGTATTATATTTGATTATTTTTCCGCGATATTATCTTTTATATTTCTCGATGAAAAGATAAAAATTCGGATGTCGTTGTAAATTGTTAAAAATCCGAATATAGAAAAATCACCGAGTGATTAAAAATTTAGTAGATTTTCAAATGTACCGAGGTATTGACCTGAAAAATACTTATAATACGCGTTAAAGCCCCATGAAATATCCCCTCGCTAAAATTCATCGAGCTTTCCGTGAGTCTTCAATCATTCGCAAAATCCAGTTAATGCAAACGACACGTACGTGCGGCGAAAAAGCGACGACAATTGACCTGGAAAGCCGTCTACTCGTAAAAGCATTGTGACCACGGTTTATACGAGCCGCGAACTCCGAAGAAAAAGTCGAAATTTATAACTTCGTTTAGACCTCCTTACCTCCGGAGCTCTTTGCGGAATTGAAGGCGGGCCTTTGTTTCGAACTCGTTCCTCTCGGAGTCCCATTCACGCTGGCTGTAAACGCGCGACGACGCGATCCGTCACTGTCGAATTCGCGTTTTTTTTTTTCCCCCACGAGCCACATTTGATAGCTAGACACGAGAGCCTTCACGGTCGGCGAGTTGATTCTCCGTCTCGATTTCGTCGGCGAGGGGCGAGTCCTTTTTTCTTTCCGCGTCGCCCGCCTTTGAGCACGCAGCATGCAGCGCAGAGAAAACATCGCGATAATAATGAGAGACATAAAGCGTGATGAAACACGAGAAATTCCAAACGCGAACATCGCGGCGGATCTGTTATTTCAGAAATATATCCAACTCGAAACTCCGTAGTGCCAAGTTACACAACGTTCAAACTTCGGAGTCCGTGAGATAACATAAAGCGCATGATTAAATGTTGATACAAGAGCGACGTTCCAATTTTCGGCAAGAACAGAGATCGTTCGTCAAACGCGATGTTTATATTTGGTGTGAGGGGGTAACCACTTAATATAATCGTGGAACAGAGTCTCCGAAATCATTATAAAATTCATACGAAATCTCTATGTATAATCCGATATAATTACATATGGAACCACGAGAAATCATTGTATAATATAAAATAAAATCGTATATTTTACCAAATGACTTTATATGTAGTGAAAAAAATTATTTGTGATCAGATGAAATTATATGAAATCATATAATCTTTGGGACAATATTTCAGCTAGTACACTGAGAAAAAAATACTGTTGATTCAATTAAAGTCTATATTACGGGCTGTCACTAGCATAAGTGATTAATTTATGTATATTTTTATTGACCTAAAGACATAAATTATTATTTTAATAATCAAGGCCTTTATGTCAATAAAAATATATATGAATTAATTATTTATGTTAGTGACAGCCCGTAATATAGATTTTAATTGAATCAACAGCATTTTTTTCTCAATGTAGTTACCCCCTCGATCTTGCGCGCGCACGATTCCAAAGTAGACGAACGGAAAGAAAGCATTTATTTTTTCGCGTGTCCGCTTTAGATGTCTCTTTAGATATTCCATGGAAGCAGCGAAGAGCCGAGATAATAATCCATGCGCATATCTCGGAAACAAAGAGCACGACGCGAGTTACAACGCGAGAATGCAGATCTCGCAGTGCACGCCGTGCGATGTGCACACATATTCGCGATAAATCGCGGTGCTGAGACGAAAGCACATATACAAGACACACACGCGACACACACACACATACATCTCGAATCCGTGGAAATTTCTGCGCGGTTGCTTCATCTCGACGAGGCGACGCGACGCGACGCGACGCGACGCCTGGCGTCTATTACGAATTCAGACCGCGCGATGCATTAGAGGGACATTAGTATTCGCAGTCTCGATACGTATATCCCGACGTGACGTGTTTCGTGGAACCCGTAACGCCGACCTCAAAGGATCCGCGTCTCGCTCTCGGCATTGTACGTGGACCGTAGGGATGATAACGCATCGTCTCCGTTGCCCCCTCGCAGTAATCGCTTCCGTCGTCGTAACCGCTTGCGTCGTCGAGTACCATCGAGTACGCACACGTACATTCCGTAGCATTACGTGTTATTCAACCATGAGCAGCGCGAGAGCCGACTTGAATGAGCCAATTGCGAGTCACTAAGAAGGCGCATTTTCGCCCCGTGGTTTGCGGCTCTCGCTAAGAGTTGTCCCTTCGTGTATTTCATCTTTTTTAGAGGATATTGAGATTCTCAATTTGGAGGGATAAATGTTATAATTTATTTAATAATTTTAATTAGCGAATGTCTTATGAAAGGACTAATCATATGGAAAAATAAATTAGGTTTTACATACAATAATGTGGCTTATAATGGAATGAATAAAAGATGTTATATTAAATACAAAGCTCAGTAATAGATAGTTTTTGATTATGGTGTGTCAAAGGTGCCCTGTGAAGCACAACTTTTATCTTTGATACACCATAGCTCAAAAACTATCTATTATCGAGCCTTGTGTCTAACATCTTTTGTTCGCCACATTATATAAGCTACATTACATAAAATTACCTAAATATGACTGGAAATTTACAATTTCCAATAAATTCCCAATCATATTTAAGTAATTTAAATAATTTTCCAGTCATAAACATGTAATTTCCATGTAAAATTACATGCATTTTTTTCAGTGTAACTCGTTTCCATTAGAACCTATTTTCTATATAATTAGTGATGGGTCTACTAATTATATGGTAAACTAGATCCCAATAAAATGAGTTAGTTTTTATATAATAGCTTATAATTTGATAAAAAAGATAAAAAAAATAGCTTTGATGCATCAAGCTCAAAAATTATTGAACTATGCCTCCTAGTGGCGAAAAATGGAATTACTATCAAATTTTTCTTGGCAAAACATTCTCAGTTAGATTAATGAAATAATAGCTGAATATTTGATGGGCTGCGGTGATTCAAGTTATACAAACTTCTTTTACTGGACATTACAGTAGCCAGTCCGACCCTCTAAAGGTTAAAGACGTGTAAAGAAGCATCCGCAATTTGTACCACGGGCGAAAGCATCGACGTCTTCGCATCGAAATAAACGACGTGTTTGTACTCGCTGGGAAGTGGGCAGAAATGGGAAAGAGAACGAACTTTATGACGATCATAAAGATTCTATCCTACCAGGCGCCCTCGTGTATTATAATGATTCTGATCTCAGCGAATTCGCAACCGTTTTAGTACGCGGAGTTTACACGGAGCACGTGCGCGTGCCCGAAATAGCTCGTGATAATGTAACGAACCAATTATACACGATAGGGCTCCTGCAATGAAACGCGTTGTAATTCAAGTTTTTGGACCATCACACGTTAGAGCTTAAGGGGATCCTAAAGCGAAGCTCGAATGAAATCACCAGAGATCGCTGTTTTTTCAGCGCATCGACATGTCGTTATATATTACCACGTACACATACATATAAATTTTCTAACTAACTAATCTTTCGTATTAAGTATCTAAACCTAATTCTAAGTACTCAACATTGGTTGTTCATGTAATCCCTAGTTCAAACCGAGCTAATTTTATAGGTACAAAGTACAAAACTTTTATATAAAGCAAATATTGTTACGAGTCGACGCCAGAAGCCGATAAAAACCGTAATTTTCCAACTTTTTTTCATTTTTCACACAAAGTCAACCAATTTGGGCTACGTTATCGCTTATATTTTAATTGTGGAGAATTTTTAATTCTGCAAAGGCAGTTAGACAAATACTTATTTGAAAAATAATCGGTCAAACAGCACGACTTTAGGATCCCCTTGAGATAAGAGTTAATTTTGAAGACTCTCGGAACGCGTAACATTCTAGGAAAGATTCCCAGATTCTTGGAACTCAAAAAATTCATCTTAAAATATTGTAATACCTTATCTTTGAATATTTTAATGGCAAAAAGGATAAGTTGAAATTTAAAATGAAATGTGTAATAAACCAAATAACAAAATAAGAATGCTTTAAAAATGAAATAAAATCAATAGAGCATCGGTATCATTATTGTTTTGACTAAATTTGATATTTCATTTTTTACTAATTCTATCTCTTTGGTTTTTCTATTACTTGGTTTATTAACCTTCTTTTTGTTTCATTTGCTTCGTTCACGTAAATTTTGTATTGATATACAAAATGCAGCCGAAAGGAAACGCAAAAGTATAAATAAAATCCATCACAAATAAATAAATTTTATTCAATCGAATACGTACGATAATGCATCTTTTGATGAGGCCGCCGTTACGACGTATCGAATATCCCTCCATGGAGAGGTGATACACTTACATAATATATTCTGCTAATCATTTTTTACATTGAACAGCGACACGAGCCGAAAACACCGCTATTTACAGGAAACACACTCGTCCCTGCAATACACGTACAGCAATTATAACTTATATACTGGATATACTTAAGCGCAATTACTCCACTTCCGATAACAGCGTCATCGCTCGGATGGCAGAAACCTGTTAATCACAGGTGCAAGAATAACGAGTCAATTAGTTCAAGCTACTTTATTTAAGACACTAACAATTTCATTACTCGTGCAGGTGGCACCCTTCAAGCACAACTACTACAACTACAACTAGGTCACAGTATCACTCTCTTCACAAGAATGCCTTCTTGTCAAGACAGTTTATCCGATATTTACTTAATTCGTCATGGTGTCTCGATGTCGGTATCGCGGCATTGTAGGATGATGTTAATTAAAAGTCAGTCATATACATTTATATTGGCTTTTCATATTATCATAAACTCGCAAATCTTTAATGCTTGGATATTAAAGTTTTCTATTTTAAATGCGTCTAATTTTAAATAAATTTGACGTCTAGATCTTATGTTTGCGATTAATAAATTATTGAATTTTTTATGTTTATAAATACTTTGTATAAATGTGTCAACTCTAAACGAGCTGATCTGTCTGAAGACTCTGTCGTAAATGTCGTCACGTAAATATCAGAAATATGGATCGGTAAATATTCGAAATACAGATTTAAGAAATAGAATTCGGCGTCTTGTAATATATATGAAATCCGAATTCAATATTGCAGTCGCGACGTTGTTTGATGATACACAATCTCTACACGATTGGTTTTTAGTTAACATCGTCCCACTGTGCAAAGATGTTCTCGATGCAGCTCCATCTTTTCCGATGGAAACACATCGACGCGTTCACCGTCACTCCCTCGAGACGCTTCTCATTCACCGTCGGACGAGCTGTTCCACTTCTCGATGGTAAATCGAGAAAAACGTCGTTGAAACATTATTTCACTCCACGATATATACTGTCACACGTATGCCTACATGAACGATCGGAACACACGACTTCGTTCTACGTACAACAAGCGCATCCATCCCGCGGCCTCGCCTCTTGCAATACGTGCCACATTATCTATGTGCGTGTATACAGGGTGACGCGCGCGAACGAGGGTACGTTCACGGCATAATTACGGCTTCGTTGAAACGCGGAGGATAATAGAGAAATCTGAGGACTGAGATAGATCGCACGAATCAAAGCGCACGCGACTAAAAAACACACTTTCGCATCTGCTAACGTGATTTCCTTTCTTATCGATTATCCTCTTCACTCTCAGCGATAAACGAAGCCGTAGGGTCTGTTTTCTATAACTGAACAGTGTACACTTTTGGAAAAATGTTACCTGTGTTAAGTGTCTTAAGATAAAATAGGTTTGATTTTTGTTGAAGCGAGAAAGAAAACTCTCGTCTGGTGCAGGAATAAAAAACAGGCCCCCGTTATTGCTTGAAAATAGACATGATCGCGCGGACCACCCCGAGTACACCCTCTATGTGTGTGTCACATATGTATAATATATATATATATATTGTATATATATCGTATATATAGGAACGTTTTGTACACAGGACAGGAATGGAATGTTCACGTGACAGCTGTTGTCACATGCGATATCGACTGTTTTTCAGCAATGATCCTCGGCACGTCTCGCCTACTGTCTGCACCAGACCCTCTTGGCTTGGATCAAAGGCAACGGGACTTTTCCTAGCAGGAAACGTCCCGACCGATTACGTCCGATGCATTAGTCGGACTCGCGGCGACCTTTGATCCAAGGAGCCCATGTATGTTGTGTATTTGTGTTCGAAAGACGTCCCGATCGTCGATGACAGCCGCCGAAATAACGGAGATGATAAAGATAAATAAAATATTTTCAAGCACTCTGAACGGCGTTAATATGGACGAAGTTAAAACTGGAAATCCATAACTACGTGACTTCTTAAATTCTAGCTTTGAAGGAACGAACGTTAAAATAAATTATACTCCGAGTATTTTCCGAAGCTTTTGAGAGCCTCGGTTTCTCTGGGGCGTGTAATTATCGGATCCTTGGATTGCAACAGACACCGTACTCGTTAAATGAGTTAGCACGACGATCGCGGTGTAATCAAAGGACTCGGGTCGTCATCGGCGGTCGGCGTAGTTGCGCGAAGTACTAATCACTTACTTCCAGGTTCACTCGCATAGACACTGAGAACGAGAACAGGCAGGAAAACTCGATAAATGAAAGACAGCAAAGACAAAGTGCCGATTGGTGTGTAGGGGAGCACAGAATTCCATGTTCTGCCATCACTGCACCGCGCGCCTCGTGTGTCTCACACCGCAGACCTCTCGCCGCCTCTTCCCGCAGACTTCCCCTGTCTTTGATCTTTGACTGTGCTCTCTTGCCTTTTGATTTACACTTCTCTGTGAAAGGCGGACAACACGTCTCACACGTGCCGGACCATAATTAAACATAATTATACCCGTTACATGCCGGGTACATTTAAAATCCTGTGTGGACATCTGGACGTTTCAGAAAGAAGCTATTCCGTTTTTCCCTTTTCCGGTCGCTGGAAGCGGTCCAGAACCGCCGGGAACCGCCGAGTAGCTTCTCTCTCAAACTTTCTTTAACACGATTTCGTTCATCCGATAACTGAATCAAACTGGAACTCGCGCACAATCTTGATGTCTCGGCCACTACATCATCGCCGGAAGCAGGAACGGGAGTCGCGTGACGCTTGATCTTTAGAGCGCGCGTATCGCTAATTAAAAAATAAATATATGTTTGTGAAATTTTAGTGATAAATGAAACGGATAGTCAAAGAACAAGAAATCATACTTTTAAACAAATTTGTATGACATTTATTTACAATAATTTTGCGCTGTTCATCAGATACGCTTGATTTACAGATATATGTACGAATAACACTTGATTCACGTGTCATCGGTCGCGACATGAATATACTATTATCTCATTTATCCATCCACTTCATATTTCGCTCGCGAGACGGAGTCGGTCGTTCGTCCTTCCGTTCCGTGCTTCCGCTCATAATAATAATGCCACCGATTGTCACATATATATATACAACAGTACATCTGTATATAATGGATATATACGTGCACATTATATTATATATATACACATATATATATATACCCACCACATCGAGAATTCGAGGTGCTCTACCCCGGCGTTATCTCGCGCTTTGAATCTCGTTGCGACCCCTTCTCTCGCCTGTATCCACACAGCGAACTTGCTCACCTTGCTACTTTGGCAAGCATCTTATGCTCATAGAACCTCTGAGTCTATTCGCTCCTTGTACTTTGCTGAGTTGCGAATAGCCCCCCCTCCTCCCGACCTCCGTTCTACGCCCCCAACTTGCATTGTTCACGTCACCCCGAAAGTTACACGCTCTTTCGCGCGTACGTATTTGTACATACACGTACACGCAAGGTGATCGAGACGCTACACTACGCTGTAACAAAGAGTTTATTTCTCGTCGGGAGTCTGGAACATCGATTATCTATAGCAAATATATTATAAATACACCAGACCGATTTATCTATACTTTCTCTTGCATCGAACATCGAGACTCTTTCGAACGAAGCGTCAAAGGAGTTCCGTGCTTGACAGCCTTTAATTATGAATTTATTTTTAACCAATTCTCACACGAACGTTCCCTTTCAGTATTTCCTATAAATAATGAACCTTGCGAGAGTTTACCGATTTTCCTCGAGGCCCTAAAAAAGAAACTTCAAACTTACAATCTGCAAATAACGGAACTACTTTATTAATATTGATATTTTAAACACAATGAAGTATCGATCGCCTTGCACGTACATATCGAATTATCGAGTAATAATATTTGACACAGTACCAATCGTAAGGTATCTTTAAGATACAGATTTCACAGGTCAGTCTGTATTAAAAAAGCGAATTGATTAATTAATTATCGTAAGCTTCAATTGTTAAGAAAGTCGAAACGAATTATATTAATTGGTACGGGATTAAAAAATACTCGACTCCAAGAAATATTATCGTAAAATGATAAATATAGCGAAAACGAAAGCGAAACATTTAGTTATCGTAGCAATTTGAGTAATTATGTTCAGTAGAAAAGCAGCTTTGCAATTATTTTAGGTTTCCTTAATATAATTACACATTTAGATCCAGCAAGAAATTAAGCAAAAACTACACGGAAAAAAAGATTTGTTAAATCAATTACTAAAAATTTCACTGATTAGCAACTTACAACCGTAATTGCTATTTTTTTATGTTAAATTAGCAAAGTTGTACAGTTGAATAAAATTAGCGAGTATAGATAATCGTATTTGTTGTAATAGTACAGCAAATCTGTTAATACAGCAAAGAAACTTTCTACGAAAATCAAGATCCAATATATAGACCAAAATTTTTAACAAAACATCCCAATTTCAGCATGCAATATATTTTAAAAATATTTTTTTAAATTTATTTAATGTAAAAATATTAAATAAGTATTTAAAAAAATATATTTTTTAAATATTATTGTGTGCTGATTGGGATGCTAACTAAGATGGCACATTACTTTTGCTATTATAATAAAGAAAACTTGTTACATTAATAATTGTCATTGTAACAAAGAATTAGCTGAATTAGCATACTGATAATTGCTTACAGATATAATTTCTTTGTTAAACCATTAAATCTTTTTAATTATAGATGTTGAACTCGCACAGCAAGCTACAGCTTTGCTGAATCGCTCAATCTATTTTTTCCCGTGTAATTATATTGAAGAATCTTACAACAGTTGCAAAGCTACTTTTTCTGCTGAATGCAGCCAATGTTGATCGAAAAGAAGCGCAAATTTTTCTATCGGATATTTCTAATCTTAGTTCAACGTTTCTTTGAATGCGAGAAGATGCAGTCGAAGATACTTCTTCACGATGTCATTTCCGCCGAATGTCTAACTATCGCAATACAAACGTCCCCGATGTGATCGTTCCTCCGCGGTGACGCGAAAGTAAGTGAGCCGTCGCGATGAGCCCCCAATGTTGCTCCGCGAAATTCTCTTCTTCCGCGCGGAAAAAGGAAAATCAGAAGTCTCATGGAAAAAAGCGTCGCGGAAAGCGGTGCCCGGCAAAGTTGGTCGTTTATGAGCGCTTGCTGTACAGTCGCTTCGGCCGACAACTTTTCCCCCGACGTTAAATCTTTAAGCTCTCCCCCGCGTTTCTCGAAAAAGGGAGACCATCCTCGGATGGCAGAGGAGGGAAAAACGTGTTACGAGGTGTCGGAAAGTTTTACGTTGTCGAACGTGTTCGCGGTCGCCGTGGCTCTCCCTCGAGAACGAGACTGAAAGCTTTCGCTAGGCGAAGATACAACTTTAACCATTCGAACGCACGCTAAGCATCTCTCTCTTTTTCTTTCCAACGTACTTACGGAATATGTGGAAAAAATGCGATCGGCACATGGAATGATTATGGAAATTTTTGGATTCTTCGATCCTGCGAAATGTCTTTTCTTTAAAGACAAAAATCTTGTTATATAATATTATTATAAGTAGAAATTATTTTTTTCGGTCGAAATGGATTTTAGTGCTTAAATATTTTTGTGAATTATATACATATTTAATTCTGCAAATCACACGCCGAAATCTTTTCCGATCTTGAATAAATTATTCGCAAATTTATGATTCTCGTTAATATCTAGATTACTAACATTCTTATGAAGATATTTAGTAGCATAAAAATTTATTGTCAATTTAATAAAAAAAAAAAAGATTTCGGCGCGCAGTTTACAGAATCAGATATGTATATAAATTCACACAGAAATATTTAAGCACTAAGATGCACTTTGATCGAATATAGGATTTCTCTTTAATTATCATTTTAATTAATCGTCCATATCTAACTATATTAAACTTTATTGGACTGATTTTTATTGTGTGCATCTGTTATTTACTGTCAACGCTGTTGGATTTAAATACTCTCGCGATAATTGCATAAGAAAATGACTTCGTCAATGTGAGACGCCTCTGCGAGTTTTCAGCGCGACGAAAATGTTCTCCAAGACTCTAAGATCACACAGAACTTCGACGTTACGAATAATTTCATTTCCTTGTGCAGCTAAACAAAGGGAATCACGTTGTAAACGCAAGCGAAAAGCTCGCTAAACACTTTGAGATTACCAGCACCGGTTCGAAGAGGAGGGCTTTTAAGGATTCGCGCGGAACGGAATTCTCCTTTAAGAGAATGGGAACGATGCCGCGGAAAGCCTCGGCAGCGTGGCGTTCGCGGGAGTAGCGAGAGGCAGTCGGCAAAATTCCACAGGAGGGGTGAAGAAGCTTAGTAACTGTAATTCCTCGGGACGAGACACTAATCGGAAATTACGCAGAACAATTCCAGTTTCATGGCATCCGAGCCGCTTCGACCCGCGGCCGCCTGCGATCGTTTATGGCCGCCTCCTTCCTCGAGCCGATCGCCTTTGCACCTCTTCATCGCGACCGTAATCTTCCAGCAGCGTTACCAATCCCCTTCGTGTGGAGAAGTAAAATTTTTCCACTGAAAAATTGAAATAAAACGAGACCAAATTGGTTTCGTTCGCAAAAATGCCGTGCTCGATGTACCATAGGTCGACAACCATCGTGTCGAAGCCGCATCTTCCTATATCCAGGATATCCGAATATCTGAATATTTCAGACCGGAGTGCGAGAAAGAACCCGTCTGTATACGATCTCCTTGGGACTATATCGAATTTATAGAGATCTGTCAGTTCAACGAATGAAGAATTCAGACTTTAAGAAATTTTATAAATATTTAGAAGCTCGTATTACGAATTTCTGATTTTCAAAATCTTACAAAATTTTGACGCTTCAAAATTGACAAATAATGAATTTTTGAGACTCGAAAAAGTCAACGTTCTAAAATTAAAAAATTTCAGAGATAACGTTTAGTAACAGCCACGAATTTTATTAAAGAAGGAGAGAGAGAGAGAGAGAGAGAGAGAGAGAAAGATGAAAAATTTATTATTATTCAAACACTCTAAGAACACACAGAATGAGTGAACAAAAACAATCAAGCGTGAAAACGCAAAATAAGAAAAACTAATAAACAAATAGTGCAGGAATTTAGAAAAAGTATTACACGAAGGTGAATAAAATAAAATAAAATAAAATAAACAGAAGTGATAGAATGAGCAAGCAAAAGAGAAACGAAAACAGTAAGTAACATGATAGAAAAGCACCGAAAGAGAGAGAGAGAGAGAGAAAGTTTAAATGTGCAGAAAAATAAAAAAAACCACGTGGGAAATAATATAATCATTGATTTTTTTTTTACAGATCCTCTTAATTTTTTTCTCATTCGCTTTCTAACGAGAAAGTCACATAGCTACCTCTCTTGTGACACGTCGTAGTCGCACGTGCGCATTGCGTCTCCCTCGCAGCGTTAATTTGGCGGTTAAAGATTTCATCGTCGCGATGGAACATGTGCGGGCGGTTTCATTATGGCCTTCCGGTACAACGAGCCACTTCAAAACGGCCTACTTGCTCGTTCACGACGAAACTCAGGTACCCGTACTTGCTCATTGAATTATTGCGCTCCCATGGTTGCGCACACAGTTAGCGCATGGGATCAGTTTAGTTTGCAGCAAGCGAGCGTAACCGTTGAGCAAAAGCTACGTGGTAACGGGCTTTGACGTCGTCGAGGGTGGAGAAAGGAAGTGAGAATTAAGAATGAGGTAGATTCGACCCATTTTGCATGCTGAAAAAACTTTTTATCGGGTAAAGAAAAACTTACATATCTATCCCGTAAAATGTGTGCCGTGGAAAATTATTTTCTTAAAGCTGATATAGCTGATCGATTTAAAAAAATGTAATGACGTAAGTCAGCGCGCGAGAAGAATCTTATTACGACAAGCACCTAATATTCCAATTGGAAATTGGAAGGAGAAGAATGCAGTCTTGACAGATATAACTGGTGATTTTGCATATCTAAAAAGAATCCAAGATAATCGCGAGAAGACTCGTTCGCGAATGGTCACGTTCTCAAATTCATCAATTTCCGGGATCCTTCGTTCCTCTCGACAACCATCGGAATAATCAATATTCGTGCGAACATAATCCGCCTGTATTTCGCATTCGCGGAAATCTTCCGTTGCGACAATCGCAACAAATCTATGTTGTGACACTCTAATCGGTGACGTTATCGATTTCGTTATGCCGGGCATTGCATTCCGTTAAGTGTTTCGTTTCGGTGACGCCCTGTCAGCTCGTCAAATTGTCATTGCTGCGAAAGTGGGTCGCGCAGCTGTTGGATTTCCCGGGCCGCAAAATTCGCCAAGAAAGTCGCGATTTCTTCGGTCCTGTGAATAATAAAGAATCGACAGGAAGACACGAATGTACTCGGGATCCCGCGCAGCCGCTCCGGGTCACTCACCGCGTATAAATTCACCGGGACTCGCAGTCTCAGCACGATCGCCCGGAAAATTCGCTGAACGGACGTGTACTCGCTCGGTAATCCTCCGTGCAATTTCATATCCTCCATCTGAGATCGAGTAACGCACGCGTGATAACGTGAAATTATTCCACACGGCGGAACGGCTCTTTTGAATCACGGGATTATTTCCCTAATCTCCGCGCGCGAGAGGCGTGTATATAATTTTCTACAAAAGAAAATTACGATTGTTTGTGCTTCGCGCGCGGTGGTAATAAAGGTGGTAAATAAACGGCACAACACATTGAACGTGAGATATTAAAATAATGATACGATAAAACGGGAACTAGTTTTATTTGCTACATCCACTTTTCGAGATTGTAAAACGCGCACGCGAAATTATTCAAAGTTTCTTTATGCGCGGTTTTTGTAAGTCTCGCGGAATGACTTTTTCTAATCTCCGCGAGAAAGGTAGATATAATTATCTGTAATAAAATTGCGAACATTTATTCTTTTTCCGCGAGTAAAATATGGCGCCGTGGAATTAAGACCAATAAATGCAGGTATCAATGAGCAAGCGCGTAATGGATCACATATTTCGTCGTGGCGATAAAAAGGAATTAACGTGCCCATAAAATGCATCCCGTGTGTGAGCGTGAGAGTAATAAAAAATCCGGGCAATACATCTCAGCGCGCGGCACGAGAGATTTTCGCGAATGAGGCGACGATCGTCGAAATGGAACCACAAAGCGTTATCGACGAGAGGGAAAGTAATGGAAAATTGATCGGGTTTGATGACAGTCAGGTGTGAGCATAAACGACTCTCGCCGCGCGGTTATTATTTGATTCGGTCATATCGCAGATTAAAATGCACGTGCCATCGCATTAAGTACCCGGTATTTTTTTAAGCGTTCGCCACTGTTTTCCCTCATACATTCGAGATTGCGTCCTGAATTTATGATTCCGTTCCGACTAATACCGACGACGTAGTGCAAAAAAAAATTGAATAATCGACACGGTAAAGGTTTTATCGTGTTACGCAAACTTTTTAGATAACCCGTTACTATGTGCAAACATGTAACAAAAAATCTGTTGACACAAAGTGAACAAAAATCATGTTACATCGCGAAAACGAAGAAAATATTGATTTCACGTGCAGTGGAGAATGTTTTACGTTTTTTTCGCCTCCCCCCCTCTCGGGAAAAAATGGCAAAATATTTGTTCGAAATTTCAGAACGGTATTTTGACGCGGTCAACAAGGGCCATCGATTCTACATACTTTCGACGTAACCGTCTCCGATGAGAGACAAAAAAAAATAACGTAAAAATCGTCGCACGTTTGATACAACAAGCGATCCTTTAACATGTTATTGTTTAACCCAACCGCGCTCGAAATCGAATTACATCGGTCAAATGTATCGCGCACGTGCCTATATCCCGTGTCATTTTACAACAAGAGAGGAAATTAAAACCAAACGATGGTAGCCGATCGATATGAGAAGCGAAAATCGACATTCACGAATTGTTCGCTAATTGATTGCTCATTAGCATAAAAAAATAACGTTTCGAATGAAAATGAAGCACGTGAAAATGTCTGCAGGAAGCGTCAAAAATGTTAATATTAAAAAATAAAGCACTAGGAGTTGACGCAAAAAATGATGCGTATTTTCTTTAGAACATTTTGACAAGAGTATTTGAATGTTTTGGCTCCAGTTTGAGCCTTCATCAAACAATAAAAGAGTTATACTAATTTAATCATAGAATACCTGCGTCATCCGCATCTTACTTATGCTCGGTTCTACCAATGTAGATTAAGTTGATCTCAGTTTAACGTATTTTTCATCTTTCTCTAATTCTTATATAACTAGAAAAAAAAGGAGAGTTAGTTGAATCGAGATTAAAATTAAACTACGTTGATAGAAATAGTAAAATTAATTTTGTAGTACGTCATGTAGTGAATCTGGGACGAGCTATTTTGGATTTTCACGTGAAAATTTTTATTCGACAAAAAACATTCTACCAGAAATTACGAATTACAGGTGATAAAAATCTTATCAAAAGATCGGCTTAGTTTTTTTTATCGAAGAACAATAAGAGATCCGACAGACATTTTTGAATGCTTTAACACTCGAATTCTCGAAACCTTACTCACTTCTGCATTACCAGCCCCGTGGATTTAAACACCGTGCAGAGAAATCGCTGAGTAACAACGCATCTCCGAGAAATGGAGAGAAACCTTCTCGCATTTCAAATGGGATAACGCCGCGTCGCCGTGGCGCGTTTCACGCGTAATTCCCTTGAAAAGTTAAACCGGGACATATCCTGTGTGTGCATATTATATGCAGTATACGGGTGCATCTGACACGCGAGATGCGCGCAGCCCGAGAACGTGTCTACGCGCGGCTATGACAATCGCGGCGCAACCGGCCGACCGAGTTGACATTTTCGCGTTTTCCGGGTCCTCGTGTCGTAATTAATTATCGGTTCGTCGCGACCAAAATAGACAGCCGCTCACTCGAGCGGAATTTCGCGTGCCGACCAATATGACGGCCAGTGCGAATTCTGTCTTCGGCAGAAATTAGAAATCGACGTGTAATTCCACGCCGTCGACGTCAGCCGGGGTCGACCTGTTTCCGAACGCGTTTTAAACATTTCGTATTCGACTGCATTAATAATCATAATATATAATTAGGAAAAAGCTTTTAACCTTTAATTAGGTAGGTGGCTGTAATGTCCTACATATAATTATCTTAAAAATCTTGTTCCGTAAAAGAAAAAGAAAAAATATTGCCTAGAAGTCTTAAAGTTTATTTTTACATTCTTCTAATGCATAAGGATATAAGTAATATCAATTTAACTCTATTATTAAGAAATATAATTAGAAAATAAAATTTTTTTAGATGTTCTGAACACCCTACTTACTTACTTAAAGATTAAATAAAATTTAGGCCGGTATTCATGGTCGATTTTTATTTCAAAAACATCTTAAGTAATGTTTTAAGGTGCTGATATGCCTCTGTTATTGATTTATGATATTTTAAGATTGTACTTAAGAATTTTACATTAAAAGAACAATTTTATTAAAGTATCTAAAAATTTAAGTAAATACAGATTGTAAAATAATTTTGTTAAAATAATTATGTAAGAAACTCAAACATGATGAACGATGCTGTGAAAAATTTTGACATTCTAGTAATCAGTTTAAACATCCTACATAATTATCTTGATAGTCTAACAAAATTTATTTTCAGATCTGTATTTAGTTAAATTTTTGGATACTTCAACAAAATCTTTTATTTCTTCGTGTAAATAAGAATCGACTATGAATATTGATTTTATAGAAGTGGGAATTTTTCGGGATTACTTGAAGTTTAGGCAATCGCGTACACGATACTTATTCGTTCGGCAGTGAAACAAGACCATCATTTGCCTACTCATATTCAATATATGGAACTCGTCTGTATTTTATTATCACACTGCAGCAGACTGCGCAACTTGCGATATGATTTTACGAGAGTCGTAACGTAAACCGTCTGAAGATATGTCTTGCGATTGGTACTCAAACATCTGCAGAGATCGCACTTTACAGTATACTACCATCGATACTGCTCTCCTTATATTCATATCTCGCACTCCACAGATTACGCGATTGCATCCGTTTTTTTCGCGATCGAAATCGATTTAATCGATACAATTACGAGATGTAAAATTCCTGTGCAAAGACCATGCTCAACACATTCTCTTTTTTTTTGTATTGCATTTTTGTCGAGCCAGCAGCTGCATTGCTGGAATCTCTCGCGCAAACTGTGGAAATATGCGACGGTGTATCGTACCGGCGTAATTAACCCCCGACAATCGCTAATTAGCGACGAGTTTATCGTGTTCGTGTTTCGGCTGAATCGTATGACGTAATCGTTACCGCGTAATACGGTAACGACAGTGTCTGACGACCTAGTCGCGCGCGTTTATCCGAAATTACGCCGGTACTTGCGGCCGTGTAACTGAGAGAAATTGTGTGGTAAATATTTGCGCGTCATATATGTGGGAAACGCGTTGCGAGTTAATTGGCTACTAGTCCGTTTAGTAATAAGTTAACATCGGCGCATCACTTGCCGCAGTGCTAATAATAAAACTCATCTGTTCAAAGCGAACCTTCGATGATCAGTAATAATCACTTTACACTGTTAAATCTATAGTGTCAAATTTAACTTAACGTGAGTCGCCACTGCTCCTACTAAATATATCATTATTTTTTACCAAAACGAGATAGTTAAATTTGACACTATATCGTGTCAATTTGATACTATATAGTATCAAATTGACACTGTATAGTATCAAAAATAACCATTGTTTTAGTATAAAATAACGATATAATTAAGTTAAGTTAAATTTGACACTATAGATTTAACAGTGTACATCGTGATTATTGACGAAATTTCAAATAACTAACCAATTTAACAAATAAAAATTCTTGCATCTCCTATTGAATTTTATATTGAGCGTTTCCTGTTGAATTTTATTTTGAGTGTTTCCTGTTGAATTTTATTTTGAGCGTTTCATGAAAAATTAAAACAACGCGCTTCGCCGAAAATTTCTCTCGATTATAAAGCCTGATATACTTTTGTATATAGTACGACTTAAACATTTCCTTCTAATTTACAGGATGATTACGAAGGGTTACATAATTTCATTAAAACATTAACACTGGCCGCTCGTAATGCAGTTTGAATGTCCGAGCGTTAGAGCGTGGAACTCTAACGTATTTTTTTTCGAGTAGATTTAATGCATTATGCGACATTCGTGTCATCCTGTAACATAAGTTCTTCCAGCACCCGATAGCACACGTTGGATCCATCGATCAACCAGAAAGACACGATAAGACTCTATTCACCCTCGCCCCCGCGCTCCAGCTCTCTCACAACCAGCCCACCCTCTCGGCAGGAAATGACATGCTTACAGTGTCTCTTACAGCGAACGACCTAATTACAAGTTTACCTTTTTCTGTTTTCTGTTCGCTTCTTATGTTATGGACCGATCCTGGTTTCCGGTTTCTCTGTGCAGTCCTTCAAGGTAATTCGCCACCGCCTTTTTCTCTAGACTCTCTATTACCGCCTTTATCTCTCTTTCTACCGCTCTGAAACATTCATTCGGATCGCCGTTCACATCAATGTGTCACCATAATTGTACAGAATGTCTCTAAAAAGTTTTACGTATTGGCTTGCGGATTCATCGTAATAAATCTTCGTGCATCTGCGCATCAAAGAGCTCTTTTGACTTTTTAAAATCCGTACAAAGAGAATGCATTTTACATTTAAAAAAAAAAAGAACATTCTGTATGTTAATTGAAATGTGGATGAATGCGGATAAAGGTGAAATGAAAAGATACGAATTTCAAGTCTTTTTATATTCGTTACTTTGTGGTGATACATACATATACACATTACATACATCATCCACACGCTCACACACAATTCATCATTTTCAATCTCTTCATTTTTCGCAATACATTCTATTTCTATTCTCTGCTTTTCTTCCATCACCCTTTTCGTTGTCAGTCTCTTTTGATATTTCTCTCTCTCTCTCTCTCTCTCTCTCTCTCTCTCTCTCTCTCTCTCTGTCTCCATGAGCATTTCACTTCTCTTTGATAGTTTCATTTTTTCATATGCCTCTTCTCATGCGCCGCCATATCTTCTCGCTCATTGTCGTTATCTTCATTGCGTGCCGATGTCTGATCTCAATTCGCGCGAAACGTTTTTCGGGCTCGATGTAACGAAGGAAGTATTTACTCGCAAAGAGTGGAGAATGTTGCTCCCGGAGCTACGGGATGCTCCTATTTTGGCTCGCGTCGTACGAAAAGCCCATACTCATCCCTCGGAAGAGGAAGATGACGCTGAACTTCTTGCCGCGCGCGTATCTGGCGGGAAAAAAAGGGGGCAATGTATACCTTAACGTTCCATCGATCCGCGTTTCGCGTGCAACGTCGCCCATAAATGCAGACACTGGCGCGCATTACACGACGTCGCCAAGCTACTGCAAACTGCAAACCACCGTGAGAGCTTAATGCGCGCCTTTTCCGCGTCCGTCGTACACCGTACGCGCAAGTAGAGCAGCACGAGCGAGCGAAGAACGAGGGAGGCGGGCGCGTGCATGTGCCACGCCATGCCATGCCATGCCATGCACGCGCGTGTGCAAAGAAGAGAAGCACGCGAACTCTCGGAAGATGGAAGAGAGAAAAGAGAAGGGAGGAAAGAGAAGAGAAGAAACGCACAATGCGCGCGCCCGCACTTCACGCACACACACTCGCGAGCGTAGAGCGGCCGCTGACTTTGCATTTTGTAGTCGGTGTTTTTTATGCGTCCTATTGCCTCTCTTTTTCAGCACCCCTTCCGTCCACCCTCGACCCACATATACCTCCGCCCTACCTCACGCTTGACGCGCCCGGTACAAAAAAAAACCGTGTATTTTTTACCCTCCTTTTTTTGCACGACACCGCTATACGCCATCCAGCGCGATTTTTGAGGCCCTTTTCCACGGGACTGTTTACCTGCCGCTATTTACGATGCAAATCAAAGCGGGCCCCTTCCTTCTCTCTCTTTTTTATAGCGCAAAACAGCCGTCGGTCGATTAACGATTCAGGAAATCGGGTCGTTGAACCCTCGGCTTCTGTGCATTCTAATGAGGCTCTTGTCAGAAGCCTCTTCAGGAAAATTTACTCCTGGAAAAGCAAAGCTTTTTTTAGCAGAAATGTTGAGATTTTGTTAGAATATTCGTATAATGAATATTTAGTTATTGATTTTTATTTAATTTATAATTGATTTTGGAATTTCCAGAAATAAAGATTCGATTGAAATCGATATTTTAACATAAAATATCTCAAGGGGATGAAATAATTGAGAAAGTTACTTTTTCAAATCATTAAATAAGCTTTCTCTTCACAATTCCAAATTATCAAATTTTTTGATATAGGTATATATATGCGCTTTTTATAAATTTTCCTTCGGCGCATAAATCTGAGCAAATAAAATTATAAGTTGATGTAAAGATAGGAAATTTTTATCATCTCATAATCAACTCCAAAATTTCATTAGAAATACAATTTCAATTTATATAATAGATGATAGACATTTTATTGTTAGCGGATTTTTCTAAAGGTTTTTTGTCCGAAAATGAGACTTCGATTTTGTCGATGAGCCAAGATTCGAATTTGACCGACTTCGCAATGCGGCAAGCTGAAATTACGCGCGGACAATGTTCAATCGTGACCTTTTTACGTGCAGCTTGGTGGACTAATAACTTGGGTTAATGTTCGCGCCGCGGGTCACTCGTGTATCAGTTTAGAACGTGAGCAAAATGCGAAAGTAATGAGTTCGAGAACGATGACGCAACGCGATTTTGATGGGCATTTCTCAACAATCTCTAATTGAAACAAAACGCGTTTATCGTTTATTAGACAAAAAATACTGAAAAGATTGCTCTCACAAATGCAAAAAGCAGAAAAGTAATAGCTATTTTAAAAAAGTATTTCGAATCGTTATTAACAAAGTTTGATGAATTAATTAAAGGTTAAAAAATAACGTTTAAATTTTAATCTGTGAATAATTGCAATTATTTTGATAGAATTTCAATCTCGTGACTTAATTATTACATTGAAAAATATTAAATTTTAATAAATGTTTTTTAAATATTTATAAGTAAATATTTACTAAAAATGTACACAAATTTGATTCAAGAATCATTAATTTGATCTAACTATCTCTTTATTGAATATGTATTTACTTACTACATATAAATGTTTACTTAATATTATTGAAAAATATATATTTATATTAAGATTTCGTAAATATTTTTTCAGTGTGATATATTTGTGGTGTCGGAAAACAGTAAGCAAATGTATCCAATAAAATTTTCATTATGGAAATATTGATCGCACGTTCATTAATTTGTAATAAAAAAAAAACACGTTACTTTATACAGCATTCCATATAGATTATGATGGTCGTTCTATTTTTAATAATCTAACATTTTTGTTACAACGCGCAAAATACGAACGTCGGATAACGCGTTCGAGATTATAATTAAACTATAAATACTTTATCTCTCGTAGAGAAAAATTTTTCTATCCGATGCATACAACTAACTGATAAAAGCAGACATTATGAACGTTGCATTATATCTATCGATCGCGATATTCTCCCGGTTGATCACCCCGAAATGTACTAAGCCAGCCCTTAACCGATCCTCGACCAAAGCTCCAAAGGGAGAAAATCGCTCCCAGCACTTGATTGCACTCGCACGCTGCGAGCCTCGCAGAGACAATGTCCAATTTATTGTTAGTCTCGTTGTAGAAACGCATGCCTGATAGACTGTTATATGTATGCGTTATATGCGTTAACGAGGACATAGTCTGGATGCATAAAATACATATACAGACACACACGCGTACATACACGGATACGCGTACACGACACTCGCATGTCAATAATTCTCGTCGACAGAGTCTCAATTTTTTATTGAATAGTCGTAGAAAGAAAAAAAGAATGGACTTTATGGCCGTATCACACTAGCGATTGGAGTTGAGTCTGCGTCTCTTGACCAATCAGAAAGAAACTGCTGCCCAACAGTTCCTTTTTGATTGATCAAGAAATGCAGATGCGATCCAGGTCGAAAGTTATTCTCATATATTGCGATTTTCTTAATATTTTAACCATAATTTGGATATTTCTCTGTATTTTTCTCCCAAAAGGTCTCCTAAAAATTCTCCTAAACTTTTTATAACTCCAAAAAATCTCTTGATGAAAAAAAACCTCCAAATTTAGAAAAATCCCCCAACTTGGTAACAATAACGCAATCGCTAGTGTGATACGAGCATTACAAAGATAAAATTGATTTAGATGGAATTTTTTTTCCTTTACTCTCGAACGCTTCGCCGAGCGGATTCGCAGCATCCAAGATTCTCGCTCGGCGACCGCGGACACTCCCGCATTCGCGATGTTTCAAGATTTCTAAAGTTTCCCCCCCTTGTTTCGGAGTTGAGTGATTGTCTGCCACCCGAAACAAGGATCCTTCTGGATTCATTACTCAGCGCGGTCGTTCGCTATTTACAATCCTAAGGAAAGGAAGCCCGAGTTCCGACGCGCCACGCGGAGAAGAAACGGGAAGTCTCGGGGAAATGAAATATGCCGCGACGAAAAAAGTCCGCGAGAAGCTCGCTCACCCCTTTCTTTCCGTCTCTCTTTCGCGCGCTTTCGTTCGCTACGGAAGGCGAAGACGAAGACTCGCTCGCTCGCGCCAAACAAGCGCCGTAAATTTCAGCGTCCTGCCTCGAGAGAATCGTACCTCATCGAGAGAGGGAATGCAAGACGCGCTGCCTTCTTGCAGCCGCGTGTCGACAGTGGCTTTATCTCGAAAGAAAGGCGTCCGGCCGAAGAAAGTTCGCGAGGAGTTCCGGGACGTTTTCTCTCTGCCTCTCCGTGACGAAAACGGAATCGCGATGATATCTACCGGAACTTTTTAAATATCGCAGACAATAGTTCACGCGATTATTCATGTTTCAATACGCGACCGCGTTCCCCATATAAAATGCAAAAAGGTCACGCAGCTCGTATATTAAACTCGGATGACTGGATTTTTTATTTTTGTCATTGTTCCGATTCGATGAGAGTGAGAGAGAAAGCGTTTGAGATCCTCGCAGTGATTTTGCCCAAAATTGAAATTTGTACGAATGGCAGTGCAAACGCGCAATTAAATCTGGATGCTTGTTAAACAGAATAGCGCGTTTTGGTGACGTAAACGTTTGACAATCGGTCGTGTCATTAATAACTTTATTCACGATCAATCACATGGCCAATCTAGAGCTCGCGGTCGTTTTTATCATAAATGTGTGTTTCCCGTGTCGTTCGGAACAATGTACACCGACACTAATGACGCGTTAATAATCTGGAAAACGCAAGCGCTGACATAAACGCATCCACGGGCTTTAAAAGGCTATTTTTATCCTACGGAAAGCCGACAAGGCGTGACGCATTACTCACTTCCGATATTAAAACGCCATATAAATCGCTAAATCCTCGTTCTATCATACGTCGAGCTATTTCTTCATTATCTAACAGCTTTTCGTTTGCTGCCTTAAATATCATTCACGTCATAGACTTGAATGTATCGCAGATGTTAATAAATCATTTAATAGAAATAAATATATTTTCGGTCCAAGCAGATCTTAGTACTTAATAATACTAAATGTAAATTTTTTGCAAATTTATTAATAAAAAAATTTATATTTTTTTTTCCCTAGAAAATCTCAGTCACATCCTTATCTCTTTCGAGATAATTTTCTCGACAGTAAAATAGTTTATACAAGTTGCGTGAATTTCAATTATTCTTCGATTTGAGAGATGCACCTTTATGACAGTCAAAATAGAAATTTTTTTTTATCTTAAACTTTTCGTTTGCGATAAAACGAAAAGTTCCTGGGAGAATCGCGACGCACGGGAGGACGAAACGTTGTAAAACGCGTCTCGACGCCGCTCGGAGATCAGCACGATGTTCCCCATGTCGCAAGATGCAATTCGAGTGAATTTCACGGACGTAACTGGGACTATCAAACTATAACACAGTCATTTGGCTGACTAGTAGAGAGTTACGCGGCCCGGCAAAGAGCTGCGTGTTCGTAGACGGCTTTTACGAGACTCTTAAAAGTAGACTTAAACGCTCGTCCGGTACCTTTACCGCGACTACAAATGCGGTGCGTAAATTTTCGGTCTGACGTTACGGCGCGGCGTTACGACGTTACGACGTTATTTTGACGGTTTGACAGGAGACGTCGCGAGCAAGCGAGCGATTAGATCCCGTAAATCGATGTAACCGCGAAACCGCCACTGACCTCGAGCGTGTCTAATAATGTACGAAGGCTACTGTGATATATCGAGTTCGGATTTCTAACGCGAGATCGAGTGGGATTTAGGGAGGATCTTCTCCGTCCGACGTTGCGGCGACGATAAAGGATTTACGAGTGGAATTTCGTTCCCCGCGGTTGTAATGGCTTTCCTGATGAAGATTGAATTCGACCCTCCCGGCGCTTTTCGGATCTCTGAATACCCGGGCTTCTCTTTCCTCTCTTTTTGCAATCGATAAGATCGTGAAGATTATCGTTTATAGACGCCTCTTTATTTGTGTAGACAAACGAGTGAATTTTTCGAAACTGGCGTACTAAAGTTAAATGGTGGTTAAAGGGGAACAACGCGAATGCTCAGAAGCTGAACGGGGTGTGCAGTCATTCTTTGTTCTGACTGATGACTGGGAAACAGTGCTCGTACGAATTGCTAGCTACTGCCTGGGGAATGCACCGTCCTTATCTTCCAAGGAAGATTAATGTAGCGAGCACGCGAACGCACTCGAGACTCGATCGCATGCATTACTACGCATAGTCATTACATGGTTGTGTAAAGCTGTATATGTATATCTCTTCACGTGACGTATTCGCGACTAGTCGTTTAATATTTGTTTCGCTGAAAAATACCGTTATTTGACCGCGTTCAGCAGAAAAAGTGACTTTGCAACTGTTGTAACACAAAACTAGAAATCAGGAAAATGTCAGGGAAATTAAAAACGATCGGAGAAATCAGAGAAAAGTCAGGAAATTTCGTAAAATTTTCTGGAAAATTAAAATTCTCGGCTTTAAAGAAGTTTAATATTCGTATATCACACCTACGCAGTTTTGGAATGCCAACTTAACAATTAAATGCAAGCAATGTCAACAACATTAATAACAGTAGTAATTGACATTGCTATTTTAAATTGCTTTCTCAACCAAATATTTAACGATTTCCAAATCAGGATAAAAATGCGACAAATTTCAAAATATAGTTGAGAGTCAGGGAAGTCATGAAATTTTGTCTGGAAATCGGGGAAAAGTTATGGAGCTTTATGATGAGGAGTTTGTGGCAAGTCTATAGAAGTAGGTCATTACCGACCGTTTCTATTTTTCACATTAATATTGGGTGCGTTCCACTTAACGTTCACAACGCTCGTGGAATCATTTCATCCTTGTTTAACAAATGTTGAACAAGGACAAACGATGCTCGCGAGCGTTAAGTGGAACACAGTCATTGTATTACGTAAAAGATAACCAATACAGCACAGATGATTCCAGCAATATTCTAATAACATTGCAACAATATTGCTGCAAATTCTGTGTTGTATGGGAAAATTCTGAAATTTTTTAACTTACCAATAATTATGTCATTCAAATGATAAAAGATTTGATTTTTCGCTCTCTTTATTTTTACAGTAATTTATTTGCTTGGTCCTTTTAGTGAATAAGAAACGTCGGTACTTCTAATATTAATAGATTGATTATATTTGAATTCAGTGAGGAATTAAAAGCGATGATCAATTATAAAGAATCTTACAACAGTTGCAAACTATTTTCTGTTAAACGGAGTCATTCTTTAACGTTGCTGTGCTTTGTAAATAACCGCAGTTTTCAGAGAGTTCACAGCGAGATATCGAAGCGTTTTTGCGATGCGAGATGATCACATCTCGGGCCCTCATAGTCGGCTCCGTCGAGAGCGTTTTTCGCGCAACGCTCTCGTCGTCTAAGAAGTTAATGCTTCGGATGCGCCGTAAAAAAAATTTCATTTTCGAAGTGTATTATCCGACACTATTCGCGTGCATCGCACGTGCAACGCTAAGAGCAGTTTTACAGTTACGGCGGATACAACGCGTGCTTTATGACGGGACGCGACCGGGTGAAATCTTCCTTGTGAAAGATCAGTGTTTAAGCGACAGTACGCACTGCACGTTGCACTGCTATTTGTTAGTCATGTGCTGATTGTTAGTCCATATGAATGCCGCATGCGTCGAGGACGAGAGCACCGATATACGCGACGTATACACACGTCGATCAAGTTTCGCGTCATCCTCCGGAACATCCTATCGGAAGTTATCCAAGGATTTATTACCGCGAGAGAAAAAGGAACAACGTAAAAATTCCAAAGTTACGATAGTCAATTTAATTCGTTCAGAACGAGATTTTCAAAATGCAGATTCTTAGCGATCTAAGGATCCCGTTGAAGACCCAAGAGTCTCCAAGGAGTTTAAAAAAAGCTCAGAATCCGCGGAGATACAAAGCTTCAGGGGATAGGAAAGAAGACGGGGATCTTTCACTGTTATTTATAGACAGATTACACTTCGCTTCGCTTACTTCGTCGCATGCGATACCGAAGATTTATAAGCGAAGCGGGGCGAAACTTTCTTCGGCGTGTGTGTGCGCGTGTAAAGGTATATATGACTTGGGGAAGCCGCGTTTCCCATGATTCTCACAGATCATGATACGGCCCTCGTGACATTCACATAACGGCATAGCCACGATCTCACGTGACATATTTTATCAGTGCATTCGATCATAAACGCGCGCGCTCTCTTACCATTCATCTCCCCTTTTTGAATCATCTCATCACGCCTAATCTATCCGCTATATCCGTTGTTACAGGATGCCCCGCAAGAGATGCGTATCGGGCCGTAGGAGTATTATCTCCCAAGCAACTTTCAGTCCATTTTTCTTTAGCGAACGCATAATCTCGGACTTAATTCCTGAGCTCTTCGGGAAAATGAAAATTAAAGAGCGCTCGCGGTAAGAGCGCTTGAATTAAATTCCTGCTAAAGAAAAGTCGACGCTAAATTCCTTGAGAAAACAACTCCCGCCGCTCGTATATGTCTCTCTTAAGGGCACCCGCAATTACAATTAATGCATAGTCTAACTAAGGAATTAAATATATAGATCTCGGGATTTTTCGGAGGATCCGTTGCGTCAACGGGATACTCGGACTCTGCCGTCCTTAGATCCCCGAATCATCGAATTCGCCTAATAATCCCGAACGATCGACTGGTTTGCGAAAATATCGGTTAGATAGTTGCAGCTCCCTGCCTCTCTTTCGTATATTTCGGCCGAAACAGACGTTAATTTGCGATCTCGATAGGAATCCTCGGGGGCTCTATAGATCACAATTAGCTTCTCGCGAGCCGCGGGCGAAACAAAATTTTCCGCGACGCGAAATGCGAAGCTCGCGGCGTCGTCGTCTTGCCATTACTCACGATGATATCGTGGCGGCGTAGCGATACCGTCGTTTTCATGCGAAATGACGTTTATCGTAATTGCACGTCCGGGCGCATTGAGCGCACTAAATTTCCGTGGCGCGTCCCCCTATTAATTACCTCCTGATAATCTCGACTTGTAATTTACAATACGCCGGAGGACCCTCCATCGAAAAATCGCGCCATCGCGTTCACGACGAGCGCGACGGGACAATTCGACCGCGGAATGAATCGCTCGATTAATCGCAGTTGCAAATGACTGATCGTTGTGATCAGTGACTAATTAAACCTACACGGCTCGCTGCTGTAACGGGTGAAATAGCTCGTTTTCTATGGTCGTTCGATCAATTTACAAGCGATATTAATTCCCGAATATCGACGATGATTTAAAAAAAAAAAAGAAATAGAAAAATAACGATAACGCGATCAATCTTCCGCTGACGGCAGGGAGAACGTGTATCCCTCAAAAACGATTTCACATCGTCTGAAGAAACGAACGAAGGACGCGAATCAATTTTTCTTCCGGAAAGGAGTCGCGTGAGGAGCCGCCCGCGTGCTCCAAGATAAAAAGAGAGTCTCGCGCGTGATCCCCCTCTGTACTCGTATCGTCGAACGATCTTATTTTTTTTTATTTCTTTTTTTCTTAATCAATTGTGTACATGTGTTTACTACCTTTATATTGACTCAATGATGTTATTCTGTGGTGCTTTGCATGTCTCTATTGGACTCTGCATGTCGTATAGGGCATCGTAAGTACTTACTAAATGAACTCATCATGAGACCTACGAATACACACGACACATTTTCGGACTCCAATCTCGTCGCCAGAGGACGGGCGGATTCGCGAATCCATCGATCCCTTGCGATCGCGCGCGGATTCCTCGGAGCTTCGAATCCACGAATGCCGGTGCACCTCGAGATCCTTGGATTCGCGAATCGTTCGATCCCTGGATGTTCGGACTTCTCCAAGCCGGAAGATCCCCGAAACTTCGAATTCTCGGATTTCGGGAACGCTGGGTCTCTCGGTCCTTGGATTCGGACGATCGGGATCGAGAATCCTTGGGTTCTGACATTCAGGAATAACCGAAGGATCGTTTGATCCTTGAATACTTAGATCCTTATACACAAGTAGTAGAATCTACGACTGAATCTACGCCATTTATATGAAAATGCGATCGAGGAATCTCGTTCCGCTGATCCGTTCTTTAAAGAAAGAAAGAAAGAAATCAATATAATGAAGTTAGGAATAAATAGACGAGAATAAAAATCAATGAGGAAAGCGACAAAATAGGGCTTTGTATTAAATCAAAATAGAAATAAAAATAAATTCGCTAGTAAAAGGTAGTCGATAATTATAAGTTTTAAGATCTTAACATTTTTCCTTTCTAATTATAATTTACTCAATCCACAAAGCTAACGAACATTCAAAATTTTTTAAATAATTAAGTATAAAGAAATCTCAGAATCACCGACAATCTTGGCTACGTGCTACTCGAGACGGTACTGTTCCGAGATGTATTTTTGCTCGAGAATGAAAAGTTCACCGACACGTATACAACTTCACGGTTCGATGCTCTGAATACAAAAGAACGGAGTTAGCGAAACGAAAAAATAGAGGAACGAGCCTTCGCCGATCGATACGATTTCAAGTTGCGGAAAAGAATTCTCTTCCGCCACACGGGCGAGCCCTGTCACATTCTCGCCCTATATTTTTATTAATTTATCCTGACATAGGAAACCTTAGCAGAGAGTAGCCATGTATCGTATTAAACTTGCCCTTGTCGTTCGTTCGGATAGATAACTCGGCTAACGACCGCCGATCAACTTCTATTACGATTTTGCCCGTTTCCTATATATATTGTATATCTCTCTCTTATCTTTGTCGGTCAGTTTTATCTCTCTTTTTAGTTTTTGTCAATATTTTTCTCTCTCAACGCCTTCAGATGCCTAGTTAATCCCCCTTTTTGTTACTTCCTGGCTTTCCCATCGGCCTCAAGCCTCGAACCTGAAGAGAGATTAACGAGGTACGAGCAAAAAGAACGAAAGGGAGAATGGGAAAGAGGGGTGAAATAAATAAGCGGGAAGGGTAGAAGGGGGTTCGAAAAAGAGAGGGATTTGTGCCACGGGGGAAATGCCGGCGGCGTTTGGCGGACACGGAAAAGGGGAGAAATGACTTCCGTGGATTTTTCCCGCTCGAAAGCCGATGTTGTTCTAACCCGAGGGTGCATAAACTCCATCCTTTTAGTAATATCACCGACCGGTATGAGAATCGTTTAATTTTGCACTCGCATACGTGCTAAGATAGACGTAACGATCGACGCCGAGAATTTCTCGGAGTAAACATACATTTTCAAATATTTTCCTTCGACTTAACTCCGCTTCTTGATTTCGGCATTATAATGAACATTCACTTCTCTAGATTAGAAAAGTAGTTGTATGCACTCCAATTCGCAGGTGCAGAAAAATCCGCGGGAATTATTTCTCTCTTTCGTCGTTCGTTGCATAAATCAAGAACGCCCTGGAAAAGTGATTTTCCGGCACGATGATCGGATTTCCTGTATTTCCTCTATTGTTTTCTAGATTTCCCTTGTCCTGTGATACATTTTATTCTGGAAATCCTCCCCTTTCCCTTCTCTTTTCCGGTCATTCTCTCTCATTAAGCTCGTATACATGGACACCGAAAACCACATCGAAGCTGCGGGCTCGTGAATAGCTAACTGCCGCCTCGTTAATTACCTTTCCGAGTTTTTTTTTTCTACCCACGGTGTAATGCGATTCGACAGGAGTTGTACGAGGATACGGGGGTGTCCATTTTAACTTTTGTGTTTTACTCTCCCCGACTCTTTGCGAAATTTTTAACATCCAGCAGTTTCTTTACGATATCTCGTAAAGCGTGTCTTTCACGAGAAAGACCTATAAGACCTTTCGTGCTTCCCTCACCGAGATCTTTAAGAAGGAAAATCTATCTCTTAACCATTCCCTGTCGAGTTACATGTCTGAATTTTTCATTTCTTCCCAAATGTCTCGTGTAAGTCACGTATTTCATCAGAAAATACGCGATCCCTAGTTGAGATTTATCAAAAGAATGCATATAATTTAGAACAAGTGATTTGCCGAATTACGACTCATTTATAACTTCCCTAAAACATTTTTCAAACTCATCTGAAATTGTGGTTTTATCATTTTGTACGAGAAAAGAAAAGCAAATTAGTAATGTTTGACATCTATTTTTGAATATAGTACTCCGATATAAAAAAAAATAAAAAAGAAATTTTTTTTTAGTTTTTCAGAAAGCTGATATTTCAGTATTTTTACCGATATTGATGCAGTACTGGCATGTTATTTTGTATCGGGATATTTTCAGCTTCTTTTATGATACAGTATTATCGAAAAATCACGTGACAAGAGTTAAAGTTCCATATCCAATTTCGTTTGCTTATTCGAGCGAGATCGATTTCCTTTTTTAAAATTTATCTTGTCATTTTTACTTAAATCTTCCTTCTGCAACCAAAGGATTCCGCACTAAATATATTGAAAATTGGACAAAATGAATTAGTTTTTACATATAATATAATTTTATAATGTGATAAACAAAAGATGTCATAGACATAAGGCTGAACAGTAGATAGTTTTGTTTTACACACATTTCTAGATTATTTCTCTTAATTGATTTATTCTCGTCAGTCTAATATAAATTATAATTGGTTTTACACATTTGTTACACCATAATTCAAAAACTCTTCATTATTGAACTTTGTTTTTATGACATCTTTTATTCATCACTACATTATGTGTGTATAAACTACATTATGTGTAAAAATTAATTTATTTTATCAGGACTTTAATTTTCCATATAATTAGTGCAGGATCTTTTCTTCGAACTTTGTCTGTAATTTCTTCGAGTTATTAAAATTTAATTTCCAAAATTTTCGTGCCACACGATCTTCTTCCAGTCTGTACAGGAAGCTCGATCAGCACTCCGGGCAATTTGGGCGAAGAACGTAAATTATGTGCGTCACGTAATGTTGCTGCTTCCGTGAACGACTAACACTCATATCCCAGTCACGCTTTCTTTTCCCTTACACCTTGTATATTTCCCATAAGTAATTCATTCCGTCTCTTCCTTGCGGCGCGAGTTGCACGGAGTTTCAAGTTCGTTACGTCAATCTAATTGCAACGATTTCTGTCTCTCGACCCTCTGAATTTCAAGTATTTTTCATTTTAAGTGATCTCTCGGGAATCTTTAGTGTCTCTTCCGGCGCAATCGTCGCCTCCCACAAAGAATTTTATTTTCCAGGATTACGTGGCTTTCACGTCTTCTCGTTATCTGTTAGATGTTTACGAGCACGTAGAGGATTCGATACTCAGTTCTATAAGCTTTTATTTGAACAAGAATTTTAGTTGGATTCAAATACGACTCGTCGAGAATAATGGACGATTAAATGTATGAAAAGCAATTTTCATCGAGGATACACAGGACCGTCTGAAAAACGCGATGAAAAGTCGGAAGTTTCGTGAACTCCGCACCGCACGTTGATCTGTTTCCTCACCGTGTCCAACTTCTCTCCAGGTCCTCTCCAACTTTTCTTATTTTTCTCACTTTCCAACGTTTCTCTCTGGAGAGTAAATGGCACCCACACGTTTCATATAAAATTCCGTTACGTCTTAATCTGTAAGATGCCATCCTTTCCTCTTTGATTAACACGTAATGGAATATTGATGATTTCGGGTCGAAATTGGACGCCACCGATCCCCTTCAATAAGTAATCTCGATGTCTTTACCTTTTCTTTTTTTCCTCTTTTTCTTTCTTTTTCTCTTGCTTTTTCCATTTGCGTTTTATTTTTTTTTTTTTCTTTCGACACGGCTCCTCGTAGAACCGAGGCGCGGCGAGCAATGCGTAACCGATCGACAGAAATCTCTTCTCTTCGTGTAGGAAAAGGAGGATGGACCGGTGTACAAGTTTTACGAGACCATCCGCGATTTCGGGGACGACATTATGACAACCATCAGTCATCTGCATGACGTTACCCTCTTCGCGCCCAGCAACGAGGCGCTGAACGAACCGAACGTGAAGCAGATGCTGCAGGACAAGAATCGCATGAAGGAAATCCTCAAACTCCACTACGTCAAGGAGCGACTAACCCTCGACAAGATCAAGGACAAGAGCGTCAGCCAAGTAAGTCAGTTTTTCTCTTTCCGTACGAAATTAAATTACGTTGGACGAAATTAACATGAGATTATAACAAAAATCGGGCTTCGTCTTCGAATCACTTGTGTCCTTAGATAAAATATTGTGCCTGAAACATATTAACTGCGCTTAACTCTAATCATATTTACGTGGGCTTAAATACATATTTAATTACCTAAACATATAATCGTGATAAAATGTAAGATTCATCTCTCATATCAAGCTTGCTTAATTTTTTGTTAAACTTAGATAACAAACTTAGATAACAAACGTTGTTCTATTTTAAGAGAGACTCTTCTCTGCGTATTTTCATCAGAAGCTCGACATATACATCGATATAATACACGTGGAGGTATATTATCACATTGATTAACCCAGCCTTTCTTTTTGTTTTTCCAAAGAAAGCAAGAGACTTCGTCGGGAAGTCACAAGTCGGGGTAATTACAGATTCATACAGCTTTCAATGTTCTCTCCTTTTTTTTTATCCTTTTTTATGCGTGAAACTGTTCGCAAACTCTATCTGCATCCATTCGCACTGTCCGCTTTCATGCGTTTCTCCATGTTGAATGTATTACGAGCGCGGAACGAATGCGAGCTAACATTTCCAACACTAACACGCCGCACCAGAGCATTCGGCAATCGATAGCGTCAATAAATCTCGTCCCGCCAATAGCTTTAGTAATCGAACGCCAAAGAGATTTCTATTCTTGCTACGATACAACGGTATACAAGGTGACCGGAAAGTTACATTGAAATTTGGTGAGCGAGACTTGACACGTCGCCGTTTGACAACAAATTTTTATTTCGCAATTCCCTTAAAGGGATGCTGCGAACTTGATTGATGTCGATAAAATAGATTCTTAATTCCAAATAAAACGTTACGTATACATAGATAAAACATTACATACATTTCTTGCTCTGTTATATTCTATATATCTCATACTATATTATTATTCACTCACACTGAAAAAAATTTTGATTATTTTTGGTCCAATTCTAGTAATAGTTTTATAATCTAAATCATTATGAGAAGTCATTGGACCAATTTTCATTAATTCAATGAATATTTTATTGTATTTACGTAAAGTTTTGGTTTCGTACTTTTCCATTCACTTCTCTTGTAAGCTTCAAAATCATAATTTGAAGGTCTCATTATGTTCTTATAAATTATTCAAATGTAGGGAACCGTCTTTTTGTTGAATATATACTTGGAATCATTTATATATGTGAAGAAACAACCTACCTATAGGAAACTGTAATTTACAATTTTTTTTCACATTGATTTGTATTTTCTCACATCTATTTGCACTTTTCTTTTATTCTGGAGAAGGATTTTTCTGTAAAGAAAACGAAGAAAATGGGAAAGGACGAAATGTGCGTTTCATCAATGTTACAGACGACTCCAGCATACATCCTCTTAAATCCTACATTTCTTACAATCAGTGAATCAAAAAAAATAGATCCACGGTTATCGCCTCTTCTATTTTCTGCCTGAAACTCCTGGCTTTCGATCGAATCTTCAGCTTTCCAGCTGAAAAGATTTCATTACTTTCTTTTTAAAGAACGCACTAAAAGACAATAACAATTTTAATAGTGATCCACAAGAACGTCAGGTGATTCGTATCGTGCGACGAGAGGCTGACTTTTTCGTCACCCCGTATACCGGGAAACGCACGATTCGAATGAAATTGCGGAGAGATTCGACAGTCCGCGGAATGGATTTCTGCCGTTTCGTCGACAATAGGATGTAACGATAATTGCGTATTTTTACGAGAAGTCGAGTTTCCCTCAGGCGACAGCGGGGACGAACGAAAGCGAACTCACCTGGTTAGGCGCGATAAGAAAATTCGGCTTCCTCGGATTAAGTGGATTGGAAGATAAAAAAAAAGTTTCATGCGGGAGGAAAGAGATGCCTGACGTCATAACAATGCGCTGGGGCTGTTACGCTCTTATAAACTTTGCTTAAAGTCGACTGGCACGCCGGTTCGTTTTCGCGCTTTTCGAGGCTCATTATCATCCAATCAGCATGGCGAAACTTTTCGTCGGAATAACAAAAAGTTCTCGGCAATTTTCCACCGGCTCCTGAATTTCCACAAACCTCCCTTTCCCGCCCCTGTAGTATTTCCCCCTCGCATTTGCCTTCGCTTATTTTTACAGAATCGAGAACGTCTTCAGCGACGACAAAATTGCAATCGTCCCGAGTCCTCCTCATCCCGTTTATACCATATTTGAGACGATCATGGCGCGAACGGTCGAGTGCACGGCTATTTCTTTATGGATCTCTGTAATTGCTTCAGCGTTTTGGATCTTTCGATCGTTCGCTTATCATCTTTTTTTTCACACCGACATTGTACAGATTGAATCATGCAGCGTCGTTATCCGCATTATCAATCATACGCGTCGCAGAGAGTTTTCCGCGTAGTTTGAGAGCGTCTCGTTAGCGCACGCGAGAACTCAATTACATCGGGGAAAACCGGCAAATACCGGTAATCGCAATGCGTCCGAAAAATCAACAGAAGACGTGTAATCGCTCATATAGCGTTGTTCTTTGTCGGCACGCACGATTTGATACATTAATCTTTATCATTATTAGCGACATCCACGCAGAAAAAAAAGATTTGTTTAAACAACTAAAAATTTCACTGATTCAGAAAATCTACAGCCGTAATATACGGACCGCCAGTTTTCTACGTTTGTAGAAGATTAACAAAGTTGTACAGCTGAATACAATTAGCGATTATGGGTAATCATATTTGTTGTAAAAGTATAGCAAATTTGTTAATGCAACAAAGATAACTTTCTATGAAAACCCAATATATAGATCACAATTTTTAACAAAACATGCTAGCTAAGCGTAATGTTGATGCTGTACACTTTAAATTTCTTGCAATGAAATCTCACTTCAAGAGAGTGAAAATGTAACTGCCCTTGAAAAAAAGTGACGAGTTTCACTCCTTTGAAGTGAATTCACTCTAAAAATGAAATTTCACTGCAAAAAGAGTGAAAATTGTCACTCTTTTTCAAGAAGTGAAATAGTTTGACTTTTTTTTCTCAAGGGTAGTTGTATTTTCACTTTCTTGGAGTGAGATTTCACTGTAAGAAATTTAGTGTATAATGAAGAAAACTTGTTACATTAGCAATTTTCATCATAAAGAATTAACTGAATTAGCATATTGATAATTGCTTTAACAAACATAATTTCTTTGTTGAACCATTAAATCTTATCTATTATCGTCTGCAATACATGAAGTAAGAAGTAAGAGTAAGAAAGAAATTAACCAATCACAGTCGAATATTCTTCTCACATTCGACTGTGATTAGTCAATTTCTTATTCTTACTTCTTACTCCGTGCATTGTAGACGATTGTAGATGTTGAACTCGCGCAGGAGACTATAGCTTTGCTGAACTACCAAATTTATTTTTTTCCATGCATATATATTATAGCGCGAACATGTAAAGAAACGTAAAAGCGAAAAAGAGACACACGTGACATGCCGTTTTCTGCTATACGAATTTACGCGAGAGCTGAGGGACTGTTGGGATAATTCTCGCGCAAAACCGATAAATTCCTTCCTGAAAACGCCCTCGTATGGCTACGGCTGAGTTTATTGGCTTTGCAACATTGTTTGCAGATTTGCCTGTTATCTATACGCACTGTCGAATTTATAGGGTGCCGCGGTGCGACGCGTCTCGCAAATCCGTGGTGAAAAATCATGCCCGGCCGATTGCGCCTCGCGGGTTTACGAAAAAAAAAGGGAGGAAACGAAAACGTAGGTAAAATCATGGGCGAATTGCATCACGCAAATGTTCGGTCGGAAAATACATCGACGTGGTATCACGATGGAAACTCTCGCGATATCGCTTTACAGCTTCCAAACAAACGAAACATCGGAATCGGATATATAATGATCCGTGCTGCTAATATTCATATACGATGCTATAAAAGAACGAAGCCAATTCTGATTAAAGCGATTTCCAATTTTCGATCAAAATTTTTCCTTTCCATAAATCGTATTTGAATTAATCGAATTTTATTAAAAGCTTTATAGCTGAAATTAATTTAATAATATAATTAATCTTAGAACGCTATTGATACGTACATTTTATATGCAAGTGAGCGAGATCATTGGACGCTAAATTACATCTTTAGTGATCATCAGGAGTTCACGCTAAATCTGTTCAATTTGTCATGTTGAAAAAAGCTAGGACAAGCAGGACAAGCTTTTAAAAATTCGATTCATATATTATATAAATAGTATGTAAAAGAAATTAACAAAAAAAAAGATAATACTGACAGAATTTGTAAACAAACTCTGTACTTTTTTTTTAAATAAAATTAATATTTATGATATGTTAAATATTGATAAACATTTTATTTATAAAATAAATAAATACGTGGTCAAAAATTAAACGGAGAAATGTAGGACATCTATAGAGAAATAGGACTGTAGATGTCCTACATTTCTCCGTTTCATTTTATTTATGTTACACTATTGAAAAAAATGTGTCAAATTTAACTTAAATGTCCCAAATGATCCACTCAAATTTTTGGGTTAATGTAACACAAGCTAAATATGTTATAGGAGGTTACAAATATTATGTAAGAGAAAAATAGATAACATCGAGTTTGTAAAAAAAAACCATATGGAAGCATATTTTTTTCAGCAAAATTAGCAGCATTCATGATATTTTAAATTAATACACATTTTGTTCATTCATCTTCGAATTGACGTTTTAAAACACTTTATTTTTACGTTATTTGTTCACTTACTCATAAATTGTCATTTTGATACTAAAAAATGTTGAATATCAAAATCTTTAAATAACATAATCATAGATATCTAATAATTCTTTAATAATAAATAATTAAACTGCGTTTTCAGTTTGCGGCTTTAATCTTTCTTCACGATGAGTTTCTATAAAAATCTTTAACACATTAATTTTACATGTTATTTAAATTCTAACTATTAAATTACTTAAGTTTTTTTTTAATTTAATTTCTTAAGTTTTTAACACAACATAATAAAATACAATTTTTTCCCTTTCTTATGTAATTTAAAAATTTTTTATATTATTATGTTTTAAATGAGAGGAATATTGGTATGGTGCAATTTAGGCAACGAATTTCCTCGTTGCCAAAATCGCACCATACTGAAAGAATCCTCTTTTAGAATTTTAAACGTTATAAGCGCAAAAAAATTATGAAAAAATTACATATGAAAGGGAAAAGAGTGCAGTTCATTATGCTGTAAAAAAACTTAAGAATGTTCTTCATAATTTTTAAGTTATTTTTTAAGTAAAGCTTTTAAGTAAAAAGTCGTGCGATTTCGGCAACCTTACCCTATTATGTTAAATTAATATCTACTCAAAGAATTAACTTATAATTTTAACAAGGACTTGAACGGACCGTTTCCAACACAAATACAAAATATTTTTTATTGTATACGTACTTAAAATTTACGTATCAATAGCAATACTCAATGTCAGTAGCATTCTAGGATTAAGTTTGCAACTTCCTGAGTGAAAAATTCCATGATATTATGTAACAAATTCCCTCCTGTCGAACGTTATTCTTCAAAAGTTGCTTGAACTCTCGCTACTTTTATCGTAGTTATAAATAAGGAATCGGGCCGTAAACCAGAATAATCGAGTATTACCTTCTTATTTCACGAAGTGTACTCTACGAGCGCCTGGAAGCGGAATAGCGTCTAATATCCTGCGGGAAAACTCGTGGAGCGAAAGAAATGTAAAGCAGCGTTGCGTCCCGCGCTTTCCAACATTTCCTTTCCGGCGTCGACGCGGTACGCCCTCCGTTTTCTCGTCGTCGTGGTACATGTCTCCACGGTTGTCTATAATATCCGTAGCCGATACACGTTTCCGATATATAATATGTATTATTTTCGAAACTCTTGCGTCCTTCACGGTTAAGTTTCCGAAACTTCTGCATCCAGATGGTCGCAGGGAATTCAATTTCGACACACAACTTCGCGGCAGTCGCGAAAGGATATTCCTTTTTGGAAGCGTTTCCCGCTCAGTCCCGTACGGCAAAGGCAATCTAATTCGTTTCTCCGTTGCCGAGCTTCAAATAACAATGAATATTAATGGGCGTCGCGTTCGCTAAGCACAAATCGACGAAACGAAGTCCGCCAAGGCATTGCACGGACTCGGGTTTCACGGGAAAGCGTCTGTGACAGATTTTCTTCAAATATTTGACGATTTTCTAGAAAGACAGACATAATAAAGTAAAACTGGGACCATATTCTCGAAAAATATCGCATACGAAAATGTACAAAAATATATATAGTGTACATTTATAATTTGTATTAGACCGATAAGAATAAATCAATTAAGAGAAATAAACTTATTTTCGGTTAAAGCGAATCTTGGTGTTTAAATATTTCAAAATGAAGTTATGTACATATCTAATTCTACATATCGAATTTCTAAACCGAATCCTTTTCGGTCTTGAAACTCAATTATGAACAGAACCAAATTAGTAATATTTCATAATTGACAAGCAATTTAATAATTTTTTATGCTAATTAAGCATCTTAGAAGAATTATTAATAATTTGATGTTGATCTAAACATCTTAAGAACTGTAAATAATTTGATTTATTGCAAAAAATATTGCCTCAGCCGGGATTCAAACTCGGATCTCCCGTATTCCATGCATCCTCACTATTATTCGACCACCGAGGCTTCGGTAATATTTATCACAATAATCACTAGTGAGAGAAATTATAGAATTATACATTACATATATTATAGATTACTTTCCTATACTGAAAAAAATTTCTTAAAAACGAATCAACATATAATAATCATATCAATCAGAATTTTGGTCATTATAATTAGACATCTAATTATCTTGACTAGAATTCTAATAGATTTAACCAGAAAACTCTGATTTGTTTATTTTCCCTGGCTGAGGTTATTTTTCGCATTAAGCTCTTTACAGTTTTTCTAATTTAATTTAGGAGGAGGTAGTGGCGTTTCAAACTGATTGTGTTGAAAGCCCGAAATATCGACGCGCAATCTTAACTGAAATAAATTTATTTAATAAAAAAAATATATATATATTGTATTATTCGAAACATCTAACTTTGACCGTGATGGCGTTCTCTATCGTATTTGTTGTTTTATTTTCCGCCAAAATTCCAAATAGTGCAACCTGATTCTTGTTCCAATGTGTAGTATATCTTCGTACCATGATATTTTTCGAGCATAAGGTCCCAGGTTTCTCACAAAAAAATTGAAAATGGAACGTTACAGAAGTTTCTTTCCTAAACAGCGCGATACCTCTCGGTCTCGTCGAATCGATCGCGGTTTCATGTTCGCAGATATCGAGATCTTTCTCTGCACTTGGAGTGCGCCAATGAATAGCCGCGCGGAACGAACGTTTTCAGCGTGGTAACGCGCCCGCATTAATTTTCCAGTTGGATCGGATTCGCGGGAAAGCACAGTGGTGACTTACGAGCTTGACGATAGTCGGGGAGAAAGAGAGATAAAATGTGCGTATGTGCGTAGAAGAGACCGATAGAGAGAGAGAGAGAGAGAGAGAGAGAGAGAATGGGGGGGATGTCGATACAGTAAAATTAATAATTACCACTAGTACATATCTAGCCCGCTCCAAATTCGCCGATATCTCGATCACACCGCGCCATATCGTCCTCAACGTCGACTCCCCGAGCCATGAACGCAATTACACGAAATCTCCGATACAGCTAATTACACTTCAATATCCATCGTGCCGCTTCAATCATTCAGCAGCGCCAATACGGGATGTTGGCTTTAATTACTCCATCCGCTCGTTAATAAATTAACATTCGATCAGTACAAATAAACATTCGGCTGGCGAGCGATGGAGAATACGATGCGATCACTCTACGATGATTCGTTCGTTACGGTTCATCAACATGCGACGTGAACCATCATGCAAGGTTGAAAAAAATTATGCGGTGGACGCGGTTTGCGATCAGATTTTAAATCTCATCATTGATTTCGCGGGAAAATGAGAAACAGCGAAACGGACGCGATTTAATATCGTTGCGGTAACACCGGTGCGACAGTGGGTCGAAGCGACGTTATTAATTAATTTGCGAATGGATTATCGTAAAAGCTTGCGCGCGAACGCAACGAACAGGTGCGCTAATGCCGATTCGCTAATTGCTGGTAGTTACATAGCACATCGATCGGCAATATCGCCGTTATTTACTGCGCCGCACGCACTACACGGACATGCGTACCAATATTGACTCTACAGAACCTCATGCACTACGCAACGGGTGTATATATTAATCATGGTAAACAAAGGGTAAATCGCTCTTAATCGGAAACAACGCGACGGTACCTGCGCGGCGTGACATTTTCGCATGGCCGCCGCCGCGTGACCGCTCGTTGATTAGGACGTTTCAAAACCTTCCCTTCGCTTCCGTCCCGTTCAATTTCGACAGCGAATTTGCCTTGGATTCATCAAAACTTCTTCGACTTGAAATCGATTAAAAACTATAAAAATGTATGTGCTGTCTAATGTACGTTGCGTGCGCAAACTTCTGCACTCATAAGGAGAACATCAGACATGGTCCCCTCCGATTTTTCTAAATTTTATATTCCAGCAAACAAGCAGACGTTATTCATCGTCATTTTGACGTTACTTTGACGTTAAAGACATCATTTTGATGTCAAAATTATGATAGATAACGTCAACTTGTTTGCCGGGATATAAAATTTAGAAAAATCGGGTCATTGATGTTCTCCTTATGAGTACAGAAGTTTGCAATGTTAGACAGCATGTAAAATTTTATGGTTTTTATGTAATAGTTCAGTCCTCTCATTAATTCATGCTAAAATTATAGTAGGTGCTTCTTAAGCATTCGTGAGAGAAATATATTTAAAAAATTTACATTACCAACAAGAGAATTTTTTAACGCGTTTCTTTAATACTTGAGCTAAATCGGAGAGCATCATATCTGGTATTTCTCTTGTCAGAAAAAAACATAGTGGTAGCAACTATAAATGTGACAACTGTACAAGTTTGTATATAATAGAATTAACAATCTTACTAGATCGTACATGTGAGAACATAACCAATACAAACTAGAAATTAAATGCCTATACCGGTCGAAGCTGGATCTTTAATGCTTAAATAATTCAATATGAATTTTATTGTATATATTATATATGTATACATACATATATACCGTATTTGTAGTCATTCGAACTGCGTGCTGAATTGGTTTTCCGGACTTATGAACGCAATTAAACTACCGTAATAAAACAAATTAAATTAAATTGACAAGCAATTTTTAATAAATGACGCGTCAATCAGGCATCATAGATATATAATATATATATTAGATATATATTAGAAAGATGTTAATGTGCTGAAAATAATAGAATTAATAAACATAGCTAGTTTTTGCAAAAAACAAAAACATAGTTATTGCAACTATAAAACATTTTATTCAATTATGGTACATTAATTTTACATACAAAACTTGTACAGCTATCATGTGCTGACATCTTTATAATTACTCCCACTATATTTTTCTCTGAGTATGTGCCAAGAAACGAAGGATATGGTTCTTTCCACTCACGACAAGACCAATTTGCATTAAGCCGCGCCAGTCGAGGCTGAGAGGGAAAATAATTAATAACTCCTGGAGAGTACGATAAGCAAGCAACCCCCACGGAAAAATATGCTTTGCATCAACGCACGCACGCACGCATGTACTCACGCCTTTTATACGTCGCGCCAGACATACGTACATTTCTTTCGGTGCTATCTTTTTTTTTTACTCTCCTTTTCTTCCTCTTTTTTTTTTATTCGGTCCGATTTGCATTAAATAGCGCACGCACTCCCGTATGCCCGCGCACTAATTTATTGCCGAGATATGTTTTACACCGCTTTCATGGCTTCGTACCACCACACCTCGGAGGAGCCACTCGTACGCTGATGAAATGATAAAGCACTCCCGGCAGAGGAGGTGCCGCGAAACGTGTCGGGTTGGACCGCGACGTAAAATTCAATTTTATTCGCGATACCACCGAGAAAGTACTCTCCTCTGTCCCTCCCCATTCGCGTTCCTCCCGTTCCATTTATATTTTAGGTATGCGTTATTTAAAGTTCATCAGTTCAAACATTACCTCCCTCTTTCTCTTCTTCCTCGATAAGACGAGGTCTGTAACTTCACCTGAAATATCTAAGATTTAAATAAGAGGTTTAAACCATTTCTTATGGAGATCTTACTTAAAATATTATTACAGAAGTCTAGTCTCTTTAGATTTTCATTTTGTTCTAAATATTTCCGAATGTTTTAATTATACGAGTAGTCCGATTAAATCAGATTTCCTGATAAGTCTAGCTCGCGAAGTTGACTTTGATTCACCCGGTATTGATAAAATACATATATAAATTTTGCGTGGATTTCAAACAAAGTCTAAACAGAGGTAGATAAATCAATCTCAATCTCCTTTGTCAAGTTCGCGCGCGCGCTTTTGTTTTTCCACTTCAATAGTACGATTTATTTCCTAATGACCTTACATTCATAATTAATTAACTCAATGTCATTTTCCACGTAAATAAAAGTTCCGCTGCAGTTTTACGCGCAGTAATTGATAACAGCGAGCATCGAAAGGTCGAATGGCCGCGGATAAAAAATTAATTGCGTAGGCATATCGAAAGTGGCGAGCGCTTATCAAGAACGATCGCATGAATGCTTAAAAGTTCCATTCTTACGCCTTGATAAAATTAAAAGCGTCTCACCTTAAAGTGGAAAGCAACTTAAAACGCTAAAATCCGTCATGTACGGCAAAACATTTTATTCATTCATGACATTTCTACCAAAACGGCGAGGGATAAACGAAATTTTAATGCGTGTTACATTTATGCCATCGGAATCTTAATAAACCGACAGAATTTTTAATTGAGAAATGACATGATATTTATTCTCTCTGATGATATTTTTGTCGAAATCTATCTTTGCAAGGATCCAAAAACTTTTTTAAGGTCGCTTCTAAAATGCAGCAATGATGACATATAAGGACACAGCTCGTAGAGAACTCGCAGAATATAAAGATATTCCTTAAGAGATATTCCTGTTCATATAAGAGGAGAATCAAATTTATTAGCTATGGTGCACAAAAAAAGATTTTATGGTTTCTCTTAACCTCATACATTCATCCACATCTTATAATTAAATGGCTAACTAAAATCCATTAGCTAAATAAGTTATTATCTAAACTTAAATCTTTACACCGTTAAATTAAATCGTAATGTCAAATTATATTCAATTTGAGTTATTTTTTAGCATTTCTATATGTCGCCTGCTAAATATGTCATTAATTTAATTAAAACAATCGAGTTAAACAACACTGTTAAAAAAAAAGAAATTTGCTTCCGTTACATGTAATGGAAACAAATTTCAAGCAGATACATTAAAAATATTTAATGTTGTCAATAAAAATGAAGTTATAACTTAAATTTAACGTATACTTATATTAAATTTCATGCAAATCTACATAAAATTTAATAAAAAATGTACTAAACTTCGTAAAATTTTATGAAAAGTACACTAAATTTCATGTACGTGTACACAAATACTTTTCAGTTGCAGATACATTAAATTTAATTTAGTGTCATAAAATTGAATTTAATTTGTGTAACTTAAATTTCATGACATTTTGAACAGTGAATTTAACTTAAGAAAATATATTAAATTTGACTCAAATTTAGTTTATTATTTAATAAGCATACACATTAATATGGATGTTGTTTATTTTGAAACTAATCACAAAAATGGATTGATGATTTAAATTTTGGCATACATGGAAATTAAAAATAACAAAATGTTGTTTAACTCAAGGATTGAATTACCAGTACTCCTTCGATGTCTAACAGTGTAAGATTCCTTATACACAAATAGTAACTCCTAATTCGCTCACTCTAATTTCAAAAAAGTGCTTCCGGATACCTCTTTTTTTTTTAAACACCCCGTACATCCCAGTTTCCTTGGTTTCTCAACGGTGGATCTCTAGCGGATGAACGTCAGGAAAGTAACCGGAAGTGGCTCTGAGTGCACGCCGGGAAATTCATGAGAACTGGATCATCCGGAAAAGGGATCGTTGCCTCTTGGCGCTCTCCATACCAAGCTTTTCCATCCCGACATCAACGACTGAGGAGCGAATGAGAAGAGAGAGAAAGAGACATTGCAAAGGCCAAGAGGGAGCGAGGAGAACAAGTCGGAAAGGAGGGTGTCGATTTGCAATCCGGACGATATTTGCAAGTTAAAGACTCGCACTGCCGGCTGAAGCACAACGTACGCCGCATCGTCCGGATAATCCGGTGGATCGAAAGAGATTCGTTTCGCCTCGCCTAGAATCCCGTCGCTGTCTTTTAAGATCAAATTACGTGTCCGCTCCAAGAAAGCGGACTCGGAAGTGCTCCAGGGAACGTTTCGTGCCTCGCGATTGCGCGATTTTCATCCGAAGATTGTCGCGCTGATGGCTTCCCTTTGACATCGTAATTGCGGTATAATAAACACGTTTACTTTTACAAAGCGCGGATCGTATCATTTTTCACGTGAGCCTCAAAGACATAACTTTGGTTCATGGGCTTTGTCCTGCAACGATTATGGGAACCTTTTCCATCAAACGAAGATAATTAGATGTGCTTCCAAATGTGCTGCCAAAAATAATGTGGCAACGTAATAATCGCAATACGTAAAAAATCTAACCTGAGGCATGACTCGCTGATCTTTGCAAACTTTTCTCGTCGTGGATTCCTGACTTCCCTATCGATATTTATTAGTGTCCCGTTGTACCGCAATTGCGTGCACGAAACTCCACACGGAACTTTATACTTCTAATTGCTTGGCGTCTCGAATTTCGCTTCTTCAGTCTACATCCCAGAGAAAGGTTTCTTCAATTTAAAAAAAAATGTTTCTTTACTATACGGTTAAAGAAAAAATTTTTTCGATTTGAACGTCATATTTCTTTGATTTAAACATTATTGAAATCAAATAAAAAAATTTATTTGATTTAAAAAAATTATGTCAAATCAAAGAAATGACATTCAAATCAAAGAAATTTTTTCTTTAATCGTATAGCAAAGAAATATTTCTTTGAATCAAAGAAACCTTTCTCTGACTTGTGAATGTATCTCTATGTACGGAGAAACGCGCATAACTTTTAATTCTCGACTCCTCTCTGCGAATCTAAATGTGTGCGCTGTGTGATGGCTCCTGTTTGTGCACGAAATCAACTTATATGTAATTCTTCGAAAACGTTACAGGCACAAAGATCCTCTCGAACAGATCTTTACGCTCGAATTTCCGCTTTGCGGCTCGCTTCTTGTTCATCGTTCGCGTGAAATATTTTTTTTTTAATTGTATAAATTGTCGAGAGATTACATGAATTAAAATCGTTTTGGTCCATTCGACGGATTATTCATTAAAGCAGTCCGATTTGAGGGATGAGAGTGTCTTCGAAGAATTCACTGTGCAGCGTTTGGCATCTTCTTTTGTGTGTGCATCTTTTTTTTTGTGCGTGAAGACAGCTACGTCTTTTTATCTGTTCTCTCTTATCTCTCTTTACCTTGATCGTTTCTACTAATATGGATTAATTCTAATCTCGGTTCAATTTATTTTCATTTTTTTTAGTTCTAAAAATTAAAAGAAGATGTAAGTTCAATCGAGATTAAAGTTAATTTACATTGGTTGAAAAAAGTGCCCGTTGTAAACTTTTTCTGCTACGTTTTCAATTTTTTGTTCACATTTTTGACCTTTATTATATTTTTGTATTTTTTATTTTTTATCTTGTATTATTCTGCATTATTATTTTGATATCATTTTACTTTCTTTACTTTAAAAAAAGTGTTTAATTTAATATTTTAAAATGCTTTATTCTTGTCTCCGTTTTTAAACACTTAAATATGTTTAAGTTTTAAACTTTTTGAATAAACCAAACATTATGTGTTTGGATTTAAAACACTAAAACGTTTAAAATTGAAACATCTTTTAACGTTTGTTTTGCAAAAAATGTTTCAAAACGTAAACATTTTAAACATTTTTTACAGTGTTTTCATTCTCCTTTTTTACACCTCCATTTTCTTTTTTGATCACTTTTTGTTTTTAGAAAACTTGCCCTACAATATTAATAAAAGCCTTCATCTATCTATCTACCTATCTATCTCACTTCTTTGCTCTTTGACGCAGTTTCAATGTATGATACAATTCTTATTAAAGCGCCGCGAACATTTCGTTCATAGAGTTCCGCTCGGATTTTTGCAGGTGGCGACCGCCGCTGAAAAGAAGAAGCTCTACTTCAACGTGGTGCAAGGACCGATGGAGAACCAGACCGTCACTGTGGAAGGCGGTGGCGTGAACGCCACCATCATCACCGCCAACATCGCCGCCACCAATGGGATTATCCACATAATCGACAGGCTTCTCGGGGTGCCCTACACCACCGTGCTCGACAAACTCAGGACTGATCCGATGCTCAAGTGAGTCCCTTACCTTCTTCTTCATCTTTATTCATCTTTATGCAAAGTGACCCGGATCATCGACTCTCTGGTTTTATGAAGGATCTCGAGCGTCGCACCAATGGCATTTTAAAAAACACGAAAAGCAGACGGGCGCATAAGAGACATCCATTACCCAATAGAGTCAACTTGCAATTCCGTTTAATTTTACGAGTTCACGTTTTCGTTGTATTTAAATCTTTAATTTTACGTTCCAGAGTAATGTGAACAGGAATTATGTAAATCGTTGCGCCGAGGCGTCCGGAATTTCCACTCCATTTCGTATTCCCTCCTTCCGCGGGAGAATAAAATACAGGATTCCGATTTTCTGTTCTCACGACGAAATGATATACCGGCCGTTTCGTCCCTCGCGAGAAAAATATCTCTATCTCGGTAATTGCGAAAACGGCTCCCGCGCACGTCCTTGGATACACGTGGGTCGGTCACGCGAACACGTGCGAGCCTCCACCCACGTATAGATACGATCTTCGCAAGACGCACCATCACCGCTACGCCTTATCCATTTCTGAAAGAGAATCTTATCCGCGCGTGACTTCGCGAACCTTTCTTCCGCACGACTCGCTCAACCCCGTCTCGCTCCCTCCGCTTCCTCTCGCTCTCGTTCGAATTTAATTAAAATAACGCAACAAATCCCCATTCCAATTACCGCGGACCCCGTCGACCCCGCCGATGTCGTCGACGTAAAAAACTATAACCGTGCAGAAGTCTTACGCCTGGAATTGTATAGTTCCACGTCGTACCTATTAAATTCGTAGCCGGGCGTGTCCCTCCACGCGCCGATATTCCTTCCTTGTTCAATTTAACGGTCGGCACTCGAAGCACCGCGCAAAAAGCAAATAAACTCACTCGGCGAGATTACTCGGCTAAAACATACCGGGCTCGGAATACGAACTCTCGGCGCATCTAGACTCGCCCCGTTTAACTCCGGCGTCCTAGAATCCGGAAGATTAGGAGAACCTCGAGATTCGTGAACTTCCGGATTCGTGAACTTCCGGAAACGATTAGTCTGAGGTTAAGGCATTAAGGTATCGAAATTTGTAGAGCCTACGGAATCCAAAAAGTGCACGTCCTAAAGCATTCATAGATATGATCCCAAGAATTCATTTTCAACAATTAACAGATTTGTTGACGTAAATTCCTATAGTATATTTGACGTTTTGCGATTCATTTCAGAGTTTAGGGTCTATAAGGTCTAACAAGAAGCTTATCACAACTGTCCCGAATTAATTCGATTCTCCTTGATAGATGTTAAATACAAAAGTCACACAGTGTCTAAGAGACGCACTGTTGGAAAATTTAAATTAATTTTGACACATTATATATATATAATGAATGTATTAAAAGGTAACGCAAATATTATTTAAGAAGATAAACACAAAAAAGATAATACTAACGCAGTTTGTAAACAAACCGTGGAATTTTTTTCAGTAAAATTAGCATTTATAATATGTTAAATTAACGCATATTTTATTCATTCATATTAGAATTTAAATTTTGAAATACATTATTTTTATGTTATTTGTTTACTTATTCATGAATTGTATTATTTTGACAAAAAATGTTGAATATTAATTTAACACAAACTATTTAAATAACATAATTATATTATGTTAAATTAGCACTTGAATAAGTATATTAAAAAATTCAACGCAAGATTTTAACGAGGACTTGAGTGAATCATTTTCAACACAAATATTTTTTATTGTGCACGTATTTTTTTATATCGGCTAAATTTAAGATTTAAAGGGTAAAATAACCTCTCAAATCTGAGACTTATATTTGATTCAAATCAATTATCAACGAAACAGTGAGATATATATATAAAAATGTTGTAAACAAAACTTTTATAATTTTTTATATATCATGTGTATTTAAATTTTTTTAAATCTAATATTTTAAAAATACCTCTATTCCTATTACTATAAGTTTTTAAATGTAATTGTTTCGCCGCTTAAATCTCAAATTGGATCGATATAAAAAATACGTGGCTCTTGGATTTTTTATTTAACAACATATTTCAAGAATCGAATCGGTTCCACACAATTGTGATAGGATCCTTGTATGATACAACAACTGAGCATTTTCTGATGGGAGATTGTTTATGTACGCTGATCCAAATAACCGGCCAACAATCGTGCCTCATCATACCGCCGGCGGCTTTCCGCGTGAAGAAAGCGGATTATCTCCTAATTTAAAATTATAATTGATAACCCGTGGACGGGTTCTCGCATGGAGTTCTCCGCAGACTCGAGAGATACGACGGACGGGCTCGGCGGCTTTATAAAGAGCGGAGAGATCAACTCCCGTGGTAGAGGGCGGATTAAATCCCGTAAGAGGCAGCGGGAAGATGAGAACGCCCAGAAAAGCGAGAATAGAGTAAACATCGCGTTGTTTCCATGGTGTACTTTCGCAATCTCTCACCACTAAAAAATTTTCGCGCTGTGCTTAACTCGCACGCTCCTGATTCAATTAAAACGATTTAAGCAACGCGGATGAGGCATTATGAGAGGTGTTATTTACAAACCTCCATCCTTAAAACACCGCCCCGTGAAGTCGGCGTTTCATCGACATGAAATTGATCGTCGATATTCCTCCCTGTCTTTTTCAGCTCGACCTATTTGCTGGGTCAGCGACGTGGATTCAATGATCAGTTGAACGATACGACGAAACGATTCACGTACTTCGCCCCGTACGATTACGCCTGGAAAGACGCGGCGAATAACTATCCATCAACTACTAAGAAGCTCTTCATGCCCGAGTTTAGTTATCACGTGAGTAAACTTCCCAGATGCGCGCGTACTGCATCTTAAACTTTTATATCCGAGATTATTGCTGTCAGAGCTGGGCATCTCTTAATCTTCTTGCTTTATTGGATCGTTAAATTTTTAAATGGTTGTACCTTTTTACTTTCGAATCTTCGAGGTCACAGACGAAAGGACCCTGTACTAATCATATGGAAAAAGTGGCTTCAGTCAAATTGACTGAAAAACTGTAATATTTTTTATAGATGTTCTAAAACCTTCATAAACACAACCATCGAAGATTGTCAGATTTTACTATAACGCCATTTAGAAGTTGTTATTTTCTAATGGAACTAAAAAAAGTACCTTTATCTATCAAACTATTCATTTGTTAGTAACTGTATCTAAATACTTTTGTGCACAAAAAAATAAGATCGATTAGTGTAAAGAAAACACATAATTGTTTTTCAAAAGAATATGTAGTTGCATATTGCAAATTGCATAATTTTTTTTAAAACAACTACACTGTAAAAAATAGTGGTGTGAGCTTAACACCATGCGGTGTCTATATAATTCTCATCGTGTTGGTGTTAAATTAACACCAATATAGTGTGGATTTAACACCATGGATTTTAAATCTACACACCCATGACGTTAAATCCACATCAGGGGTGGATCGACACCGACACTTTTTAGAGTGTATGCATTTTTTATATCGATTGATTTATCTTATTATTATATGCATAAAAAGTATTAAAGTACAGTTACTAAAAATAAATAATTTAATAGATAGAGGTACTTTTCAGTTCGATTCGATTAAAAATAGCAGCTTCCAAATAGTGCTACAGCAAAATCTATCCTTTGATGGTTATGTTTATATGGAGACTTGATCAGCAAAACTGAAAACTTAATGTTATTTCATAAACTATAAAATATAATTTCAGCCAATTTACTAGACTAAAACTACTTTTTTCTTATGATTAGTACGAAATCCTTTAGATTTCTATTATCTTTTCGAATGTACAATAGCACGAGTGCACGAGGAGTCAGCTGTCCAAGAAGATCTCAATGTGCGTCCAACTGCAAAAGTATATATAATTCGTTTACAGACGAAGCAGATATTGGAGCGACATCTCATAATAGCGGACCAGGCGTACACGATGGCGAAGCTGAAAGAGATAAGCAACGACACCATCTACCTTCCAGCGGCCAGGGACACTCTAAAGCTTCGCATCAAGGAGCACAGCGAAAGTGAGTAGATAAGTTTCAAAACGATACTATCTATCGTGCATCTCAATGTCAACTTAGGCAGTCAGAAGTTTCGCAAAAATTTCATTCGTCTGACGCGGAAGACGACGCGAAGTCTCGTATTCGCGCGAGCGTAATCTAGACGCGCGAATTCGGGATACGTTAGAGAAGCACAGGGACATAGTTTCCTCGGTGACACAAACGCGTTGCTTGAACATTAGATATCTAGAGCGATAGCTCGAATATCTTGTCTTGCGACGTGCTCGCGATTGTTCTCGCGAGCGAGACGCGGAAAACCGTCACGAAGATGCCGCGTCCCCGCGCCTGTCACCGACACTCTCAAACCTGGTGCTGTCTGATTACATGTAGATGAGAGGTACGACGAAAACGCAATCCGTCCAGAAACATCCGGTGAGTGAGCTAAGTGTGTTTAAACGTCGCCGACGAGCGACGACACGAGCGCTTTCACTTTGTACGAGCAGCACAATTAACTAATTGCGACTACCGAAGGAGTGCACCCTTCTTACGCACCGCGTTACGCACTCGCGCGTACATGCCGTGTTACGTCTGTGCGCGCGGGAGGATGAAACTCGTGCGTAACTCCCGCCCCGGCGAAGTTCGTTTTCTAATTGCCGGATCTGTGGACTTTGGGATGCATAAATTGCGTAAATTCGAATGTGCGATATTTGATGATATCGGAATTCCATATTCTTAACATTTAACCCTAGAATATTATTGTGGGTGAATTTTTTAGTAGAGTTTTTGTTTTATTAAAATTTTTTGATAGTTTCAAGTAACATTTAACCCTTTGAAGACGGGAGCTTTCTTAAACAAAAAAACTTAAAGAAGATCTTGTGTGACTTCCAAGTTTGTGAAGTCGCCGAATTCAATTCTAGCCTCAGAATTCAAATTACAAAAGAATAATCGTAAAATTAAGTTCTTTGAGTTTGAATGTAGTTTGAAAATACATATATCAAGTTTCAAAAATTTGTTAACCTTTAATGATAAAGAATCTAGTATCAGAGGCTCACAATCATTGGAAATCAGTTAAGAAATAAATATTAACTGTTTGTATCACTGATGAGCTTCAAATACAGTATGCGCCAAAAAAAGTGCGACTCTCACAATTAACACTTCAGTTGTCGGTTTAATTAAATAAAGTGAGTGGACGGGGACAAATTGGATTATAACACAAATATTTTGTCCTACCAAATATTTATTCGATATGATTTTCTTTAATTGCAATCACTGCGTTACTGTGTCACACTCAGCAAATATAATAGTGATTAAAAGAGAGTCGCATTTTTTTTGGCGCATACTGTAAACAAAACTCGAAACTTGATATTATTTCGCAATTAAAAATTCTTTAGAAGCGAATTTTATGATAATTAAATTATTTTTTAAATTCTATCCGCCATATTGAATGCATTATTTTTAATCTCAGATTCGAATAAAGCAATATTAAATCATCTTATAGGCTAAGTTTTATAAAAATAGAACGAGCAGTTTACACAACAAAAAGGGATACTCTCAAATGGAATTACTTATTCACAAAGGATAATAAGATTGTTTAATATTAAAATTTCTTTCTTACATTAAACAGTATTAGTTCAATTATTTTAATCTTATTCACCTTTCAATCTATAAAGTAGATATAAAAAAGTTTAAAAAAATTTCAATTATATGAATGAATTTTCAGTTAATGCAAAAAAAATATGAATTGCATTCCAGGGTTAAATTCGATAATTTTATGTAGAACTGTAGTTTCAATTAAATATAAGGCGCTTTGAAAAACATCCGCGTGAGAGAACGGGAGAGGACTCGGCATCCCAAGAACCGTGGATCCTGAAAATCTTACGTTCGCTAAATCTTGGTATCTTTAGATCCTTGGATGCTGCCTTTCGTGCAACGATTCTAATTTGTTTTCTGTATGATCATACGCCGAGCTTGTGCGCTTACGCTGACGCTTATACGCTTACGCATACGAAGGATCTAACGCGGGGAAAAAACAATACCCCTTCGAAACGAACTTCGCTCGGCGCGTACTGCGTAGACCTCGTTCGCACGGAGATTAGTGACCAGCCGTCGATGCTTCGTTTAATTATTTTGTATTATTTGAAATATTGCATCGCAGTTGAATTATACATTGCATCTGATGTACATTGCAGACTTTCTCGAACTGCGATATTTGGTATGAATCTTTCATTTTGAAAGTCTCCCTCGTTACTTCTGCACCCAAAGAAAGGTTTCTTCGATTCCAAGAAATGTTTCTTTACTAATACGGTTAAAGAAAAAATTTCTTTGATTTGAACGTCATTTTTTTTATTTGATTTCAATTCTGACATAGTAAGTCATATCGCCTACGAGGTTGAAATTAGGTAATACAACCAGGTCACATTTCCTTCAGACGAGGTTCTAATTTTGACTTATAAGTTGAATCGACTTTGAAGGTGCATGTTTGATAAAAATTTGGTCATTTATAAGCTAATGTGTAACTTAAAGTCACTGAACTTTGAAAGCATTTCGTAGGTTTAAACTAATTTTCGACCTATGTACAAGACTTCAAACGATGTTTAACCTTTAAGACATTTTTTTATGTCGAGAATTGGTAATTTTTCACTTAATTAGGGCAATCTGACTTTGATTTTGTCAAAATGCTTTGCTGCTTGGGACTGCACAAACATAATTGATATAGCATATAGTGCTGTTCGTTTAATCCTGTTGTTAAATGTATAAGTCATTGTTTTCGTAATTTTGGCCAAAAAAATATAATGTTCTAAGAAGGCAATTATTTGCACGGACCTCTATCATAACCTCTATCAATATATTTTGCCATTTTCAAACAAATAATTTGTTTCATTGTTTGTATTCATTGTAACCAAATAATAAATTATTTAATTGAAAGATATTACTTCTGTCAATAATATTATTTCTGTCAAACAATAGAGGTTTCTCGAATGAAACAACTTATAAAATTTTTATTCAAACAAATAATATTTCGTACAAGCATATGTTGTTTCAATAAAACAGATTTTAGTCAAATAAATAGGAATACTAAATCCAAAGAAACCTTTCTCTCTGTGCGTAAATAGCAAAGAAAAATTTCTTTAAATCAAAGAAACTTTCCTCTAGGTGAATGCTTGAGAGTCTCTGTTTTACCACGATCGAACCCCTGTTAAATAATACAAGGGATACAAATAATACCACGCGCCCACAATGGACGGCCTGGAAAATCAAAATCGTCCCGATTTTCACGATCAATTAGACCGGGACTCTCGTCCCTGCGGGACGCATTCACGCCACAATTTTCGTTACAGTTGCAACCGGGACCCCAGGGGAACTTAGTGTGGAGTCAAAAATCACTGAATCGAGATAAAAAGAAAACGACGGGATATATAAAAGAGGGGTGAGAAAGAGGGGGTGGAAAGCGACAACGCGGAGTGAGCGAAGCGCGCGCGGGTGCGCGAGAAACAAAAGCGTATTAATTGCGGCGAGGGCAACAATACTCATTGTAAACGGTGGAATTAATTACGACGAGCAGAACGCCATTGTTGCGCGTAAATTAATTGCGACAACAACAGCAATAGGATATCATTACCTTTGTCGCAAAACGAGGAATCGCCCCTCCTCGTCGTTTCGCGATTACTATTTACCGTATGACCTTTGCGTGCGTAAACGTACGACACGTGATAATAAGGGTAAGGAACTTCGAAGAATGTACGGAATCTTACGGAGAAATCGTCCGGTAGCTAGAACATAAAATTCTACTCGATCTGAGAAACGTTAGCTGTTCTATAAAAGAGAAAATGATTCGCACAATCGTTTAGACTATATATATGCATAGAGATATTAATCCCTTAATATCTAGCCGCGTTCTATACATTAAACGGTCGAAAGCCAGCTGCCCGCCATTGTATTAACATTAAAGCGACAGTAATTTGTTATGCGGGGGTCGATACTAATTACTTTCCCGGTTGATTCGATCGCGTGTTGTTTCAACAAATTCACCTACGGGAGAAACAAAATGGCATCCGAATATTAATGAAGCCATCTGCTAATCGAAACGATCCAAATGTAAAAGTGCTTGTAATATTTCGCTTGATTTAAATTGAAAACTCTTGGAAATATTCAGATAACAAATAACGGGTAACAATCGTCTCGGCTATTCTGCACAGGTTTTTGTTGAAATATCTAAAAAGTTTAGGTAGATACAGATTAAAAATTTTATTGGATTATCAAAATAATTATGTACCTAAAATGTCAAAACTTTTTATAGCATTGTTCATTTCTTGGTGAAACAATTTTGCTGAAATTATTTTATATTTTGGAACATTTCAGTGAAATTACTGAAAATTTGTTGAAATTTCATTGAAAGTGAAATTTTCAGCTAATACTGAAAAATTGCTGTAATTGAATTGAAATTTTGTTGAAATCTTTCTGAAATTTTGTTGAAGATGAATTTTTTAGTTAAAAATTGTTGAAATTAAACTGAAATTTTTTTTTAAAGTGTTCCAAAACGTGAAATAATTTCAGCGAAATTTTTCCACCAGGAATATGTTTGCATTTCCTATATAATTATTTTAATGATCCCATGAAATTATTTTCCATTCTTCTATAAAATAAAACTTCAGCTAGAGATTTTGAACGCAATGAAAGAGTTAATTCTCGTCTTTCAACTCGGATTTCATTTGTCGATTTTTTTTCAACTAGATCAGAGAGATTTGTATCTAGATCAGATCTATATTTAAATTTTTAAATATTTTTGGCAAAATCATCTTTCTATGTGGTACGTATTTTTCGCGGTAGTTCAACGCAAATAAACTGCTCGAAAAGGGACTTCGTTTCCGTATGTGTTGTCGCGAGATGCAGCGAGTCCAACTTCCGTCGCGTCGCGTAAAGTCCAGGAAACTCTCAAGCGGATGCAACGCAACCCCCATCCCCTAAACAGTCCCTTTCACGTTCCCGCGTTTTGACGCCAAAGTATGATGAATATCACCGAGCGCTGGGATTTTTCCGCATTATCGAAAATGAAACTCGCAGCAGTGACTCGCCGTTTTGCGAAAAATATGTCGCCTCTCGAGCACCTCTCGAACGCGGAAGCCGGAAACGAATGCGCGCGCCATTATGTGCCGGAACCGCAGGGCGATTTATTATGCACCTTTCGACCACCATTTAAATGCAAATTCCTTGATTACCCCCGGCGCTAATTGCTACGTGCTCTCCCGGTTATTCGCTCTCGCCTATGAGCAAATTTCCGAGGCGTTTCCAAGCTCGCGACCGTCGCTTTTACCGTTCTGTTTTACAATCCTGCGAAGACCCACCAGAGGAGAGCGAGAAAAAGATTGAGTTCAGTAGATTCTTCGTTAAGCGAGGCGAAAATGCTTAAACATACAAGGTGGTGTTGGAAGAACAACAAAAGTGTTACTTCCGTATTCGTCGAAATACAGCGACGATAACATACTGAAAAAAGTTTGATAATAGCTAAATATTGAGTGAAACACATATGAAGTAAGCTTGGTATAAGAATAAGAAATTGATCAATCACAGTCGAATGTGAGAACTATGATCGACTGTGATTAATTCAATTTCTTACTGTTGCTTTTTACACCAAGCCTACTCCACATATTGTAGACGCAAAACAGTTTCAATCAAATGTTTAGTTAATGTAACTAAAAATAATTTTACTTTCCTCAATATGTACTTTCCTAATTATTAATAAACAGTTAGTTTGTTAATAATTAGGAAAGTACATATTGAGGAAAATAAAACTATTTTTGGTTAAAGTTATATTATTATGTCTGGTAATACTTACTAAATATAATATTTAGAAAAATATAATTTTTTTTATTATATTATATATTAACCGAACATTTGATTGAAATTATTTCACTCAACGTATGGTAGTTGTTACCAGACACTCTTTTTTCAGTGCACGCAAGATGGAAACTTTATTTGCGATCGTATGGCGCCGTTTATGTTTCTCACTAGATACTGTCACTGAATTTAGTTCAGCGAACGTTATTAGAAAGTTGATTCTCTCTATTTTATTTTTAATCCATCGATTTTTCTTTTTAGCATTTCACAACGTTTATTTTAGGATCTCTATATAGACTATTCTCCCATCATCGAATTTTTCATTCGAGATTCGGCGGGGGAGAGCTTTGTATTCTGCATCGCAGTACCGCTTCACTTATACGCATCACACGGTTTCCCCGATTCTCGTTCAAAGATCATCGTCAAGTCTCTCTCTTTTCAGGCTACCAAGTGGAGTGGGAGGGTAAGAAGATCCGCGTCATCCGTCCGGATGTTGAGTGCACCAACGGCATCATCCACGTGATCGGCTCTGTGTTCCTCAAGGATAGCGACGTTCGGGTGACGGGCGGCGCGTCGCTGGCTACCCTGGCACCCCATCTAATCATGATACTGATAGCCAAGTGGCACCTGTAAAAGCCCTCATCGCGTCGCATCGTCTCGTATCTGCAGCAGGTGCGTCTATAGGAATTCTCCTTGGGGGCCGTCTCCTATCGTCCTCGAGCGGCGGCGACAACGACGACGCAACGCGGGTAGGCGACCGGTCGATCGACCCGTTCGATCGAATTCTCCGAAAGGACATTTATTGTGCACGGGGAAATGAAGGGGAAAGGGAAGGGTGGGGAAAACTTGGGAATCCGAAGATTCGGTGGTGACCGAGAATCCGCGAGATCAGAGATCCATGGGACTTAAACGATCCGAGGATCGACGGGGATTCACGGGATCCGGAGATCCAAGGATTCGTTCACGTACGTGGCTCTAACAAGATCGCCAATCTGCAGACGTGAAAGGGGGGGAAGAGGAGCAGGAAGAAAAGTGTCCGATCGGTTACTTTATAGCGATCGTACGGAGGCACGAAGAAAGCTCTCGCCGAGGGAACGACGCGAGGACGACCGAGCACTCACGATCGCACGGCCTCAGAATGCCAGGATAGCCTATTATTTATTGAGTAATCGTCCGTGGACATAGCGGGACAATTTTACGGGTTAGAAGCGTTAATCGTACCAAATAAATGGTTAATCTCGTACCAAGTAATCTAAATAAATTTATTGAGAGACGGAGGGGCGTGAAGAGGCGGAGGAGAGGTAGAGATTTCGAGGAACCTACTTCGAGTATTAAGGCAACGATGAAATTGCATCCTCTGAGATCATGCGACTGTCAGCGAGCGACGCAAATATGCAAATAAAATGGCGTTTTAATCGATCGTTCTTTCCATTATTATTATCTAAACAATCGTATTGGCAAAACATTATTTGATTTTGTGTCTCAACGAACCGAGAAAAAAATTGTGATTTTACAGTTGTGTGAATAAGATGATCGGTAATTATGCATTTAATTGCATATCCCACGCGCTGTTCTGTAGAATTAATAGGAACTTAATGACGTATCAAAACGTTCCACACGACCCTTAGAACAAGACTTCGCCATTCCCTCGCGGAATTATACTGTTTTATATACGACAAGTACGATTTTATACAATCGTAAACATAAAGTCCAAAATCCTTTCCCTCCAAAGTGACGACGGTAATAAAGCTAGACGCAATGCTGATCACCCGTTTCAATCAACGACAGTAATAACGCCGAGACACAATATCGATCATTCCGAATGAGTAAGCATTTTCGGAATAAAGAAATCCATCCCGAATCTTACCATCTCGAAATTCATCGATTTCGAGATCTTATGTATTCTTTTTCGCATCCATGGATCCTCCTGGAGAATCGGATTTCTATCAAATCTCAGGACGCCTGTAGATTCTTAAATCCTTAGATATGTGGATTTTCGCTTCTTCGACTTTTCGAGCGGGATCCATGGATCCTCAAACTCATAATAGACAAGAAGTCTGTTTTTTTTTAGCTGAACTTTTCTTGCACAGTTCGTCTTTCTTCTTTTTCTCTCTATGTTGGAAAAAAAAAAGATTAACGTGCAAGTAGTTCAGTTCAAAAAGAACGGGCCTCATACTTTCGAGTTAGAGATCCTTAAATAAGAGTCTGATCACTCGAAACAAATATAGCAGTAATACTTCCATAAGCTTCATGTGGTTAGCCTATACCTCTGCTATGAGCGTAGCTAAAGGCAGCAGGGATGGCCAATGACCCTTCTAAATCTTAAAGAACAAAATAATTAAAACGACTTAAACAAACTCTATGCTTAATAATTCACAAGAAATTAATTTTGGAAAAGAAGAAAGAATTAGAAAATTATAAAAACATTTTTTGAGAATCCAAGACGGCTAGTGTTAAAAATTTAAGCTTTGCCAGTTCGAAGATCAGTTTAAAATTTTAAAAGAAAAATAAAATAAATTAGTAAATTAAATATGTGTGGATTTTATGATTTACCTGCTAGTAATTAATTTGAAAAATATAATAATATAACAAGTCCAATAAATCCACTCGATTACCCTCCTCCCTTCCTCAAATTCAAAAGTATCAACTTTAATTTGGCCACTTAGACTCCTGGCTTATGCCTTCTGCAACGCTGCCGTATTTGTTTTATAAACAGACTACTGAGTGCCCAGAAGCTTTTACTTGAGGATCTCTACTTCAGGTCTCCGTAGATTCACAGTCGATCGGTCGCTCTAATAATCATTGTCGTCAGTTAGCGTCGTTGTATCAATTCGCGGCAGCCTTATGGTGAAATCGGATCGAACACCGACACAAACAGACGCGTATAAACACGTCAACGTCATCACGGTATGGCGATACGGCGAACGTATCCCGGGGTGCGAGCGCATAGCGACGCGAACGGGGTGAATGTTTAGCTCCCTGTTCTTCCCCCTGTTAAACCTCGACGTTCAGGAAACGTTGTTCCCTTTAGGACACCGTGTTTTCGAGCCTTTCGTTGTCACGGAAGGGTTATAACGGCCAACGCGGCCGCTCAGGGACGGTCCCGAACGATACCCTGCTATGTATCATATCGTATTTACGCTGTCTACTTACCGAGAATACTGCCATGCACGCGGGCTTGCGGACGAGCTTGCAAACGAGTTTTTGTACGATAATTATTAACAGAGGGAGAGCGAAAGGTAGAGAAGAAAAAAGAGGAAAGAGAAAAAGCGAGAACGCTCCTATCTTGAAACCGGCGATCTCTAAAAAAACAAGTGCGTTATAAGCTGTTACACGAATCTAGAAGCGCGAGGAAATAAAGTATCTTGACTTAGGATGCGCTAGGGGAGGAAAAGAAGACGTTTGACACTCTTAGCTTCTTTAGTTTTGTAAATTTATAACAGAAAGCAATATCCCTTTAATTTTCTCGTATTATCTAGGATACGGTAACTTTTTAAAAGAAGAACTGACAGGAATTCATTCTGTAGAGTGAAGTGAAGAGGAAAAGAGGGTTGTTGCATAACGTATACCTTAATACCTGTTAAAGAATTAAATTAAGAAAACGCGAAAGGGCGCTAAATTAATTCCCAACAAAGAAATTCGTCCACAGAAGGAATTCCTATTAATCTCTCTTGATTCGCCTATTTTTTTACGGGAACGGAAAGACATTTCGTGACCATATCTACTCTAAGTGCACGGCACGCGCTATCGTTCTATCGTAATAACTACATCCCGATGAACTTTCTTTTCCCTCCACGCTCATCGCATTATTACAGACACACGTACAGGCACACGCATTATATGTACGCACACCTTGCCCGTCGAGTAGCGAACTTACCATTAAGATCTTAGCTGTATGCGTGCGAGCAATAGTGACGACCCATTTCAGAAGGGAAGTCCGAAAGACGCGGCTAAAAGGAAACTAATGTAAGCTTGTAATGAAATCGATTAGACGCACTTAGTGCGCATATTAAAACCGTTGTATACAGATTAACGTAAAAAAATATATATTTAATTCTGGAACACACACCATAGGTTTTCCAGACCCAAACGAAATTTTGCTTGCACCGAAGAAAAGAAAAAGGAGAATTCTATTTCATAATGTAATATAAAACCTTTTGGCATTACAATCTATGCAGATATATTCCTAAATCTCAGAGCTTCAAAATTGAAAAAGAGTCTAAAAATATTAATCAAAATCTAAATAAAAAATACAGCTTATTAAAGTTACAGTGGATTTGAAAGATCTATTGTAACTTTGATATGTGTTTTCAGAATTTTTTGGAAGATGTGTGTTCTAGAGTTAATATAAATATAGAAACCACGAAATTATCGATACACTTTATTGTACTGTTAGATAAAATATGTATTTTATAATTTGAAATTTTTGCATTTCACTTTTATACTCAAATTAAATCAGTGTACAACAAAGTTTTAATATACACCAAAGCACATTAGAGCGTCCAATCGAATTCATTGTTAGAACCGATAATCAAATGAGATCCGATTCAAAAGATAATTAATTCTTTCGTTGGCCAAAAGTCGAAAAAAAAAAGGTAAGTTAGCACTTTTCCGAACACATGGTCGTGATACATATTGAGAATCTTTGATACATGCAAATATATTTCTCAGATACGTACCGTTTTAAACGCATCGCGAGAGGATTTTGACTCGTATAGATTATTGAATTTTTAAATATCCGCATATCTAGGAAACGATCCAAGACCCAAAGAGACGCGGAGAAGAAGCAGAACTTTATTCGTCAATTAATCGGATGTTCCCTTAGTGTAGAGTATTCTCGCGCAAGCTTATCTATCGAGGAAATGAATATTAAAGGATAATGAATATTAAAGGACAAACGGAGCTTTCCATTTAGCCGTCTTCGCTAAGGTAAAATCGATTTCACATTCTCTCACGAATAAAGTCCTGCTGCAAGCGCTACGCTTGCTTGTAGCGCAAACGAATTAAAGTGAAAAAGAGAAACAAACACTCGACACGTTCGAAGCTCGAAGGGGGTAATAGATAAAGCCTCGAAATTTCGTGTCCTCCTTGAGGACGAGCCTGAAGTAAATGCAGTAAGAAAAGCGCAAGATGGTTCACGTTCAACTGATAAAACGCCGAAACCTAAACGAAAGACAATTGACTGATCGGATCGTTGTTAAGTTTCGCAACACGGTCCGGTAATTTGTTTGCATTAGTCACGTATAAAAAAAAAGAAAAAGATTGTAATTAGCGGGCGCGTAATCGGAGCAGCCACAACTTTCTCCGCGAGAACTTGATTTAACAAGGAAAAAAACGTCGATGTTATACGTGTTGATATCAGTCTATACATATATATAAAACAAATAAAGATATATATAATAAACAGAGATATATATTAATGAGGAAGAAAGTATCGATCGAAGAAGAACGAGTCGGGGGAAAAAAAGACGGAAAGGTAGATAAAAAGAAGAGAATAAAAGATTGAAAGAGAAAAGAAACAAAATACTATCAGATGATAACTTAAACTTGTTGTTGGGATGAATTGATATTTACGAATTATTATTATTATTACAATTATTACCTATATAAAATATACATAAACTCTAATTAATACTGTTTGCTCGTTAGATGAACTAAGAAAAAGGAAAAAAAATAGCGAAACTATTTCTCCGTGTAGATGTGTCTTAATGTTCAGCTTGTTCGGCAGCCACGCATTCGACACTAAGTGAGCTGGGTTCGGGGCTACCATTAATCGAAGGGGGATGATTCGAGTCGGTACGCGGGAGACGAGATCAAACGGACTGCCACGCGAGACTTAAAAAAAAATCTTCACGCTCGTAGAGCGAAAAGAACGTCGTACGGGAAAAAGATGCACACGCCGCCGGTGTTGTTACTAACATTGTAAAAGGGCCATAAATTATTGAAAAATCGACCACCGTCCACGAGTTGCGTTTTACAGATAAACGTTATCACATTCACGAATATATTCCAAGCTTTTGTAACATACGGCGAAGTTATAACGTTTACACCTCGCCGTATGTTACGAAATCTTGCATTAACCCGGGAATAGTCACCTGAGATATTTTTATAACCTCAGCGACGAGAAAATGTGAAATGTTGTAAAATAGATATTGTTTTCTTTCTTTTTGGACATATTTTCTCTCTTTTGTAATAATTATTACAAACCTTTAAATACGCAATTCCATCGAAAACTTGCTATAAAAAAATTATATTGATTAAAAATCTTTACTTTTTTTTAAATATTATTGGAAATATTCATAATAAGTTAGTTAATGTGCTGATTATGTTTAATATTTCTCTGGTTTCTACTTACTTTTTCCAAAAAGTGTGAATAAATCTATAATGCTCTCAAATGCCAATAAATTGAAAAACAATATATATTGTTAATAATTTTTAATTGAGGTATAAAAACACCTCAGGTGATCGTTTACATAAAAAAAATGACTGCTCCTGGGTTAATATTGTTGAAACGTAAAATTCAAATTACTTTTCCCCATCTGGATTTCGCGAACGATGGTCGATTGGTCCTACGAAAAAAAAAAAGAAAGAAAAAGGAAAGATTACGAAGAAGTGCATTTATGATTTCCAATTCGCAAGCGAAGCTACAGCGAACAAATACATACAGCTAAGTTTAGCTATCCTTACGAATAGTTGTTAACTGTAGGATTACAAATAGGACCAGAGCCGTGATCCTCGTAGAAGTGAATAGACAATTGCGTGAATCGTTTGCCGGATATCCGAATGCCTGAGGATCCTCGTGAAAGTAATCGATCTGCGATTAGATTTCAAAAGTGCGCGATATTTAGAGTATAAAAGATAGGGGATGATTTTGGCGTCAATGGGTCTGCGGATATTCGGATTTCGGCAGCGTTTATAGATCAAAATCCCTAAGATACTCACACATTCCTAGAAACGTTTCGTTAAGACGTTAATCGTTGAGAAAACCCTTGACACGTCGTTGCCAACGAACGTTAATCGTGGCATCGATCACAGTCCCTGCTGTCGTCTTTTTTTATCACCCCTGTTATTACTCCTCCGCTGTTCTGTTCCGCGAGAACACTGGCGAGAACGATTGCGAACGCCCAGCATCGACGTTTAGCGTTCACGCGTTTTCCTGTACCACATGCAGCACACACTAAAAAAAGAAGAAATTTAATTTTAAGATATTAAAATGTTTTATTCTTTTCTCCGTTCTTAAACACTTAACCCTTTGTGATTACACTTCTTCTGGGGTCAAAGTGACCCCAGAGCGCATTTAACCGATTACCGTATTGACAGTTCTAGTTCAAGAATTAAACAGAAGTAAAAAGAATTACTGGTTAAAGGGGTCATTTTAACCCCAGTGTGACCAGAAGGATTAAAGATGTTTGTATTAAAAAAATTAAAAACTAAAACGTCTTTAGGTGTTTAAAAAAACGGAGACACGAATAAAACATTTTAATATCTTAAAATTAAACACTTCTTTTTTTAGTGCATGTACACACACACACACACACACACACACACAAAGTGCACGCGCGCATTTAGAAGTCTCTCACGAAGGCAGACGTTCCTCGTCGTCGCACGATCATTTCGAGCCGCATGTTGTAAACATGTTTCGCACTCGTATCCGATTATTTAAAGACTCGACGATCCGGAGTTCCTGGGATCCTGAAGGCTTTCGGGAGCGGTTCCTGCAGGGTGCCGACGGCTTCCGGAAGCTCCTGATGACCGGAAGCGGGGCCGAGGCTCCCCTGGGATTCGCGACTGCCGGCCCGAGGATTCGAGGCACCGACGGTTTCATGGATACGCTACTGATTGCATTTACGCGCGTAGCCGAGGAACGGCAGCGCGTTTTTTTTTTAGAGCAGGCTCGATGAAACGCGGCGCCACGCGCCGCGACGTTAACGTTCGCGTTAGCTTAAGTACGGGGTTTTTAAGCTTTTTAAAGTTACGGCCGCCGGGGGGGAGTGCGACACCCCCTCCTCTTTCGCCCCGGTTGGCGGCAGGTGATACCGGTAAGTGCAACCAGTAACTTAAGCACGCCACACACCATTACGGTAAATCATTAATATGTAAGAGTATAGAGTATATAAAGTGACGTAAAAGAAGGCGGGAGGTCGCAGGCGAGAGATCGTGGTTTTTAAAATTCCGAATGAACGAAGAGCGTATATATAAATATAAATATGAATATAAATATAAATATAAATATAAAGTGTAAGCGATTTCGTATTTTAAGCGCCGGATAGGCGGGTTTCACAGAAATTAACTGACGAACTATTAAGGATTATTATTTATTAGCTATTACAAAAGTATATGATATAAATATATGTATATTATATAAACCTTATACTAGTAGGGGAAATCAAATTTTATGTACCACAGAGCTATTTGTATAAAAGGCATTTGTTTCACTACACAAATCATGAATTGTCATCGCTGGACATTTGATTACCCATCATCGTCATTGCCGTCATCAGCCTGACGGCAACTTTAGGTAATATATATTTTGGATAATTAATCATGTGAGAGGATTTCTAGTTTTTATTAGAATCTTAGGTATATACGTACATTTGCATTACCTGTATTTTGTCAGGATTAGTTATTAAGTTTCTAAGTCACGTGCGCTTGTCAATGCGGAGAGACTGGCGCTTTTAGCGAACGATTTTTATGGAAGGAACCTTGCTCTGTTCGGGCCAATCAAATTTGCAAAGGAAAAAGTCGAGGAGAGCGTATGTACCTTCGAGTTTGCGGGCGAATCGGCGGCGTGTCAACCCTTTCTGTCTGTAGATAAGAATCCGAAAAATAAAAAATCCCAAGATTGAAAGATCCAAGGAAGTCCATTGATTCAAATCGACTAATTTAGAGATCGAAGAAGACTATGGAAGTGTTCAGATATTCGAACGAAAGATTAAACGATGTAATATCTTTAAGACTTCAAACACCTGTTCCGATTCATCAATCACAATAAAAAGTTCTAAATTTTCTTTTTTCGCTTAAGAATAATATCATTCCCTCTCGAGATAGAGATTGATCGAGACGGGGGACGAACAGCTTCAAAAATCCGACTCGGCCGTCGTTCGTTCGGCGAACATTTCACTTCACTTGTATCTCGCTTCACTACACTGTGTAGATCCGATCGCTTTCGCTGTATGATTTTACAAAGAATAAAGAATACCTACAAGACACAGATCGGAAGGCGTTTATTGAACAGTCCACGATGACCCCAGCGGGATAGAAGATATGTATTACGGCGGAATGCGACGACACGTGAGAGGTAAGTCTTGTATTCGGTCACACGATTTTGTATATTGTCTTCTGCAATGCAAAGACCGTCTCTCAATTGAAGCTGGATGCAGAACGATATTGGTGCAATCGTCGCATAAAAATGCTCGCATAAAAAAAGGCCGGAAATTACACTGAGAAAAAATGTATTAAATTTTTTAATATAAACATTTATTCAAATAATATCACACTGAAAAAGTTTCTGATTGAAAATGGACGAATCGGAATTTTCTAGTTAAATTTATCGGAATGATGCCGAAATGTTTGTAGATTGAATTATAATAAATCACCACTAAGAATTTAGTTGCGCTCCAATTACTGCACTTAACTCATTGCTATTGTACTTTTCCTTATTTATTTATAATATTAGAGAGTCTTATTTGGTTATTTCTTACGCTTATTAGAATTCTAGTTGATAACCGGAATTCTGGTTGATACAATATTTCTGATAAAATTTACTACTAGAATTCTTATTTTTACCAGAATAATTATATCAATCAGAATTTTAGTTATTTCAACTAGAATTCTAGTAATTTTAATTTTGATTTACCCATTTTCCACTAAAATTACTATTTAATTCAATCAGACTTTTCTCAGTGCAACTAAATATTTACAGTAAATATTTATTCAATAAAAAAAATTGTTAAATAAAATTAATGATTCTTATACTAATAAATATATCTTTATATTTAGTAAATATATTTAGTTGGTACTATTCAATTAAACGATTTATTAAAATTTAGAATTTTTTTTAGAGTATATGATTTCACATTTTACACGGGTTTCTTTTTTACACACGAAAAAAACAATTTTGCTCAAGTATCTAAAAATTTAGATGGATACATTTGAAAATAATTTTATTTAGACTATCAAAATAATTATGTAGAACGTTCAAGCTAGTTGCTAGAATGTGGAAACTTTTTGCAACATTGTTATCAAAGTTTAAGCGTTCTACATAATTATTGTTACAGTTCAACAAAATTATTTTCAGATTTGCCTCTAGCTAAATTTTTAGACACTTCAGCAAAACTGTTCCTTCCGTGCAGATTTCGTGGATTTAGGTGCAAGCAAGACACAGACGTAAGATACGTTTTTCAGTAGTTTATTTTAAACTTTGTGTTATAAGATAAGGCTAGCAGCAAGGCTTTGTTCATGCGTGTGCATTTAGATTTCGTGTGTTGTATACTGAGAAAAAAATATAGTCAGTTTTAATAAATATTTAATTCAATACTGCCAGCTAAATATTTACTTACAGTAAATAAATATTTGTTCAGTAAAATGAATGATTGTTAAATCAAATTAACGTTTCATGTATCAAATAAATATATTTTTATATTTAATAAATATTTAGTTAATGGTATTCAACTAAATATTTATTAAAATTGACTATATTTTTTTCAGTGTACGTGTACGTAATGTGACGCGTGTAACAAAGTACATATGCGATTAATACGTTTACAATAAAGATCGCCAGAAGGTCACGTGCGAACTGAATTACAATATTCTTTCATTACCGATATCTTTTTCATTTCTTCCCGTTTATCGCCACTACGACTCACCTACGCTTACCAAGAAGAACTTGGCACGTCATTTATGGAAAAGCGTAGAAGATACGGAAAAGTCCAAGTCGATCGGCGAACTCGAAGATTCTTGAAATTGATGAAGCTAAAAAGTCGGTACGCGTTCCAAAAGTGCGAAGACAGTGCGGGTTACTTAAATTATAATCTGTCGAGTTTTGCGACAATTCAGACTGATTGCATATCCTCACACAGCGTGAGAGTATAAAATCTCTTTCTATAGTCCTACAATTCTGTTCTACGGCGCAGCAGTACTTTTGATCTACGTATTCTCTGTGAATTCAGTTATCCCGAATACATACAACGTACCTATGACAATCAGCGTGATTTACATCAGTAAGACTTCTCCATAATTATCTTCACCCACGTATTCGCGCTCCTTTCTCTCCCTCTCGTCCGCACCAGCATGCATACAGAGACAATTACGTCACTTTCTCACGCACATCTATATAATAAATCCATTCTCTCTCGTTACAACACGTAGGTCACATCGATTGATTAGAAACGATATTGAAGACAATATGTACAGATTGATACGCTAAATTATTTATTAATTTAAACGACGAGTTAGTACCTTAGTTAATATTACAGTGACATTGCACGCCGAGCGGAACGATCGGGTCGTTCTTTATTTGCATTTAATGAAAAATTTATGCATTCGCAATTAATTAATCGACTTTAGACATTCCAACATTTACTATTTATAGATGTGACAAACAATTTAAAAGAAGTGTGAAGAGGATTAAAGAATATAGAAACATTAAATTAAAAATAATATCGTATCGATTCTTCTGTCTTTTAATCTTTACAAATTTTCCTATACTTACCTCAACCATAGCGATGCATTAAAATCCTTTAAACACAGCTATTCTGAATACAGCTACTTGCTTATTCTGACACATAAGAAATGACGAATCGTTCTATCTAAGATACAGCGGTAAAAAGTGATAATTTTGACAAAAGAAGAAAAAAAATGGAGAACACAAAACAGTTTGTACCCGATCGCTCAATCACACTCGGTTGAAAGTTTGGTCAAATTAATTAATGAAATAACTTCTCCCTTCCTTGTATAAATATTTAAATAATTCAGTTAAGTAATCGTTTAAAGCAAACGGCGCGTATATTATATTAAAGATTATTCCTTCGGCTCCTTTCACCTCCCTTATATATCCCCTCCGCGAAACTTATCTCCGACAACTTAACAATTATATATACGTTGCAACATGTATAACATATACATATATATATGTATATATTAATTAACATTATCAATACGCGTTTATTCGACGATCTAAATTTATTACATCCTGACGCGTAATTGGAGTATCTTTGATCGCGCGGTATAGCTTTGTATGTGATGCAGGAATATATATATTTATATAAATGTATGTATACATATATATCTATATTTATATATTTATTTAAAACAACAAAGACGAGAGACACCCACATATAATTTGTCATACGAAGCTTCCGACTTTTCCTCCGCGTATAATAATTTCAATTGTCCGTTAATTTCCGCGATTTCAGAACGAATCCAGCTAGAGGATCTAGAATTCCACGAGTACAAAAATGGTACGCCTCCAAGAGATTCGACACTGCGCTGTGTAATGACGTATATTATTTGAATGTATGTGCGTGCGTGAGTACGCGTGTGGAGGCCGTTTTACGACGCGGTGCGTTTGACGCGGCGAGAAAATCACGCGTGCTTATCAGCGTATCATTGTCGTCGTCATCTTCGTCGTCGTCGTTGCCATCGTCGTGGCGATCATCATCAGTGCATGGCCCAGCCGATGGTGTAGTTACGGGAAGCTCTTCCCATGCGGCACAGGCGATCTGCCGAAAGAAACATGCTCGAGGGAGCCATTACGGTGGGAGGTGTTCCAGGGGCTTGACGATCGACGTGAGGATTTCCCAAGAATCGGCCTGGGAGACTTCGAGACGGTGGAGCTCGACGAGTTCACGCGGCCACGGATCCTCACATTCGCGGACATTTAGATCAATAGCTGCGTTCAGAAAAAGCGACTTTGCAACTGTAAGATTCTTTAATACGGTTAATTTGTATCCTTGGTTCCTTACTGGATCTAAATGTATAAATTAATTATATCAAACTTTTATCAATCATATTAATCTTTCAGTGGATTAGTGGCCACAGCACACCAAACGTGGCTCTCTTAAAATTCTTATTCTGAAAAAGGAAAATAAAAAAGATCGCCTTGATGTTCAAAAGTCTTAAGATTCATTATTTTTACATTCCTCTATCTCACAAAGATACAACTGATATAAAGTTAACTATAATAAAATATACACTGTAAACAATATACACTTAACACACTTAATTCAATAATACTGTTATTGTGAATCAACAAAATTATTTTCAATTAAAATGATGTTGATTAGCACCATTTATTTCAGTGTACTAATAAAAAATATTACTATAAGATTAAACAGTTATAATTCCCTGTGTTCTCTTAATTGATAAGATAAATTTTTGAGTTCTTAGCACCTTATGGTTACCAACTTCCGTATCTTTAGACTATCTACTTACTTAAAGATTAAAGAATATTACAACAATTGCAAAGTTACTTTTTCAACCGAACGCAGCCAATGATTCTCGAAAGCGAGGCGATTCCAAAGTCATCAACTAAGCTCTTTGGATTCGCAGATCCTCGAACGCGCGGATCGTCGAGAGATGATCGGACAGACGGGGTACTGCGGTGAGATTATTTTATCCGGCTTCAATTAATTTATCCGACAACTTCGACCGCGTTTCAAGTGTCGCTTCAGTCAATAAAGATAATCTTTCTCTTATATAACGTCAGTAATTGAAAAACGTACTCAATTTTCGATATAAATGTTTAACAATATAAAAAAGATTTGTCGTGATATTTGACGAATAAATGAGAATTGTATAGAATGTCCCAGGACGTAATATAAATCCCTGTAAGCGTGTAAAAGCTTCGTCGTGAAACCACATCGTGATAAGACCGGCTGTTAAAGCTCTCGAAAAGTAAACGTAAAAAGACACTGGCAATCTGCATCACGATGATTCTTCAGAAGAGAGTAATTCGTACCGTCCGCTACCACTTTTCCCGGATTTCCCTTTTTTCCCGTCTCGCGCCACTCGTAAAGGAAAAGTAATTAACGCGGGTTACGCGGATACTATGTCGAGCAACGACGATAAAACACTTTACGTGTTAGAAATTTATATACATGCATGGGAGCTTGCCGCATTAATTCGCACGAGGACATATAGTATGTATGTCGTACCTCGACGTGTACGTGTGATCAGTGATCTCGCGGTTGTCCGTGAAGGCAACGAATTTCCCGCCGGCGTTAATTTCCGAGTCGCGATGAAAAGACGGAAATTGTATCGTTCATTCACGTTACGTTATAATCAGTTTTGCAACGCAACGAAAGTATAATTGCGCTAACATATTATTACGGGCGTTTATTAGCCGCTTAATGGACGTGTTCAAGTCGACAAAAAAGTTAGCCTGCTCGCCAAGCGATTTTACACGATGATATTATTTATAAATCCAATCAATTACACTGTTAGATATCAAAAGACCAACAACTCAATTTCTTGAATTAAATGACATTTTATTATGTTTAACGATAGCAAACAACGTCTTGCTTTTGCTCTGAGTCTTAGTTTGTATATTATTATGTTTAATTTCCATGTATATCAAAATGTAAATTAGTCGATTTCTGTGATTGAATCACTTAGTTCAAAGTAAACAATGTTTATATTAACATATATAACATTTAGTTAAAATAATTAAATTTTACTCTTTAATATATATTTTTGAGTTAAATTGTTTAACTCCATTATTTTTTTCAAATTAACGATTTAATGAATAGGAGCAGTGGCGATCTATAGAAATGATTAAAAATATACCTCAAATTGGGTATAATTTGACATTGTGAATTTAACATATAGATCCAATTAATCACCCTGTTAGATATCAAAAGTTCAGCAATCTAACCTCTTGAGTTAAACATTTTATTATATTTAACTTCGATGTAGGTTAAAATGTAAATCAATCTATTTCTATACGGCTGAATTGCTTAGTTTCAAAATAAACAACATCATATTAACATACTATGCACTTATGAAAACAATAAACTAAATTTGAGTCAAATTTAATACATATTTTTGAATCAACTTGTTTAGTTCTACACGGAGAAAATAATTGGTTGAATTAATTGGAATTCTGATGGAAAATGGACGATCCAGAATTCTAGTCTATTAAATTTCTGATTAAATTTATTAAACAGAATTCTAGTAGATTTAACTAAGGAAATTCTGAATGTTGATTATCTCAATTAGAATTCATCCAAACATTTTTCTCCGTGCATTGTTTTAGCTAAATTAACGATATATTGAGTGAAAGCAGCGGCGACTTATAGAAATGATTAAAAACAATTGAAATTGAGTATATATATATATATATATATATGTATAATTTGATATTACACTAATGTAAGAACAAAACTATCTGGTATTTGCAACCACAATTACATATTACTATAATCTATAATTATGATTATGATTACTATAGTATTAGTCATAATAACTATTCGGTATTTCGGTCAATGATCGAGTTCTCAAAAAGATATAAAAATTAAATTAAATTCACAAGCGATACATTTATTAAAAAACTAACATATGTTTCTTGACCACAGGTCCTTCTTCAGCATAATATAAAATATATAAGAAAACGCAGAGATTATTCCAACATAATTTAAACGGTAACATAAAATACGAAACATGCAAAGATTATTTTAGCATGATTAAGTTAAATGTTGATGAGAGTACGAATTCTTGAACAATTCACGTCAGTTCAGTCGATGCATATAAGTCCGCCAATTATTAAAGTCCTTTCCAAATATGATATAACTGGATTCTTAATAGCGCAGTGCAGTAGTCAAATAAAAAATTATGGAGAAATTGCAGTAATGTTAAAATATAATATGATTAGCTGTAGCTTGAAGCGACATTGCGAAGAATATAATATTAGCCAAATGTATAAAGACAATTTGAATACACAATCGAGCCCCAGAGCCATTTTCGGCTCCTTAAATGCGAAAAATCGCGTACATGAGCGCAGGTGAGATCGAACTCGGATCTACAGATCGCGAATCAATCGCACTGAGCGACAAGCCACTCGACGCTTCAATAATAATTATGTTAATATGGTTGGTTCCCCAAAATAACTGTCTAATTATAGTTATTTTCGGTTGCCAACTATATATACTGGTTGATAAAACTATATATATATATATATATAGTTATTATTACTAATACTATATGGTAGTCATAATCATAATTATAGCAATATGTAATTATACATAGTTATAAATACTAAACAGTTTTTCTCTCAGTGTATAATAAATTTAACAGTGCACATTCGATCGCTCAGCGAGCAAGCTAGCAGCTTCGTTCGACTTGTACATGGCCAATGATTTTAGGAATACGATTTCGAATTCTCAAGACGCGTTCTTCGCAGCGATACGAATCTTTTCTTCATCGTTTATACACTTGCCAGCAGGACGTAACGTCGCCCGTCGTCGCATCGTACTTATAGCGATATTTTTATTCAAGATCGTGCCGACAAAAACAGGCGCGTCGCGCCCGATAAATCTCACGGACTCGCGAACAAAGTCGCGTGCGGCAGTATAGCTTCGATAGAAATCAGATTTATTGGCGCGGCGTGTTCCGCAATTTTTTGCCGATTAGGGAAACGGCTGCGACTGTCATACGGAGATAAATGATTCGCGCCCAAGGAAAGTTCGGACTTTCGGAGATTCGAACTACTGGATTGTGTATACGAGCGCTATTATATCCACTCGCAATTTTTCTCGACAGGTGGAGAGAGCTCATCGTTTCGTTGCCTCGTCCGGTAGCTCCGGCGCGAGTAATGCTGTGACAAAATGCGCGCACGACTCGTAACAGATAATGCGAAACGTGACTCGCGATACGAGAGACGTGAGGCCCCGGAGCGCGTTACTTGTTATTGGAACACCGATAAGAGATCGCGTCGCGGTATACGTGACTCACGGCGAGACACGGTCCACGGCGTGGGCTCGTTAATAACCCAACATCAGCCGGCTTTTGCCGGACGACGGCGTTGCACGACGGTGCACGTGTTAAGTTACCGTGCAACCGCGCTCCGCGTTTAATGGGAAATTAATTATCGTGGTGCGAGTACGTGCGCGCACGAGGATACGGGCCCGGGAGCTTGTAACCGAGTTCCGCCGCGCGATGAAAGCGCAGGACGAACATCGTTGTGTAATTCGTTATTACCGTAGCGTCTCGCCACGGGCGCGCGTGGTACGACGTAAGCGCCTGTAATACGTCAGCGCTAATTAGTTTAGCTGTCGGACGATCCCTTCTCGGAGTTTGCACTCGCTGGATCCGCCGATTTTCCAGCGGTTGGACCTCGCTCGAATTTTTTGCGACCGCCTTGCACACTGAGAGAAAAATTTTTGTAGCTATTACGTTTTACTGTAATTATGACTACTACAATAATAATAATAATATATAGTTCTATCAACAGATGTATTTAATTAGCAACCGAATAAAGTGACTAATCATAGTTATTGTAATCATAAAATATTTGTAATTATTACACTGAAAAATTTCTGATTGAAAATGGACGAATCAGACTTTTTTGATTAAATTTATTAGAATTCTAGTTGAAATAACCGGAATTTTCCAGTAGAATTATTATTTAAAATCCAGCTAGATCTCTCATTTTTTTAGTGTATAACTTAATATTTGTTGATAGAACTATACATATAATTATTATTACCAACATTATAGAAATAATAATCATAAATAACATGAATTATAGTTACAAATACCAAATACCAATTTTTCTCTCGATGCAACCAAACGCGGATACCATAAATACGGTTAATAACGCCGTTAATCAATTTTGCAATTGAATCGCGTGGCGCCGAAGGGCTGCAAATTCAATCCGTCGAATTTTCGACACAAATTCGATTCAAAAAACTTCATCCATTAATACGGATTTTCCCGAATGATTACACATTTGATTTATGTAAATGATAACGTGGTTACAATTTTCGGAAATTTCGCAAAACGCGTGCATATTTTTCTCATTTTTGGAAAAAGAAGCGACTCATTTTTCGTTACCTTTACACTGATTGTGAGAGAAAAGTGTTTCATATTTATTATACTATAATTGAATGGTAAAATAATTATGATTAGGAATTCGATTTTTATAGTCATTATAATGACAATAAAAATAATTGTATTTATGGTTCTTTATAAAATAATTTAATTGATACCGAAAATGATCATAAATTATAAAATTATAATTATTAGTACCAACTACATATTTTGTATCGATTATTATTACTAACATATAGTAATAATAATTATAAAAATGAAGCTCCTAGCCATAATTATTTTGCCGTGCAATTATAGTCATGTAGATACAAAACATTTTTCTCTCAGTGAAACTGCTCTTGGGCGAAAGATCGCTTATCACAAAATAATTGCGACAAATAAATTCCAGCAATATCGCGATCGAACTATTACGGTTAAATTATCGGCAGAGAAAAAAAACAGATAAATCGACAATGCGACGACAGCTTCTTTATGAAACGTGTAAGAGAGATGGACGAGATAACTCCTTCGCGAAGCTCCCGGGACAGCCATCGAGCTTTTCACGCTCGACTGACGCGTCCCTAGATTTCATCTTCCCTCCCCAAAGATCCTAAAGTACTTCCATCATACTTTCTTACTATTTCTCTTGTCCGTCCCGTTCTTCACGCGTCTTCCTCTCGACCACGAAACATCGCTACAACCTTTTCAGAAATGTCGCTCCGTCCTGTTCTTCCTTTTCTATTCTTCGGACCCTCCCTGATGGTTCCTCCACTCTACAGGGTGCCTCCACTCTACAGGACCGCCTCGTCGGCGGTCTGTTTATCTGTTCCAAGATAATTCAGATCGCCCTCCCCCGCGTTGGTATACAGGACGAGCCACTTCGTCAGAATTTAATGCACCGTAAAACGAGGCTTTTCCCTCCCTCTCGCTCTCTATCTTCGTGTCTCCCTGCACTTCCAAAGTCGCGACTGAATCCGCTTTATCATTACCACTGCAGTTGCAAGCGCGCGCTCGTGATTTTGCAAGCTCTCGTTGCCGAAGAAATCCGCTCGCGGGATGTAGCCGAGATAAGTAAAGCCGACGAAAGCCTCGACCTCCCCGATAGAAGTCGCGTTCGCCCGTCCTGTGATGGGAATTCTATGAACTCGATGTATCACCATACGATTCCATCGGTAATTTTTAATTTATTGTTATATATAGAAATCTTCGCTGAGAAAAAAGATTCATTTCAAAACGTCCCAAATATCTATTTTTGAACGCGATTGTAAAAATATATTACGTAAGAGAAAAAATAAAAACGTGAGGAAAAAATAGGAATGTATAATCATAATTTGTGCCCTCTGAAACTTTTAGAATGAATTTCACTGTGAAGAGCGAAATTTCACTCTCTTGAAGATTGAAAATTGAGCCACTCTCTTTCGAGACTGGTTCAATTTTTACTTAAAGAAATTTCTAAAAGTTTTAGAGAGAACAAATTATGATTACAGATTGCTATTTTTTCTTACGTCTTTATTTATTTTTTTTTCTTTAAAGTGAAATTCCACTCTAAAGAATTTAGAGAGTATTTATGGGATATACATTAATATATTTGGGACATCCTGTACTGTGTTATTGAGTTACGTATCTAAATACGAAAAACGAGACTGAAATTTTTAAACTAGGGGCACTAATTAAATTGCATGATACACAGATCCTAATGGAGGAAACGGAAAAATATTTGCTCTTGGTACGTTTACATATGCGTAGGTGCGAATTCATACGTTTGGATGAATACATATGAAAACTCGCAATTTGCTTCGGGCGCTCATGTATGACGAATCGCGTGCTACTTTGTTTTGTAAATTGGCAGGCAGATACTAAAATAACGAAAAAAAAAACAGGGGGCGGAAGGAAAGAAAGGATGAAATGGAAGAATAGCGCCTGGCGATAGAAATTCGAGGCAATCTATTCGGTAATTGAAGCTTCCATTATTTTTCCGGCAGAGAGAAAGAGAGAGAGAACTGCGTATAACTAACTCTCTTCGTCGATTCTCTTGTTTTCTACGTTCCTCTGCGTTTCGTAATACCGTTGTACATGATATATATTTTTTTAGGTCAATGTTTTTGAAACTGTGCTGCGGAAAATTCAGCACCTTTCTGAAAGAAAAATGAACAATAAACGTCCTGCGACACAACGATTTAAATTGGAAAATCCTGTAATCTCTCGGTGAGTTGTGAATCTCATAAAATGATTCCAAAAACAACACTAAGCTAGGCGTTTTCAATTTCCACGACAAATATTTTTATTTTGTGATGAATAATATTTTCAACGTAATTCTTATACATACATTACATTTCGCGTATTTTTCATTGTTACGATACCACGCTATCCGATCATCAGGGGGTGTTTTTCTCTCGTTTAATAAATTAGTTCACTTGATCAGTAAAAGTATGATTCTTCATGCTTTTACGGTGCATTAACTTGTCAATTATTATTATTAAAGTAGAACTAATTCACGTGCTAATTACGTGTATAGTATATAATACTATTTTGGTTTTAACACATATCGTTAACGCATTAGACACATACATAATATTCTATTAATTTAATATATCTACAAATATATAAATAGTGATTGTGTTAAACTATATTCAAACTACCTTTGCTATAATACACGGTTTGTGCTGCAGTGCCTACATTGGGGATGCAAACATGTAAATTAGATTAAATATAAAGAGATATTGGACATAAGGTTAATTAATAATGCATTCCTAAATAAAATACGTAAATATACATATCAGTATGTAATATGCAGAATAAATAAAAATATACGATGTACATCCGTTGTGGCATCTAAACTTCATTGTAATATCGTCTATTAATAATTCTCTTAAGCGCACTGTTAAGATCGTTTTTAATACGATGCAAAATTAGCCCTCGCATGTTCGGTACCGAGATTGAGCTACGTTTTAGAGGACGGGAGGCAAGATTTCTGGATTGCAGCCTGCGTTTAACTGCAAGAACGATTCCGGGAGCCCGAGCTACAAAACAGCGGCTAATCGGGGGTAAGCTTGAAAAAAGTCACGGTACCTAAGCGTGCCATTATATCGAGTAACATGCGGCCCTCGCGCGCGTTACAAGCTTGCATGCGCTTAATCACTGCACCGCGATCACGGCGAGATCGGCACGCACGCCGATAAAACGGGGGTGGGCTGGACGCCTCGCGAAAAATATACCTCGCTCGCTAGATATTTCGGACGTTATCGTGGATCGTAAGAGTTAGGGCATCAGATGCAATAAATACGGGGCGAGGAATTAGATTTGTGGAATTAGGAACGAGGACTTAGTTTCAATACGTAGGAAAAACATGTTTCAGTCCGCGATAAATAAGTTAGTTTCAACACTGAAAAAAATTTATTAAATCTTAATATATATTTCTTTGAATAGTAGACATTTACTTGCATAAATAAATATTTATTCAATAAAAAAATGATAGTTAAAAATCACATTAATGGTTTTTATATTAAATAAATATATGTATATTTACGTTTTAGTAAAAGTTTACTTAGAAGTGTTTCAAATATTTATTAAAATTTAGTATTTTTTTTCAATGTACATATAATATGGTTTATAATGTAGTGTCTATAACAAAGTTCAATTAATGGATAGTTTTTTAAACTATGGGCTATCAAAAGTGATCTATGAATACTATAGTTTTACACCTTAGATACATCATAGCTCAAAAATTATAATACATGATTGAGCTTTTGTTTATCTTTTATTTATCACATTATAAGATATATTATACGTGAAAACTAATTTATTTCATCAGGACCTAATTTTCCATGTAATTCCGGGATCCTTTACTCCCTTATTGTAAATCGCTTGACGCTTAAATATAAAACCTTCCGATGTTAATTTTATTTTAACGACAAATTTTTACATTAATTCTGAATTTCTTTACGGTTGATAAGCTTTTAATTATTAAAATATTTAATTCTAAATATCAAGAAGATGTAACAATGCCAATTTCATAAATATTTAACATTGGATATTAGCGAAGTGGAACAGCATCTTGAAATGTCTTCTACAAGAAAAGATAAGCTCTACCAAAACTATACCTAGCAGCTTTAAAACATCTCGAATAATAATACAACTCGCAAATCTCAAAAGCAAGGACGGGATTTATGCATGCAGGTGTAATAACATCCGTCAATTGTTTATTTCCTCGACGGTTTGACATTGGGAGAAATTGGAGGCTTCGTGATAAAGTTCGCGTTACTTCTACGTACGCATCTATTCAGGACAACAATTAATTCAGTATCGTCACGTGAGCTACGGCATCGCCGGAATTGTCCTGCCATCCAATTTCTAGAATCGTGCGTCGCGCGTTGCAATGTAATCGAGCCACCCACAGTGCGCGTGTAAGAGAGGGAGAGGAAGAGGGGGAGAGAGAGAGAGAGAGAGAGAGAGAGAGAGAAGTACAATGTATATTGTGCAAATATATATGTACTCCATGGACGACACTCATGCAGCACGAACGGCGAATATATACAGCGTCGCGAGGGGATGTAAAATAGGGGGTGGCGGAACGAAGGGACGAGGTAACGGCGAGCAAACGAGAAACGGAGAAATGCGATTAAGCGACAGTAGTCGGCGGTACATTGCGCGTTTCGATCTCGACGATTGCCAAGCACGGCATCCCAACGTCAACGTTGCCAATGTTGCCTCTAGAGTCGTCCATCCTATGCAAATTTCATTCCCGAAGTCAGCACTGTGCGGTCATCTCACGAGACGCTCGGTACTCGATCGCGTCGTAAGTGGGAACGATCGTCGAGAAAGTTTCGCAACTATTATTGCCGAACAAGCTGATTCGAGCTGCAATTTAAAGAGAGTTTAAACATTCGAAGAGGAATTTCACGATTCTTCTCGATTTCGTTATTTGTATTGTATATTCCACTTTATTTGCATCCGTAAATATTCGCAATACATTTTTCTTAAGGACTGATCAATTTAGCGCGTAGAGAATCGAGAGTCGAAGTCCCGTGCGGATACTCTCAGATTTGAAGCTACAGGCGTCGTCATATATTGTCGTATACATACAACGAACAGGGAGTCAAGTAAGATAGACGTGCAGTTTCTCATCTCGCCATCGCCGTCCCACTTTCGTTCGCATTTCCTCGCACAGAGACACAATAATTTTCTTAGCAGTCGCGTAAACGACAGGATAAGTGGGTTAAGCCTCTAAAGCGATGACATAGCGGCAATAAGATCGGTCGACGTGCGGAGGAAGTGTACGATATTTATATAACATAATATATTTGTGGTGTGCATTATATATAGATATGTATATGTATATATGTACAAATAATACCTAGGCGAACGCCACTTCGCGTTAAGATGTCGCCACCCCGAGCCGGGACTGCCGTACTGCAACAGATACCCGAAACATTGTCATCATATGCGTTTAGCAACCATGAGAAAAAAAAAAAGAAAAAGTATCTCTATCGTTCCGAGATGCATGCCGGTAAAGAGTACGCAAGAAAACAGACACGAACGTGTCGCTCGACCTGCGTCGCATCCGAGAGGTGCAAATCTTTTAATTTTTTTTTAATGATTTCTGGTCTCTACACTTTAAAAAATATAAGTGTATATTTAACATCATAGTTAATTCTCACGGTGTTGATATAAACATCAGTATCGCGAGGATTTAACACAATGAATTTCAAACCATGAATTTTTAATCCTCGGCTACAGCAAGGGACGTTTCGACCCAAAGCGAAAATTTTAGACAATTGATATAATCTGTACGATTAGTATTGAGATTCTAAATTGTAAGTTTTGAACGTTTCTGTATCAATCACCGTAAGGCGAAAGTTTATTTTCATTTTGTACTTCAAATAGAATGTTTTAGAATACATGAAGTAGCTTTTATAACTATTCTCTAAATTCTTTGGAGTGGAATCTCACTCTAAAGAATAAAAATTAGGCTACACTAAAAAAAGAAGTGTTTAATTTTAAGATATTAAAATGTTTTATTCTTGACTCCATTTTTTAAACCCTTAAAGATGTTTTAGTTTTAATAAACACTATGCGTTTTAAATCCAAACACATAGTGTCTTGTCTATTGAAAAAGTTTAAAACTAAAACATCTTTAAGAGTTTAAAAAATGGGGACAAGAATAAAACACATTTCTTTTTACAGTGTAGTCTTGAAAAAAATGGCTCAACTTTCAATCTTTAAGAGTGAAATTTCACTCTTCACAGTGAGATTCACTCTAAAAATTTAGAGAATACAATCGTTAAGGATTAAATCCACATCCATGGTGTGAAATTCACAGTTGGTGTTTCTATCAACACCAACACAATGAAAATAAACATCAGCGTTAAATCTATAATTATATTTTTTAAAGTGTATAATTGATAATATATGTCCGAAGAAAAAACTTCTATCTGCTGCAGATTTATGCAATTTCCTCTCAATATCTTCTTTTTATTTTTACCGAAACTATTGCTACGTTAAATTTCTTATCGCGGACTTATCTTCGTGTGTCACTTTTCCGAAAAGAAGACTCGATACGACAATCGTAAAACTGATCACCGGACAATTCTCAAAGTTGATCGGCGAATAGCGACATGTGATGACGCGCGGATCGATTGCTCGTTGCCGAGCAAAAGCCACATTACTTGATTGAAGGGACGTACTATTCGAAACGCGCAATCATAATCCGCGCCGTAAAATAGTAATCCCGCCGCATGACAGGAATAATAGGACGGAAACGTGAAACACTCTCGCGGATCACCGAGCGCGCGTCGCTTTTTAATTGTCTCTCGCACGTTCGACCTCGCCAAATTGTTTCGAGTAAAATGACGGATTCTATCGCTGGCACCGCAATTTCCTTTTTTACGTCGCTCTCGATTAAAAGACACGCCGATTTTATCAGTTTTCACTGTTATCAAATTAGAAACTCGACTCGAAAATGTGTAAGCTTTTCTTCAAGGCTATATACGTATATCTTATGAGAGAGAAGTTTTATTCTTGGTTCATCACGAGTAAATTGGCGTCTACAATGAGATTTTAAGGCGTAAAATTTAAGCTTTGAGTCTTAAACTGTAAGAAATTGATCAATCATAATCGATTGTTCTCCTCACATTCGACTGTAATTGGCCAATTTCTTAAGGTTTAAAATTTAAAGCTTAAGTTTTACGCTTTAAAATCCCATTGACACCGCTTAAAGTAAACACACGATCCTTTATGCGACATGCTTTAATTTAGCGCACATAACACTTGCAATTATAGGGTAAGAGTACAAGATAGACAAAGTCTCAATCAACTATTGTGCTGTTCAGGGAAAGTTCTTGGCAATACGTATAACTGCGTACATGAATACGATACAACTTCAATTACTTTCCATAAACAATACAACAGTTAAGCCAGTCACATATGAAATGCATAACGGAGCATAAGCACAACATGAGACTGCTGGACCAATGAGCATCCAGCATAATGTCGTCATATTGATTTACATAAGATGCTCATTGGTTCAGCGGCCTTATGCTATGGTTATGCTCTGTTATGCATTTCATGTGCGACAGGCTTTAGCCGATACTTCGTCTATCGTGTAGTATTCTTGTCTTTAACGATGATGATAATTGGGTGCGAAGTAATCACACGTCTTTCTTCTATTTTTTTTTTTGTGCACCTCTCACTTATCGCATTTCGGTCGAGCGACGTGGCATGCCTCGAGATGCATGCAATTATGCACTAATCTCGCGAGCTGCTCTTGCACATCGACGTTAAGAGCCCTCACCTGACGTGCAATCATGTCCCGCAGGGAAAAATCGCGCGGCAGAAAATTTTCGGAATTTATCCCTTTGTCCGCCGGATCATTTTCGTGGCCTGGTAATCTGCCAATTCGTAAATTATTCTCGCGTGTCTAACAGCATCGGGCGGAAATTTAAAAGCACCTCGTAATTTATCGACGGTGAGGATGTAAGCGTGCTCATCCCGATTGCGTTCCATTAAATTTTTTGCTCAGCGTGCCTTTACAGGCGGGACAACAAAGGACTCCTGGCATCTAAAGATTTAATATGCATTTGCGAACGTAACAGCGACGAACTCGCGCGGAAATGCAAAGAGCAGCTCGATAACGAGTCGTAAATTTTATGACTTCGGGTTAGTAGGGAAAAAAAGTCTCTTGTGAAACTGGCAAAGATATACACAACGCGGCGCAGCATTGTTGTTAATCATCACACAGATGCGAGAATCATTAATCCAATTACACACAAGTTCTCATCAGATTTCATTCCCAGAGGAACATTTTTAATCTACACAGCGATAGAGAAAAATCGCAGGTGAAAAACTGGCGGTTTAGACGCTGCGAGAAAAGATCTTTCAGAGAAACATTACAAAATAAAGCTCTTACACGAAAAAAAAGAACAATTCTGCTGAAGTATCTAAAAATTTAACTAGATACAGATCTGAAAATAAATTTTTTGGATTATCAAAATATCTTCATTATATAATATGATGAATAATATTATTACATCGTAAAAAATTTTAACAATCAACAACCAGTTTGAGCTCCAGTTTTTTTATTTACTGATTAATTTGTGGTTTAACTTCACATAATAATGCAAAAATTGGGTCTTTTTTAATTATAATCAGTTAGTAAATTGATGATTTTATTAATAATTTTGAAAGTTATTACAAAATAAAAGTGACTAAAAAACCATCAGTTTAATCATAGTTGACTGACCATAGTTAGAAAAACACAATTTTTACATTATTATATTAAGTTTAATCACAAATTAACCAGAAAATGAAAGATTAAGCTATATGTCCTACATAATATTTTTGTAGTCCAACAAAATTATTTTTCTGATCTGTATTTAGCTAAATTTTAGATATTTCAGCAAAATCGTATTTCCACTGTCAACGTTAAAATTTTGTTCGTAAAGCAAGGCACAAATCGCGCAAATATGATACGAATATAATCTGAATATCCGCGGACGTTCTTTCACTGCAAATTTCTAAATGGTCGATAAGCGAGCGAATGGTTTAAATCGAAAATTATTGTAATTGTTCCGCGCAGTTAAATCCTCTCCGATAATCTGCACTGGGCGATTGGAAAGTTATTCGATTCTAGCGTGAAACAAAAGCGATATTGATAATGATACCAAACAAATGTACAACGTTCTTCTTTTTTTCCGCATGAATTTGTAAAACGGTAAAGCAACGTAAAGCGATTACTACCTTAATTAAAAGCCCGTAAAACCCATAAACCTCAGCGTGTAATAGCCGCTCAGTTATTTACAGTTTATTCTAGTTTCGGACGCGATCTCTAAAGGTGCGATTTACGAGCGAGATCTTTCCGTCACCGTATAAATCCCGTGCATAACGTAACCCGTTCCCATCGACAATTAACATTTCACGGTACGTGGGAGTACCGTGCGGAATATTATTTTAAAAGACCGCGTAATCCGCGAATAAATATTAGCAATTTTGCGCCGGGTGTGCGAACATTCGCGGGCTCATTAACGCGGTTCGCGTCGTTAATCCCCGATGAAAGAGTGGATTGTTCTCTCTCGCAGTCCCTACGATTTGCATTTTAAAAATAACGCCGCCGTACACTACGCGTCGTTTTGTCATCGTTATGACACCCGGCGCCGATCTGCATTAGCACCTCATAAAATCTCGTGCGAAATAAAACCCGATAGTACGCACGCAACTCAAACTCGCACAGAACTGATAAAATTCTAAAGTCAGACTCAATTAATGAAAGAAAAGAATCCGTCGAGAGAACTTAAAAGTAAAACTCCGACGATTCCACGAATTAATGATAATTTTAAACACGAATAAAAGAAAAATATTGAAAAACTGATTAAACTGCATACAATTTTTTTAATTACAAAAATTAAAAAATGTCAAAAAGTTTGCCGATATGTTTTCACAAAGCTACCCAACGCTAGCTTTTTTTCACGTGTAGATACTAATTATTTCGAAAGGAAAGAAAAAGAGGATTATTCATCCTTTTTACAGGAAAGGCTCGATTAGACTCGTTAGTCGGCGTCTCTGAAGGATAAGCGTGTATAATTGAACGGTACTCGAGCCAAAAAAGATCCCCGTGAATAGCTCGGACGCGATTCACTCGGTATAAGACGTCAGTCAGCTTCGGTTGCGCCAACGTCGGCGTGTGTTAAACTGTCTTCCAGCTGACGGGTTAATGCCGACAGGACGTCACGCGAGGCGAATAAAGCTCCTAGGAACCCCGGCTCCCGTGGAAATTAACGCGTCACGACTTCATCGAGTTTGATAGGATGCGTCTAAACCTCATTGCATCGCTTGTCGAGGCAGGTGCAGCTAGTAATAATGATGCTGCGCGTGAATCAAACCGCACGATGCACGAAAAGTCACGCAATCTACGTCGCAATTCGATAATCGAAAGTTAACATCTGATTCAACATTATTCGGCAACGATTACGGAGAAAAATGTAAAATAATATGTGCTACATGGAGAAAAATGTTTGGTTGAATTAACTGGGATTCTAGTGGAAAATGAACGCTTCAGAATTCTGGTTAAATCTATTAGATTTTGGTTAAATCCGCTAGAATTTTAGATGAGATAACCAATATTCAGAATTTCCTTGGGTAAGAATTCTAGTAGATTTAACCAGAAATCTAGGAAACTTAACCAGAATTCTTGATCGTTCGTTTTCCAGCAGAATTCCAATTAATCTAATCAAATATTTTTCTCCATGTACAATTTTAGTAAATTTTATGGAATTGGCAAATTCATCTAGGAACAGACGCGTATTTATGTAAAATTTACTTTACTTTTCTGATAAATGAGCGTTGCGTAGAGCTATGCTGTAAGGTACCTTTTACATTTCGTAAAGTAAATCTATAAATTACAATACATTTCAATAAAATTTATTTTATCGATGAGTATTTTTTGCTTTAACGTTGACAAAAATTTACTTTACTGCGCGTAAAAAAATACAAGTGGATAAAGTCTTGAAAGTTGTTTGCGTTTATCAGTGTGTTTATCTTGAGAATAATATAATTTACTATCTGTAAGATAATAATCACTTGGACGGATCTGCTATAATCGTAGTGCACTTTTTACTTTACCCTTTCGATATTTTTACTTTCAGGCAAGTAAAGTTCGTCATAAGTTCGGCAAAAATAGCCAGAATATTTTTATTATATAGCCTTGTAAGATAAAAATTACTCAACCATTTTTCTCCATGCGGAATACGATTTATTATATTGATTTTACTTTGCTTCCGAGAGAATAAGACTGCTATTTGCTATTTGCATTTATATCCGCGATCGCGTGACTTCCGAAAATAAGACGTCGAGATCGAATCCGACGAATCCGTCTCCAAGAATGTATAAAACGGAATGACGTGAATGCAAACTATACATCGCTCCGTTCGTGCTTTGTTCCTCGAACGATCCGACGAGTATTCCGTCCGCGACCGTGTTTGAGCGATTGTATGCTTTTCTCGCGGCGCGACTTGTCTAAAAAGCTGTGTTAGTGAAGCTGCGAAAATAGTTGGCGTTGGTTAAACCTTCCCCGTGAGGAGAAAGGATGCGGCTCATTCTGCTGACGGTCTACCACACAGCGGGTAGCTACCTTTCATTGAATCAAGGCAGGTTTCCTGTGGTTCATGTTAAAGAATCGGAACTGTAGCCGCAGCGTTAGATCTTTCCGTACTGTTGGGAAAGAATAGGTGTCGTGAGTATTAAAACATATATCGCCAGCTTGGATTCGTAGAGTCACGCAAATCACTGAAAGAAAAAGTCTGGCAATAGCATCAAACGTTGAGTGAATTAATGCTAATCAAATCTTCGGTTAATATAACCAAAATAATTTTACTTTCCTAATTATTTAGTAAGTATTACCAAATATAATAATATAATCAACCGTTTGATAATACCTATTAAATATTTAAGACAGTAAAAGTATTTTTGGTTATATTAATCGAACATTATTTTACTCAATATTGATAGCTATTACCAGACTTTCTTCAGTACGGATAGCAAACGTTTGCGATAAAAAAGATTTCGGCCGGCACTCGACCGGCAAGATATGAGGCCTGTTCTTTTTAGTTGAATTTCTTACACAGTTCATCTCTCCTCCTTTCCTCTGTGTGTTGGAGAAAAAAAAGAAAAAAGACGAAGTGTGCAAAAAGTTCAGATAAACAGAACGTCAATTATCTATAATTAATTTTAAACAATACTGACAATCAAAAGAACGTCTCAACCGTAGAAATTTTCTAAAAATGAAAAATACACGTCATTTGAAATAACATGAGAATCGACATGAGCTTTTCATTTCAATCTCGCAAGTCGAGTAGACCACGCAACATGATATCGACACCGTTTGCAATAAAAGGGACGCGAACGCGTCGTGACACGCCTGAACACCTACATATACATCAAATAAATAAAGGGGACTGGCGTATATGACATATAGAACAGGGGGAACTGGCAGCCCATCGATTCTGTCTATGCAAAATGCAATCTCGTCAAGGTACGCCGGGTTCGAATAATAAAACCTAGATCCTCATCATCCACGTGTCGTATGTATTGTGATAGTATATTGAAGTGTTAAAAGTAAAAAAAAGTCCAACTTAAAAAGAAAGTTGAACGAGAAAGGCGGAGAGCAAAGGGAAATGATGCCGACAATGCAAAATGAAATCGTGCGGGTCGGATTTACGCGAGGGATGCAATGTTAGTTATGTGTATTCAGTCGTTGAATCGCGTTATCCTATTTCAGGGAATGTAGGGAATAAATCGTTGCATTCGCTTAGTGATTAAACTTGGAAAGTAATTATTGTTACGCGTGACACTTTTTTCACAAAAGTTTTAGATCATAATGCACATAAAACGCAAAACTGCAAACAATTCTTGTTTCTAATGTTCATTTGAGTGATAAGAATCGGTAAGATTCAGGATTGTAATGATAACTAAGAACTCGTCAAACTGATGCATTTCTTTGCACTCATTAAAAAAATATATATATGTATATAAAAAATGATACTTTATATTTCTCTCTATTGGAGAATCGAGATTTCTCGGGAGATAATATTCCACAAGATTTCTTAAGATTATATTAAAACGACAAATTTTTCAATGTGTTAACTGATTATGGAATAGAGAAGTTTCTCGAATTTCCAGAAATTCTCCATCTTGTAGCCAATTAACACACTTGAAAAATGTGTTGTACGACGAATAAAATATTAGCTTTAGAGTGCAAAGAAAAGTCAATCGAAATATTAGAAATAAGTTATCACAAGTTACGGGGAAAGACGAGCTCATTTTTTACAAGAAAGCTACTCACTGCGCTGCAACAGCGCTACGCTCTATTTTTTAAGTCATCTGCGGGAAGAACGGTGAAAGTTGCAGAACCACCAGCGATCGCTACAAGCTTAGCTCGTTCCATAGGTTCCACACGACAAACTAGCCAGATAAACGAATTGATTAAAATCAATGATAATCTAAAATCGTTCGCTCAAATTGCGGGGAACTGAATTTTTGAGACTCGACAGAACAACGCAGAATAAAATAGGGATTTCATAACTCTTATAATTTCTGTAATTATGAAGGATTTCGGAGTTTGTGATAAAAATGTACGAGAGCGTATGCATCTCTGCGAACACTGAGAAAAAATACAATTGACCTAAAACATGACTATAAATCATAGTTGAAATATAGTAATTGTAACCATTTTATGGTAATAATAATTATAATTTATAATCAGTTTCGATGCCAATTATATATACATTTGTTGATAGGACTATACATATAGTTATTATTACTAACATTATAGTAGTAATAACTATATTATAATTATGGAGCAGTAATTACAATCAAACCAAAAACTTTTCTCTCAGTGAAATAATTTTTGTAATGACGTATGCCATAAAGGAAAAGAAAGGAAAAATATGGTTCTGATTATAATTTAGACGAGAATTTAGATAATTAGACTGCAATTTCGTTCGAAAGTTAAATTGATTTAATGTCCGTTTCTACCAATATAATTTAATTTTAAACTTAGCTCAATTAACTTTTCATCTTTTTCTAGTTCTAAGAATTAGAAAAGTATGAAGAGTAACTGAGTTGAACTGAGATTAAAGTTTAATCTATATTGATAGAAACGAGCATTAATGCGATAAGATAATGCGGACACCGTTTGTTAATGTGCTTAGGAATACTATACTTGGCAATAAGCGAGAACGTGGTAAATTATCAGCACAACTTAAGCGTATCAATTGCGAAAGCATACATACTTCGTCTTGTTAAATAAACAAGAGCATGAAACGGCTGTGCCATTTAACATCGATTAAGCGTAAGTCCGATGATTAGTCGAGTTACAAGCCGTTTGATTAAAGATTTAAAGAAAATTGGTCAATATAAATTCGTACCAAATTAAACTACCCTAATCTTCGCTTCTCTGTGCTTCACTGAAAATTGAAAAACAAGCAGATCATCATCTGGTGCACCGCTTAACACATCTTTTGTTATTTGTATCTTTAATAAAAGCGCGGAGGGACGAGGTATAAATTAAATAGAGAGTAATAAAGAAAAAACAGATATAGTAAAGACATAACAAAGGGATTCAAAACATGACGTGAGAGGTAGCTATATTATTCGAGGAGAGAAACAGCGTTTTTCAAATAAAATGAACATTTTTAAGGCATTTTTCAAATAAAATGAACATTTTTAAGGCATAGTCATTTTGTATATAGCTTCATAAATCTTTCACATATTTTAAATAATTTTAAACTAAGGATTTGAAAAACACTGTGTGGAAATTAGAAAATTCCATACTTGAACGGGAACAAGCTGGGGAATCTCATAATTACCTCTATATGTCACTAACTAGAAAAATAATAAATGAATATAGCGGGATGAATGGATGAATGATGAAATGTACTATAGTAAAGCGCTACGTGAGACTACGAAGCAGATTCGGAAAGGTTAGAAGCATTTCGTCACGTGGTCTCCATAGTCCCCCATACAATTGCTCCCATCTAAATGAAAAATTAATAGTACAATTATCATCATGATAGAAACAATGGTATCTACGTAATGCATTCGTGAAACGCTTCATTGCGCTGCTAACGTAATTTATGACACCTGTTCGATTGCGCGCTGACCCGTGAATGGAGCGTCGCACTTGACGTCAAAGTGTAGAACAATTATTTCAACCTTCTAAGACATACATATAGCTATTTCCGTAATGATATCCCTATCAAAATGTTTCTATCTTAATTCACTAAAATATCATTAGAAGCGATTGTTTACGTTGCAATTGGCTACGCAAGTACGTGAATTAATACTAATTATCTTCTATCAATGTCAATTACTTCTAAAACACTTTTTCATTCCTAAAAGTGATACTTTTTTTCTGTATAGGCTACTCGAGCTATAATAAATATTATTAGTCATATCGACATCGCGATACTCTTTTATACTTACTCCTATCGATGTTGCGTTGCAGATGCGCAGCTACGCGATGTCTAGCATCATTGAACTCCAGATGCAACCCGAGTCGCAACAACGTCGGGTTTTGTTCTACCAATTGTGTGATTTCCATCTCAATTTTGTTACCCAATACTTGTGACCTCTGAAAAATGATGTGAATATCTCGTTAGATCTCATTGTTGCTATTCTTGCATAAAATATTCATGCACCTAAGTTTATATGACGACCTACCTGATTCGAACATCGGAATTCTTCGATTGATTTTGTTTTAAGAAGGGATCTGATCAGCCTTACTATCACAGGCGGGCTTATGAAATTTGTTTCCACGCTGAAGAACAAAAATATTTTTTTACATTAAAGCAATGAGAAATTATCACCATGCGAATTTTGTGCATAAAAATATATTATTTTTTGCGTACTTGAGTACTCTGAGTGTCGAATTCTTCTCTACGGCATCGGCTAGCCGTTGCGCGGTCTTGTCATTGAGTCCAACGTTGGTTAAACTTAGCGATTCGAGATGTGTATTCATTTCCAAACCTTCGAACAACTGCATGAATTTTTCGTCCGAAATATTCTGTAACAAGACCAGCGTTAATTTAGCATGAAACATCGTTCTCTTCTTACAATAGAGTATAATCGACGATACTTACTTTAATATTATTCCAATTTAAATCAGTTAAAGAGGAATCATCGTCTCGCACTTGTTTAATGGTAGCGTCAACATCTGTGTCATTAGGCGGTTCCATCGGATAAATTTTCGGTTGACTAGCCTTTGTCACACCGTCCCAACCGAGCCCGACTGGCTGCCCAGAATTCAGTAGAGATGCGTGATACTGATCTTGATTCATCATAGAATGGAATCCAAGAATAGCTGGATGGAAAAGATATAGTCTCAATTATTTATCTTTCTATTCTGATACAAGGGGCTTTCAGAAAAGATCAATCTTCTTACCAGCAAGATCAATGATTTCTTCTTGTGTGGCGGCCGAAAGCGCTTGTTCATACTCTTCACCAAGATCTATCGCAATCTGCTCGTCTGCCTCCTTTTCCTTCGTGTTGTCTTGTGGCGGAGGTATCCACTAAAACAAACAATATAATATGATGCATATATAAATCAATATATATATATATGTGTGTGTGTGTGTAAAATTTATTTTACTAGTATCATTCAATTAGATTGACTTCAGCTCTTTCATGTTTCTTTTCCAACTGTAACCTCAAATTTAGGCTTTCTGCAAGACTAGTGTTACTTAACTGTCATCTATATACTTTGCTGTGTTGATAGAAAAATAACATAAGTAAAAAATTAGCATTTTTTAGATAATAAAAAGAAATCAACTCTAAAGATTAATATATTTTTGTAGAAAAGACACATTTGTAGCTCATTTGCTTATATAGGACAGTATAACTCTAATAAAGAGTGAAACTGACATTACACTAAAGTTGCAATGTCCGAATTTGAAAAACTCATGACATAATTTTAAAGAATACATTCTAATTAAAACGTTTCCATTTAGAATTTCAAAAATGTTCTACCGAAAAGTTGCTAATTTTGAGATGTGTCATTTTTCTGCCAACGCAACGATTTGTAGAATATTACGATACTCACTTTCTTGCCCCTAATTACACCAGGTACATATGGCTTCAGTTCTGGAATATCAGGTGTCTCTAAAGCTTGTTTGTTGATATGCTCGATGAGCTTCTTGCGATTTAATGGCCCTGTAGGGCTCTTGTTGCATTCATAACTGCAACGTTGCGAAGGCGGCATAAAACTATCCTGTATAAATGTAACATAAATTCAGTATCTCAAAGGAATAACGAAACAGTATTCTTAAGTAAACAGACTTACATCAGGATCCACTTCCTTGGCCAATATATTGAGCTCCTCCGGTGTAAGCTCCGCCAGTAGTTGATCCACGTCAATGTCATCATACTCGCTCAGATCCTTGCCGTACAACTTGGCCGCTGTCGTCATAGTGGTTGTCTTGGTCGACGAAGAAGTCTGTAAATCATCCCATGGTGACTGATCAACAACCGAGTGTCTCCTCGACATTTCGCAAGGTTCTAGCCTACTCCGGGTAAACGCACTATCCGCGCAGAAATAAAAGTATTATCTCAACTAATCTCTCCCTCAAGTCTTGTACAAGAATCGTTCAGTGATAAGCGGTCAAGACAATACAATCGCATGATAATAAAACGTTTCTGCGGTCTCGCCAACGCGAGTAGAGAGAAGGTAGGGCCGTTATCGACGTTTCGTGCTAATTATCACGGCGCCCGTCGGTCGGAATCAATTATTCAAAGGGCGCGTTGTCGGCGAGGGCACAAAAGGCCGTCGACACGGGCCGCGCCCGCTCCGCGAAGGTCGTCGGCACAGCCGCGACCGACTTCTCTTATCACGGAGGCGTTATCAGCCGGAGCGGAGCCGGCCGTTCGATCGCGATCGACTGATCCGATCGCCTCGACGTGCGCCGCGTTTAAATTCGTCGAGCGTTTGACGCGGCTGATGCCCTCCGACCCAGATAATTCGGGATCGATTTTCATTGACAAGTCGCGTGCCAAAATCAACGACGGCGGCGGCGGTGATGTCAATCTCGACCGATCTCGACTGAAGCGACCCGGCCGACGGGCTCCGTTTCGGGACTTACTCGATGACGCGTCGCGGTGTCACCGCGGATGGGCGTTCCGCGTGCCGTCAACCGTCGTGCGGATGCAGGAATTCCAGAGACCGCTCCGGAGGAGCCGCACGAGCCTCACGTGCACAGGATCACACTCCGAAATCTGACAATATACGAGTACTCGCGAACGTCTCGCTACTCTCACTGATGACACCGACCAGCCCACCAGCGGCAGCGCCCTTTAATGCCGACAACGCGATTGCGCGACGGCCGATCCAGCGTCTGATAAAACTCCTCCAGATTCCAGAATTCTCGAACGGGACGCGTGCCGATTTTTATTCGCGTTCAGACGGATGTAAACAAGGGGTTACAGTCTCTGTTCTCTGCATGAAGTTACGAAGGTGGACGCGATTTTAACTGTGCGTCAACTGGCGACAACTTGGACAATCGCACTATTGCACGCGACGCTGGAGATGTTACGTTGAATGGAGTATATCGAGTATACGTTGAAGCGAAGCGGGAGATTTGAAGTGACAGCGAGTCGTAATAATCGTATTGCACGAATACGGATGCGTTTCAGAAATAGTATTGAATGTTTAACGTTTGAACAGTGTTAAAATGTCAAATTATGATTTAAGTTATTTTTAATTATTTCTACAGATCACTGCTCCTCAGTATATCATTAATTTAACTAATGGAGTTAAACAATTTAACTTAAGAAAATATAAATTTGACTGAAATTTAATTTATTATTTATTAGTACATACATTAACGTGGATGATGTTTACTTTGAATTTAATCATAGGAATAGATTGATTTAAACTATGATATACGTAAAAATAACACACAAAATATTGTTTAACTCAAAAGTTTTATCATTGCTTTTTTGATATCTAATAATAAACGAGAGGCGAAAATATACGTATTATATATATATTAATTATTACTATATTATTTATTATTTATGTATAATAGTATTAATAATTATATATATGTATATATATATAAGAATCATGCAAAAATTCCACAAAATTATTGATTTTTATAGTTTTTAATGGATTTAAAATTCTAGAAGCTCTTCACATTGTGATCTTTGGAATTCTTAAAAAATTCTTAGAATTTTAAATAGTACAATATATACAATATACATATTTCCTTATTTATTATGTTTTGTACCAAATCTCATCGATTTTTAAAAATTCATTTTATTATTTTTATTGAATTTCGATTTTTTTTTAATTTTATTTAAAAAATTTTAAACTTAAAGTTTTAAGCATTAAAAATTTTAAGTTTAAAGTACTGCGATTCTATAATTATACTATTACAATATAAACTATATCAAAGATCAAAATTACACACATCTAAAATAATCTCAAAAATCTTAAAAATTATTTTAAAACGTAACTTAATAAGACGATAAATATAAGATATTTTGAAGATGTATTGATATATTTTGATAACTCTATAGGACATTTCAAAAATTTTTTAATGGTTTTTAGACATCATGTTTTTTTGAATATATTAAGTGTAATTATATTTAATTATGAAAATACACAGAAAAAAAAGACTTTTGAAGTATCTAAAGTTTTGAAAATAATTTGTTGGATTATCCATATAATTATATAGGATGCTCAAATTGTTTATTAAATTATCAAAGTTTTTTGCAGCATTATTATCATAGCATTGTTTAAACATCCTATATATAATTATTTTGATGATACAGCAAAATTATTTTCTATATCCATATCTAATTAAATTTTTAAATACTTTAACAAAATCTTTCCATGCAGTTAATATTGAACTCGAGTTCTTGAGCTTCCTGTAAGTGCAAGTTTCGTTCCTTTTTTTCCTTGAATGAAACGCTGGTATCGATTGATAACTGGTTCTCGCAACGCAACGATGCATCTCTGAATCAACTTGAACATTTTCAACTATCAGATTCCAGCGCTATATTATCAATATTTATTCTATCTATATATATTCTCATTCATATACTCTATCAAATTTATAATGTCAAAAATATAATATTAAAACAAAGCCGGGCAAATGAGAGCTGTTACACGGTTCTTGTTTGTGTATATATTATTACTGTATCAATTATTGTTTATTATTAATAAATACATCAACGTTTCGTAACAGCTCTCATTTACCCGGCTTTGTTGTAATATTATTTTTTAATATTTAGAGTTCTATTAAATTAGATTTATATTTCATAATGTCAAATTATTTGAGTTATTTGTAATCATTTCTACAGTCGCAATTGCACCTACTCAATATGTTGTTAATTTAACTAAACAATGGAGTTAAACAGTTTGACTTAAGAAAATTTATTAAACTGGACTCAAAGTAGTGGACACTAGTTTATTTTTTATTAAATGCATATGTTAAATATATACATTGTTTGCTTTAAAACTAATCACAAATATGGATTGAATGATATTTCGCACATGATAAAAAAATTAAAACAAAATGTTATTTTTTTAACTCAAGAGATTGAGTTGCTGTATCGTCTACTATACTTTACGGCATCGTCCATTGCTTTTTTGCAATTCAATACGAATTCAAGAGCCGGTATAAAAATATCCGCGTATCAGCATGCATCCGGTAACGCGCAAAACCATGCAAGAGTCATCCGCATATTAATCGAGCCTCGGAGTCCTCGTTTCTCGGCTGACCGTGAAACCGGCACGTGAGTCCAACTTGCCAAAATTGGCAATTCCCCTTCTTCCATTCTCTCCGCTTTTCTCATCCGGTTCCTCCTGTTTCCCTCTTGGATCACGTAATCTGTGGGGGCTCGGCATTGACATAATCGATCTGGCAACGCGGAGCCGCTCAAGGTCACAACACGAGAAAGATCTCGAGCGAGAGAAGATCGTGGGATTTGATATCGGTTTGAGGAGGAGGTGGAGAAAGAGGAGAGGAACGCGAGAAGATCAAAGGGGACCCACGATTCGATCTTAGATCGAATCGATCAGGAGGGAGAGACCGGGGGATCATCTCCGGATCGGCAGTCGCGATCGGAGTGTCCGTCGCGCGTTGTAGAGCTGGTGGCAGCGACAGCCCGCAAAAATAGCTGAGGCCTCCTCGCTGAGGCTGGCACACTCCCAACAGGCTATACTTGGACATACCCGCGCACACGGATTATTTATAGTGAACGCGAGAGCGCGGCCACTGGCCTTCTTACGAACTAACCAGCCGCGGCTACCAGCCGAGGAGACATTCCGCCGCCCGTGACCTAGGCCCGCATTAATAATGGGCTCCACCCTTGCCTTGCGACCACGAGGAACTTAGCACTTTGCACTCGCTGGCGGGCGTAGCCCTGGCATCAACACCTTCATGTTCCTTTTATCTCCCTCTCTCTCTTCGCCTCTTGTTGCAATTTCGGACCCTTCCTCCGACAGATCCTGTCATCTTAGACTGTCGACTCGCTCTAAGTCTTTCGACACCTAGTTCGCTAGCTGCAGAGGTCCTTAGACTCTGGCAAATTCGTAATCCATTCATTCCAGACCTTTTCTTGGAGAGATCATGGGGATCTACCACTTTCAAAGAGCTTGGACACGATAATCAGGCGATAAACATATTAGGATTTAACTTTTAGATAAGTAGGTGGTTTAAAGGTAAACGTCAAAAAGTTGATAAGTGAGGTGCTCAAAACAACCCAAAAAATTCGAAAAATTTACATTAGTTATATTCTTATGAGATAGATAAATGTAAAAATAACAGTTTCTGAGCTCTCTGGATAATATCTTTTATTTTTATTTTTCACAAAATAAGATTTTAAAGAAAACTATACCTAGGATGCCCTGATCACCCACCTATTTAAAGATTAAAATTTTGTCTGTTAATTTCCATTTAACTGATGTAGATCCTGGACTGAAACGGCGAAGCCTATTTTTAAATCGGTGCAGCACGAAATTGTTCACAAGCACGGAAACAAGCTGATTATAAACAACAGCAAGTCTGAGAGGTCTCCGGAGAGGGTGTGCAATTTGAATGAGCTGCTAAAAATACCCTATCTTTTTCGGGAGGACATGCGTCTTTATTTTCTTCTCGCTCGATCAGCCGACTAGACGACTATCGTGAAAAAAAGTCGAGGATATGAAAGTCACCCAGTGATAGATCACATCTGTCCGAGATATTTTTACCCAGATTTCTAGACTCATTTTCAATGTTAAGGTGATATTCCATGCGCAAGGCGCACTGAGTTGAAGACAGCAAAAGCTAAAAGAATTATTTCCCAGCTGCTTGTAATGATCTTGTTTGATTTCTATTACATTTCTCTGATTTGTTGTTTATCTAATTTGAAGACTTTCCAGCGGAACTCAGAAGCCCGTTACGAGGAAGTAGGACGAAAATGCTGCCGTGATGGCACGGCGTGATGGAAAACGCAATCGACTTTTTTTCCCTTTGGCTGATGAGAAAGCGAGTCATTCGCGAGCGGATTGACCGGCGACGCATCCGAGGTTAATTTCTAACGGCGATTAATCAGCCGGCAGGTGCGGGAAGTAAGAACCACGAGACAACTACATCGTCGAATGTAACGATAACTTTCGATACTACCTGCGTAGTGCTAGTTATACTCAATTAGTCACTTTTAACACGGTCGATTAACTTGTGGAGAAACGGTTCACTTGGTGTAAAACTAAGAAGAGAACCTAACAGTTCAAGAGTTTAAAGATTCTTTTACGTTAAAAAATTTTAAAGACAGCTAAGTATGTAGCATCAGAACAATAACGTTACGTTACCCTGATAGAAATGTATGCAGTTTTTTTAAACATTTCTTCAATTATTGTCTAGTATCCTTATTAATTATAACAATATTGCGAATATAAAAAATGAATAAGAACTTGATAGAGTTTTTATTCAATAGCTGAAGCAGTTTTGCTGGTAAAGATATGTGCAACTTGCTGTCCAGTTATTGTATTAGTATTAGTAGATTAGTATCTAGTGTATTAGTAGATTATTATTAATTAAAATACTGCATCCATTTATTACCTTCAGTTTCTGTTCAGCAAATGGGTTCAGATTTTGAGCATCCTTGCAATTGTACGCAATAACTGCAGACGCGTTATTAAGATGCAAAGCGTTATCAAGATGTAAATCTTGATTGAAATTCTAAGTATAGTTTTGCTTCTCAATTATTGAACGGAGTTAACGTAACTTTCCAATGATTGCTAAAAAAATGCATGAAATTTTTACGAGGGTAAGTATACTGTTTCAACATCATCATAAAAAGTCCGTAGTCAATTTGATTTATTACACGTGTTGACAGAAAAGTTTACGTTATCACCCAGTCCTAACTGCAAGCACCGTTTCCTTCGCTCGACTTCGTCCAACGTACTCAGAGCGTAGATGAATCAAGCGATTTTTAAGGTTCGTTTGCGGCGTAACGGTCGTTAAACATCGTTTTATGCAGCGTAACGTACCGCCGCAACGGTTTCCACGGCGTTACGCTGCCAGTATTTATGCATGTCGAACAGCTGGCGAACAATGTCGGGGAGACATTGTTCAATGACCTGGAGCGTTTCTTCGAGCCGACATTCGAGCTGACTTAATCGTGGATTAAGTCTATTGAGATTTGTAGCGAACAGTAATTATCGCTGATATCTCTCCGTTCTCAGTCACGTTAGAGATCCTCAAGTAAGAGATACCGTTTAGACAATTTCTGATTGGTACGCCATATTTTTAGGACCTGCTTAAGGTAGAATGAGATGCTTGGATGTCTCATTCTATTTTATAATCTCATTCTATCTTAAGCAAGTCTTGAAAAATATGGCGGACCAAATGCATGGTGTCCAATCTCTCATTTGAGGATCTCTAATGCTTGTTTCTATCATGCAGATTAACTTTAATCTCAATTTAACTTATTTTTCATCTTTCTTCAGGTCCAAAAATGAAGAAAAAATAAAGGCCGATATTCATAGTCAGATCTTATATTCAAAATTTCTTAAGTACAGTCTTAAGAAGTCACGAACCAATCAGAGGGCCGTATTAGCGTCTTAAGACATTACTTAAGACAGTCTTGAAATAAGAACTATGAATACCAATCAAAGAATAAATTAAATCGAGATTAAAGTTAATCAACATTAGTAAAAATGGACATAAGTCGCGTGACTCTTCGGTGAACGCGTACACTAGATCTCGAAGATAGCGACTTAATTACAGCGCATTCGCCGCGTAATGACGGTAATAAGCGCCGTGGATCTCATAAGTTAGCTCGCGACAATCGCGATGCAAATCGTACTTGAGAAATGATTTATCTGGCGCGGTTCACAGTTTATGCTTCTCGGCGGTCGGAATCATTTTGCACGCGCGAGTAAAGAGACGTGCGCGTGCCAAGCGCGCGCGTTACACAATTCCGCGTTTCTTCGTGCCATCGTAGTCTGCACTCCCGCCGTATTCTTCGAGACGCAGGATTATTTTCTCCGCATGGGATCCATATAGATTCTCCGCACGAATTCGATTCAGTTTCTCGATTCGTTCGATCGGGGTCTTCCTCTTTCATTCTCTCTCTCTCTTTCTCTCTCTCTCTCCTTCTCTGTATGTGTGTACAAACAGATTCCCGCTGGCTTTGCGCCAAACGCAATCCTCGGACGAGAATTAGTAAAATCGCACGGTCCCGGAAAACGCGAAGATCCCGCAATTGTGAAAGTAAGTATATCGATATGGGCCTCCCGATCTGGGTTATCGTGTCAACTTTTCAATTAGTCGGCGACAAAATGGCGGATGTGAAACTCCAGTTAGTAATTAGATCGACATCACGCGCGTCTATCTAAGATTAAAGATGACTATTGCTCGTATTCATAGTCAGACCTTATATTTAAGGCTTCAAAATTTATCTTTAGATGCTCAGTAGTCAATGAAATAATTCGTAGAGCATCTGAAGATAAATTTAGGGAAGCCTTAAATATAAGGCCTGACTATGAATACGGGCCTATATTACATGAAAGGAATGATTTTGCTGAGGCATCTAAAAATTTAGATAGATACGGATCTGAAAATAATTTTGTTGAAACATCAAAATAATTATATAGGAAACTCAAGCATGTCGAGTAATGCTGCAAAAAGTTTTGATATTCTAGCAACCAGTTTGAGCATCCTACACAAGATAAAGTAGGGTAATTTAAATAGGTTAACAGAAACTTTCAAATTGTATAAAAAATTGAAGTCGCATAGAGTATTCAATCAAACATACAAAACACTATCAATCTTTCATAGAATTTTTACATTTTATTAATCTATCCACATTATCCCGCTTCAATCTAATTATTTTGATAATCTAACAAAATTATTTTTAGAGCTGTATTGAATTTTTAGTTTACAGCAAAACGTTCTTTCCATGTATCATAGTCAAATAAAAAAAGTTTGATTGGGGTATAACAAAAAATTGGGATTAAATTGGAATGAGATTTGAAATTAAATTAGGATTAAACCCGAAATTAAATGGAATTTAAATGGATTCTCAAATGGATTAAATTATAATTATATGCGTGCGAGTATCAGTTAAGCGTTTATCTGGAAATGAATCACGAAACCTAAAGTTCAGATAAAGTTCACGAGCGATATGTTCTTTCAACGATTTGTTAGTGCGCCTTTCTCCATTTATTTCTTATTTACTATATTCTTCATTGCGGCAATCTAAATAGCAATGACATTTGAGTTATAATTGTCCGATTATTCTGTATTCGACACGACATGTTTAGTTTCAATAAAACTGTCAGTTTCCCCTAAGTTAACCAGAATTATGGTGTAGATGTATCTATTTGTGGACTCCATCCATTGACATACCGCGTAAATATTCATCAATGACACATCAACCAACTTCCTGATGGAAACCCTTCTGCAATATCAACTGTGGCGACGAAGCATCGCAATTTTTAGTTTGCAATTTGCAACGTCAATACACCCTGATGGACCGAGGCTATTACTAAATTAAGCAAATCCATCGGCGAGCACGTGACACGACGGAAACGCTCGACCGAAATATCGCAGGTCAGTATTCGTATCAATTCGTTATTTTCGATCGGTTATTGTATCACTTGCTAACACAATTATCACACCTAGGGCGGTATTCATAGTTTTTATTTCAAGACAGTCTCAAATTATGTCTGCCCTGGTGAAAAAAATTTGTTAGAAATTGTCCGAAAAATATAAAAAATAACAAATTCTAATAAATTTAGAGTTTAGTATTATCGAAATTTGACGGAAAATTTCTCATTTTATCTGTAACTGTCCGAATTTGTACATTTTGACAATTTTTAGAGACATTTAGGACGAATTCGGACACATTTTGACTACATTTCAGACACATTCGGACAAATTTTTCCACAAGGGTGATGATCGATTATATATGGTTCTGTGACTGACTTATAATAATTTAAAACTGTACTTAAAACGGTTTTAATCCTTAAATGCTTTTTTGGCATATCCAATTCTTTTCCAATACTTTTTTTATTATAATTTCTTTATTAATAAAAATACATATATTTGCTTAGTGTCATTATATTTCTTAACCCTCCGCCAGCAACGTATATTTTACTCTTCCGTCAGCTATAGGTCTTCGAGAACAGAGCAAATTTTTTATGTTAATATAAATTATTATAGATATTAAAATTTTTTCAAGTTATATGAAAATCTGAAAAAATTCTGATATACTTATCGAACCTTTAACGACTTTTAACCACCAAAGTAACACAGCAGCGCTTGCCAAACGCTAAAGAAGTGATTATATGCGCTTTTTTAGCGCTTTGTTAACGCTTTGTAAGCGCTGTGTACTACTTGAGCATCATAGAACTCAGACTGTATACGGTAACGCCCGTAACGTCCACAACAAACGTCAAACGATATAGCGATGCGTTATAACGTCGCTAAATTCACTCCTTGCAGTAACATTCAATGCATGTTATGCATCTTACATTGCATTGTCAACTAATGCTTAAACCACTTCGGTTGATCGAGTGAAATAGTCCACTTATTATGTAAAATAGACAGATTAACTTCAAAGCAGTGAAAATCCATACTTAAAGCAATGACTTTGCTAATCAACTTTTGTTAGCAGTAAAATTTTCATTGCTACAGATTTAGAGTGTATTTTACTTATTTTTTACCAACTTTAATTTATTTACCAAAATTCACCGTCAAAATACCGATGGTGCCTTTAAAGACTCCAATTGCTGGCAGAATTAATGTTTGACGTTTGAAAAAAGATTGTTTACAATATGCTCATTTTTATAAAAATTATAAGCAATTAAATTGGGATGGGTATGCCAAAGTGTGTTAAACGAAAACTTTGAACCTTGATATTGTCGAATTGATCCTCGAATGAAGCAGATTCTTTATCGAAATCGATCGAGCATCGAAGATTCTTTATTTCGATTTTTTCCGCTCGAGCACTCAACTCGGTGATGAATTACAAGTGACGATAATGTCAGCGGAAATTACTTCTTGTCTGCACCGATTGATCCGAATTTTTATATTTTTAGCATGTGCTCTTGAAATTCAAGAAAAGGATGGAAAGTCTTTTTTAAACATCGTAAATTAAGAATAAATCCGTGAACCGGTAAATCCATGAACTTTCATTCAATACGCTCGAATCTGCGCTTCATAAGTAATTAGATATTTCGAGCAACATGATCAAACGCTTAAATCAACTTTGACAAAAAGAACTGTAGTTTGCCGGAGGCATGTGTATGGTTAGCGAACGCAGATGTTTGGCGAAACAATCGAGCGGACGCGATATTATACAGTTTCAATTACTAGAATAATGAAGCGCCTAGGATTCACTGATATGCGCAGCAAGCTGATCAAATATTGACCAATCGTTAATTAGTGGCGCTCGTTCATTTTCTCTGAATACCGCATGCAAAATACACGCATTATCCGAATGATCGCTATTTGCCTAAGGCCGCAATGAATCGCAGCGGCATTACCGAAATTGGAGTCCCTCGAATAGAGCTACGCGATAAAGTTAGCGAAAATATTTTGCGAGTTTCGAAGTACCCCAGTTGGGCGTAAGAATATCAAAATTTTTGAGTACAGTCTTTATTATTAAATCGTCAAATCTCTCGATTCTTGACGATATCCTTGGACGAAGTATGTAGAACATTCGTCACGTACAATCGGGCTAATTGTCACCGCAAGAGCTCGTATCGCCATAACAGCTACTCGCAGCGACTCGTCCTCGTCGGGCGAATCTTGGTAATTACCACAAATGGAGCCGTACTTACGCAATGAAGGGGCCGAGTAACCTGATGTGAGATAATCACGCGGCACAGATTCGCGGAGGGACCGGCTTGTGATGCTTTGGAATCGCGATAACGTTTCTCTGAGATGAACCGAGCCGAGCCGAGCGGATAAGAAGCGGCACGTGAGTCGAAACGACAGTCGCCCGGAGCTGGAGTGCTACTAAACAACCGAGTTTTATGCTGGAACCTCGATGAGAGTACCGCGGCGAGTAGAGTGGTATTGTGAGCAAGTAGCGAAGTCTACGAGCTGGTGGCAGCTGCGTTCAAAACGACTTTCACTTCGAGCCCGCGGGGCCTTGCTTCCCTAGATGGGGGATCCAGTTTTTCCAAGCTTTTTTCCGCTCAAGCACACAGCTCGGTGACGGATTACAGGTGACGATGATGTCAGCGGAAATTATTTCTTGTCTGCACTTCCTCCTCTTGTCATCAAAGAGAGTAGTTTTCTGCTAGATCGAGAATGATTTGGATTACGGCTGCCTACTTTTGACAACTTCGAAAATTCAGAGCTTTGAAAGAATTCACCAAAAATAACATTCCAAATTAGGGCTGTTATTTTTGACAACTTCAAGGATTCGAAGCAACTTGAAAGAATTCGAATTTTCGAAGTTAATTCTGAACTGGAAGTTTAAACTGCTCTAAAGCTTCGAGCTTTAAAGTATTCAAAACTTCAAAGCACCTTAAACTTTAAAAATGTTCGAAGGTGACAATCTACTTGAGAATCTTTTAAACAACATTCAAGCACATTCGAACTTAAACGGTCGATAAAATACTGAATTACGACATGGAGAAAGTACTCATTCTGGAATACAGAGAAAACTTTTCTGGAGAAAATTATAAAAATACATAATTTATTTGGAATAAGTTATGAAGTAGAATTTTTCTATTCACAGATATAAGTAAATAATTAGCGAAACGTCGACTTTATCTATTTTTTCGCAGAAACGTGGTAACGCGGCCAAATACTCCATTCTCTATTGCGAGTACAATAAGATATCATCTGACGTTTGATAAATTTATTACCTTGTCCGAACGGCATTTTCATCTCCGTGACGGTCCCTTGTACTAGTAAACAACCCGTTGCCGCTTGAGATCGGCATGATATCATCTGACGGACTCGCCGGATGACCTCATCACGGCTGCATATCAACCGTTAGATAGAGATGCAGGCGAGATGTGTGCGTCTCTCCTATGGAATTTTTCATAAAACTCCCATACGCTCAGTATAATAGCAGGTGCTATTGTTCAAAGTGCCGCTATATGATTATACGAATTTCGTGTCGTGGGCGATAAAGATGTGAATATAATTTAACAACGCAACGTGCAACGTGATCGCAGATCTGTGGTATCCGAATTATTTCCAGACTACACAAACATATGGAAATCGTTATAACGGCATCGTAAAAACGTTTAATGACCGCTTTAATTTCTCAGACATCTTAATTCATATCTTTTGAATTTTTGCGTTGTTTGGAGATTTTTGCAGATTCAAATACCACAATACATCATATTACCTATATTAAATTTCAATTATAGATCATCTCTAAAAAATAATTTTTTTTAACTGCAGGACGATTTGTCTATCTTATTTTTAGTGATTTATTTATAATTTCGAAACAGTCTGTTACTTTATCTATTTCTAAGAGAAAAATGTTTCAAGAAATAGTAGCTATAACTTTATTGGAAAACAGCTTGAAAATTATTTATAATATCTGCATAATAAAACGCAGTATTTTTTTAAATTAAAATTCAGATAATCTGAATGATAATCTGAAGTTGTCTATAATAATCCTCGGAGCTGACGTCAAAATCTGTAACACAATCACTGACACTGTTTGTAAAACTCATTTAATTTATGCTAATTAAAAAAAGGCATAATTGATTTCAAGAAATCAAAATAAAATAACTCATATAAAAATTAATTATGAGTATATATTTTAACAAAAATAATTCTAATTTGAAGAGGTAACATAAAAAAATTAAATTAAAATTTTTTACAGAAAGATGTATATTTGAATGGATTCAATAGAGGCCGTCAGCACCGAAGAATTAAAAACGCAAAAATAAATATCTTTTGTTCTAAAAAATGATTGCGATAAAACTCCTATATAATTTTCATGGAGGTTGACGAGCCTTTGTTTGCCAGAATAAATCTCGAAATAGCAAGAGAAACGCGACATGAGCCATAGATACAATCAGAATAAATTTTCCTCGGGTTCTCGATCTTCGTGCTTCGCGGAAAAGTGGAATCGTTGTTTCTCATCACGTGTCCTAGGCTTTTACAAAAATACGAACTACGAAAAACACGTCTTCTATTTTCGACCGTTAAATCGCTTTTCAGTTTATTTCGAGAGCATGGTCGACCTTTATCGACGATGTTCACACTTCCGTTGCGGATACGTTTGTCCTATCCGTTTGTCAATTAGACACGACAATCTTTTGGCAAACTTTCGTTGTTTCATAAATTGAACTAGTACGTACAAATCACACAGAGTTTTGCTGCGTTCAACAAAAAAATAACTTTTAAACTGTTGTAATATTCTTTAATATGATTGGTTTTTGCCTTCAGTTCCTTTGAATCTAAATATATAAATCAGTGATATTAATCCTCAACTTTACCTAAGTTCTGAAGTGATCCGTTTAAAGTACAAAATGTAAGTACATTTCTGCCTTATAGTGATTAATAGAGAAAAGTTCGAAGCCTTGTAACGTACAATTTAGAACTTTGTAGTATCAATCGTACGAATTATATAATCGTTCAAAAATTTTCGCTTCAGATCCAAATGACTCGTTGCTGCAGTCGAGAGTTGAAGGATCTTACAACAATTAAAATAAAAATCAAATTCAAGATTGCAATGCAAATAATAGTAGTAGGTCGATTTATGAGCAATTAATTAGGTCAAAAATATAAAATAGTTTATTAGAGTGTTACTCAATTAGTAAACATATAATATCTAGGAAACATTTCGACTTTATTTAATCTTACAACAGTTACAAAATTGCTTTTTTTCTGCTGAATACAGCCAATAATACGTACTCAATGAACAAATACTCAAGTCCATGAGTATACTTACACACAGAAAAATACATTCTGTACGCATGTAATAGTTACTTGCTTCAAGTATTTCAAAAGTTTATATATCCACAAATCCATCAAAGCATTAAATTTATTCAAAATATTCTTCTGAATCCTAATAAGTTTAGCGCACTTCAATCACAGTTATTAATTTTGAAACAAATTCGATTTGCTTATTATATAAAATCGTTTTTCCGATTAATTTTATAATATTTTTCAAAAGAAAATAAATTTTGATTTTGAATATATAATGAGTTTTTCTAAAATTTGTAATAAATACGTATATTTTAAGATTATTATCGAGAAAATATTCTTTTTTAAAGATAACCATTATTTTTGAAAGGAAAAAAGTGAATCACTTTTTATCACTTTAATCACTTTTCTTAGCGATAACGATAGAATAATATTTTTCTGTTTATATATTATATATACATATATATCAGAGTGAGGGGATTGCCATCGGCGACAAATGGAGAGTAATCTGTCCCGTCGCGTGATCGATTAGAAACACCGGTGATGAAAAACTGTCGGGGTCGCTGACACAGACCGACTGCGATATACGGGACATATCCAGTGAACGTTGTTTCCCCGTGATATCTCCGGGTACGATGCGTAAATAATCGCGCTTGTCAATGCGGCCTAAGTTTAGTGCACTCGTAAAGCCGACCGGCTGGGACGGCCTCCGAGTGCAAGCGCAAATCGATCAGGGATAGAGGGAAATGGAGGGAAATGTTTTACGCGCGTATTTCGGGACGGTTTATAGATCTCCGCGCTGTTTGGGAACACTTGCGATTTATGGAGCGGGCGTTAAACTGACAGGTACGGCGGGGTGCAATCCCGCGATGCAAACTCGTTGGCGTTATTGGAATCGTAAAGCGTTTCTTTCGCACTCCAGAAATTTATTTAAGCTTCGTTAATAATCAAAGACTCTTCAAGAAGAAAGAGAGAGATAGAGTGAGGTAGAAAGAGAAAGAGAAATCGCCGTTCATCGTACGATCTGGGATGATGTCCCCTCAAGCGTATGAAACGTATACGAAGAACTTGATCAATATATACAAAAGTAATCATACAATCATTCTGAAACGAGAAAAATAACAGTGTATGTTCACAAGGTAAAAATACAAGTATTAATATGAAAGTATATGAGGAGCAGACTTTCAAAATGCGTTTTGTCCAAAATTTGTGATTTTCAAAAAATGAGAAAGAAAGAAAGAAACTCCCGCACACGAAAATTACGCACTTTACAGAAAATAACAATATATATCAATCAGTACATCCAGTATAAAATATTAAACAGAAGGTCTGTTTTTTATTGCACTGTATGTACTAGTTCAGAAAATGCAGCAATAAAAGACAGACCTAAAATTGCTAAATAATTGCTAAAAATGTTAAACAAATACATTTTGTTTGTCTCTAGTTAAAAAACATAATGCACTTCGAAATGTCTATGTCTTTTTCAACATATAAATTAACGATGAAAAAATGCTTTCTGAACATTTCAGAGTAGCTTATAATATGAGTCTTTCAACACTGAACACTATGCCATCTCTAACCAAAAAAATGAAATTTTGGACAAAATGCATTTTGGAATTCCGCTCTTCATATAATAAGATAGGAAAGCGCGGACGGTTTGAGACGTCAATTATTGTGACAGGGAATATAAAAGAATTTAAATTTAAGAAATGCGGATTCAAACGCGTTGGCGTTGGTTTACGTGGTTGAAGTATTGGTACATCAAACTCGAGAACAATTGGCTCTTTTATTCAATGCCATTCTCGTAGTTCCTATCCACGGCGTCACAAAGGCATCGTTGCTGGCGCAGACACACGACGTCTTTGTCCCTTCAAGCTAATCCCGTGCCATCGCGCATTTAAAAGGCCCCCTTAGTCACGATCGGCTGACCACGGTCCGTCCGCACACGCGTGGGAACCTCCGCAATGACTGACGAAAGGTCAGCCGTGTACACTTCGTACGCGTGATCGGCGTGCACGTGCACGCTTAGTAAGGAAAGCCACCCTCGCGTCATGCATAATCGAGCGATTTACGTATTCGAAGATAGTCTCGCGGCTGAAGGAAGCATGCAACATTTACAGCAGCAACAATAATCCGACTCCTGCAATTAACCCACAACGTTGCACTGATTTAATTAAAAGAAGATTCATCAACGGTGCGCACTTCTCGCTAAGGTGAAAACGATTTACGCAAAGTGTGATAATAAATATCGCACAATATAGTCGTAAAAGAAACGTAAGTATAAATTTTTGACGAAATTAACTGCCTTCTGTATTCATCTTCAACAAATTTCTGTATTTATTTACTTAACCCTCCATTCGTAATCTGGGTTTTTTTTTGTGCAGCCCAATTTTTTTACTGTTCCAGACGAAAAATGTGGGGAAACATTTAAAATTACTTTCCAACTCTCTATCATCAAATAGTTTTTCAATCCAAATGTTAAAACTTTTATTTAATAAAAATTGAAATGTAAGTAAAAATGAGAGATGAAAATTTGTTTAAAAATGTATAACTTAAGCAATAAAGAACGTATTCCGTTTTCTTTTATTTCGAAGAAATTTGTAAATAAAAATCACTTGTGCAAAAATAAGATCTAGATTGCAAACGAAGGATTAATAATGTTTATCTGATTTACGTATGAAAGGATGGAGGAAAAGAATTGTTACTGGCCATATTATCTCCGAACGCGGAGGACAATCGCTGATGATGGCTCGAATGGAGCCGAAATGTCCGATTCTTTCTATTTGTATGTATTATAATATCGTGAACATTACATTTATTAATTATTACGTAGGAATAATAGCATTGATTATTGCTCCCGTTAGTCATTGTATTTTTTATCGCCTTTCTTAGATCTCGAGAGAGCTCAATTTATTCTATTTTTATAATTTTCCGGAGGACAATTATTTTAAAGAAGTGAAAGAAACGTAACACGGAGCCTCCTTCACTTCTTGCGGGAGAGAAAAGCCAACGATCGCTTCGGGCTAGCGAATCTAAACTGTCCGACAATTTTCGAAATGAACACAATGGTTCATCTCTCTCTTTCTCTCTCCCTCCCTCTCTCTCTCTCTCTCTCTCGCATTACTTGCATTCTGCTAACAATAAGACTACGCATGCTTTTCTTCCAATTAAGAGTAAGCTGCTCCGTTCGCATGATTAAATTCAATTGTTCATCAGAATATTTTTATAACACACTTTCCAGAGCACGGAGAGATCAGATAAAACGCCGCGATACATTGCACGTACTAAGCAAATTTACTTGCGCCATAACGCGTCAAATATGAGTATTCAAGGTGGAAACTTTCTCTCTCCTTAAGAGTCATCATCTAGCACACGCCATCCGCGTAATACCGGCAATTTACGCATTCCTAGAACGTGATATTACGAGAAACTAAGGATTCATATTTTCAGTCGGATTAATCTTTATGATAACAATATGATGATCTTGAAATTCTAAATAAAATGTATCTTTATTATTTTTCTTGTTTTTCTTATATTATAGAAAAATAAAAAATATATAAGAATACATCTATCTTTATTATTAATAGAATTTTAAAATTATCACATCATTATCTTGATTCAAAGTTAAATTAAATTTTGTAACAAAGAAAAGCAAGAAAATTATATAGGGGTTTTTTAATGTAAAACCGCAATATTCTTGATTCCTAAGGAAAAGACAAGAAAGGTGTTTCACACATTTTCAAGCTACTTTGGAGGAATGAGCTCAAAGCGAAATGCGACAGAAAGACGTAGAGGAATTTCGCGAGAGCCACTTTAAATAAATCATGCTCGCTCACGAATGTACGTAGTAGCTTTTCCCGACCAACTATTGCGAGCATCTGGTTCTCTTTATTTTTCATTGTCGACAGCATCGATATTTTCATTGACAATTTATGAATTGCGGATCCATAAAGTCGAATCGGGCGAAGAGAAGATTCATCTGCTGCGCTTCGGTTAAAGTTCAAGGCCGTTTATCGATAACGAGAGTAGCGGATCCATGTGTATTTTATCTTTTTTTCTGTCCCACGAGAAAGAGAATAATGACCACGAGCGAGGTCAAAAACCCTGAGAACCCCTCATTTACCGCGGAGCTTTCGAATTCTATTTTCAGCGGTGTACAAAGAGCTTATAATTAGAATGGTCTAAGAGAAAGAAAATCGGAATACCCCGGAACAAGTTGATCCTAATTTTGGATCGCGATAAACAAAAAGTTCAGAGTTTATTAACCAAACAGCCTGTCGTAAAAGGAGCAGAGTGATGGCTTTACTGATCGTCACTCTTTGTGCGAAATCCACGAAAAGAGCGAGGTAAACGACATCGGAACTGCCAATTGCGCGTCGTATTCTATTGTGAGCGCCGGCTCAACAATCTCGGTTTTACGGTTTCCGATTTAGCGGCGAGGTCCAACGCCTCGCCGAAGAGTCCTGGCAGCCGGAGAGACGCAGTGCGAGCGCATTGCGGAATCGGACTGGACGAGTTGAGGGGCGACGGCGGCGACCGAGGTTTGTGCACCGGGATTAATAGATCCGTCGTAAATAATTCGGGATTTGTGTGCACGGTCTACCGTATGTAAACTGCCAGAATTCCGCCTTTACTGCGGCCCCAGAGAGTCACGCTTGTTCTTGTAATTCACTCCAGGCGAGTTGAACCGGAAGGCCATTTAAGTTGTTCTTAGGGCATAAAACCGCAAGGATCGCCATCCTGTTCGTTGTTGCGCTAATGAGCACGCACGTTCCATTAAGCCTATTCCATAACATTACTTTAAGAGTCTGAGTCGAAATTTTGCTTCTACTTTGAACCGTAGTTTTAGGACGTATGTAGACTCTAAAGATATTATAATTAGGATATAGACTCTACACAGAAAAAATGTTACGGTTGTCACAACCGGAAATAATGATAATTTTGGCCTCTCAATATATTTGGTTGTGATAACCGTTAAGATATGCCAATCTTACGGTTATCATTAATCGTACTATAGTTCTTATAATCAAAAAATGTATTGATGGGCGACTTTTGGTCGTTGCAACCGTAGCCATTTTTTCCGTGTAGAAATTTATAAGTTTTAATCTAATGAATTGATTCCTATGTTGAGCCTGTAAAAAAAAGCCAGTTATTGGAAAATTTCCTATTTTTAGGTTCAAAAGAAGTTTTCTAAATAGAAAATGTATATTAAGTAATATTAAAAGGGATCGTATTTGATTGTTCAAGGTCATCAAAAAACAGGTTATATAAGGTTTAATTGAAGTTGAAAGAGATTCAAAGTAGAACTAAAATTTCAACTCGGAAATAATAATAACAGTATATTATTTAAATTTAGGATTAAAATTTAAATAAAATTGACCAATCACAATCAAATATGAAAAAAATAATCGACTGTGATTGGTCAATTTCTTACGGTTTTATGGCTTATAGCCTTTTGAGACCTTGTCCACAATATTGTCTCAGACTAAGTCCACAATCTTGCTTTAAGAAGCCGTAAGCCATAAAGCCATAAAAAATTGACCAATCACAGTTGATTACTTTTTTTCATATTCGATCATGATTAACCAATTTTCTACGGCTTTATGGCTTATGGCCTCTTAAAGCAAGGTTGTGGACCAAGCCTTATAGCTAGACACTGCCTACTTTATCTCGGCGCTCTCACGCGCTTTTCCAGTCACTTTCATCGCGGCATTGTTGCGAAAGACAGCCGTCACAAATTACTCGACAGTTCCGTCAATTATCATTAGCATTGTATTCAAGCGTGCGCACTTAATTGCACATTGTAGGCTTGAGGCCATTGTGTGTCGAGCCGCGCCAACACGAAGCGCGAGATCGCAATTTGTATCGTGCGTTGTAAATCTCCCGCGGATGATTTATAAGTCGCCGCATCTTGACAATGATTTACACGGGTGATCAAAAGTTCTCGTCGCGATCACGCCGTCCGCTGGCGAAAACTTCTGTGAAAAATCCTTCGTTTTGCATCTCGCACTCACGGCCAACAAATTCGCTCTGTCTCGAAAATACAATCGATAAATCTCCAAACAGAGCCAGTGAGATAAGTGCGACGTCTAGCCTTTAAGGCTAATATCATTTGTCGTGCACATTTTTCAAGCATGTCACTTAATTGCAGAGAGATTCTCGGATCTTCCTATTCTGTCCCTAATCAAGGAAAAAAATTGTCGTACTGCAGATGTAATAAGGTAAATGTACCAGTTTTGGTGGATAATTAGGAATAAAAAATTTGAAATATTAAACTTTTAATGATACAAGGAAAGAATTATCCTTTAAAATTTACTCTGAAAATATGATAGAGAGAGAAGAGAGAAAGTTGTGATACAATATAATATTTAAAAAATTTTTACCATGCACTTCAGTAAAATTAATCAAACTTATTTTATAATTAATTGTAGTTTTATTAATGAATGAGAGAAATTTATATAAAATTTTTCAAAATACAATATTGTCCCGGAACTACCATATTTCAGGATGAATTCTAAGAAAAAATTCTCTCCGTGTATGTATAACTCTAAATAAATTTGCTGTTTATAAAAATTTAATAAGATAAATTTATTTAGAGTCATACCATTAAAGCTTAATTTGAAATATTTGTTATTTTATCCAATAATTGGGTCATTGACTTTACCAGCCTGAGGTCTGATCTCTTATTACTCCTAAGGAAAGCCAAATGTGGTCTTTATTTCCTGTTCCTTGCTGTTTATCACTTTTTTAATCTCTTGCCTTTTTACTTTTTATCCTGTTTCTTCATTTTCTGTCGCTCAAAATAAAAATTGACAAACTTCGGAAGAGACCAGAAACACAGAGGAAAGAAACATGACTGTTGATGAAACGGTCACAAAGAGAGAAAAAGCAAGAGGCAAAAAGAAACAGAAAATAAAGAGCACATTGTAAATCAGGCTTAAGAATACGTTTCGCTTGGCGCTTGCAATGCTCGCAAATATTATTTCATCCTTGTTTAACATTTGATAAATAACAAAAGACAAGATGATGCTTCGATACACGTTGCAAAAGCCAAGTAGAACGTGTCCTAAGCGCGCGAAATCTCGTATCCCAGCGGAATCTCAAGAACGAGTCTCGAGCTGTCTGATATTTCGAGAACATGCCATGTTTCCGAAATATCGTAGAAAATGCGCGGAAAAGCGCGATTAAACGCGACTTCGCGTGAGGCCGCGCGATCCGTTTGATCATCGCCAAAGAAACCGGAGCCAGGTGTCGATACGCCAAAACGCAAAACACATTGTTGCTTCTGAGGACAGCCGAATGAATCGACGGTTCGAAGAACATTCGCGAATATTATTACATCGAGGAAATTTATAGAACCCACTCGAGGTCGTGAGAGTCCAAAGTTTCGCGAATTTAGAACTAAATTGCTTTTGACGCCAAAGTACTTTACTCGACGCACTTTATTCGACTTGAACTTCGTATTTCGCACGTAATATTTTAACAAAGTTGGACGGGTCGGGAAAACGGCAGCTGAACGCGACATTTTCAATTATCGATTCAACTTGCGAATGAACGGCCGACGCTCTGTTCGACTTAGGGCACAGAGAAACGTGAGAAAAGCGGTTCGATCGACGACATAAGTTCGGGAACAGACGCGCGCGACTATACGGATATCAAATCATCGCGAATTGCGTAATAATCTTTTTTTATTGCGATCTTTATTCCGTCATCTGGCACGTGGCCAACTGCTGCAGCCGCGACACAAAAAAAGACAGTGTATTATTTTTATAGGTAATGAAAAATATCCGTTTAAACGCGTCGCAGCCCTCCCGTATCTTACGCGTACTACTTTTGTTTAGCGTCACATTAGCCCCTATTTATATCGGGCGTATTTTTACGGTGTCCCGACCGGATACATCTATCGGTTCCGAGATTTCAATGCCAACATACCGCGTGCGGCTGGTGCCGCATGCGTCGCACGTCGTTGTCAGTGCAAAAGTGGCGCTAACAAGGTCGGAAATTCGACTGCTTATTTATCTTGCACTCATTATATTGTATATATTACTCTCTGAAACTTTTAGAGTCAGTTGTCACTCGGGAAAGTAAGGTCTCACTCTTAATGATTGAAAATTGAGCCACTCTTTTTCAAGACTGGCTCAACTTTTATTCTTTATCTTGTATTCATTATATTGTGTATATTATTCTCTGAAACTTTCAAATTGAGTTGTCGCTTTGAAAAGTAAAATCTCACTCTTAATGATTGAAACTCTTTTTTAAGACTGGTTCAATTTTCACTCCAAAGAATTTAGAGAATAAATTAACGCAATAAAAACTTTTCAAATTTTTTAAACTCGAAAGAATTAAAAATTATTAAGTGCTCCTAATTTCTTTCTCGATTCTAATAATTAAATAACCAAGTAACACGAATTTAACCCTTTCAGACGTGGCGTACATAATAATGTACATCAAATTTGAAAACATTTTCCATTGAAATTATTTAATTCTATCGACATCATTGAAGATTAAATGTATATAATAATGTATATATTGAAAAAATTCAAATTTCGAAAAAATTAATTGTTTAATATGAATTACTTATTAAAGTGTCTTTGTATTGAATTGAAAAAAAATTTTTTTTATTTTTTTAAACCAGTTTTTTTTATTTTAATGGTTCCATTAAAATCAGGTTTGAAGGGATTCAGATCTAATAACTTAAAGTCGTTGGATCAATTAACATATTAAAATGAATTTATTTTACAGACCAAATTCGTGACTTTTTTTGAAAACACGACTGTATCTTAAAGTGCAGTGTTTTCCGCGCGTTTACAAAACGGTTGCCAGGACGCAAGGCCGCCATTGCTTTGCGGACCTGATTCACAGATAAACAGCCGGAAAATCGTAAACTCACTCCCGATGAGTAATCGCATGCTGCGATTGCAGCTACTTTGTACACTCGACCTGCGCGCGCCAAGAAAAAGGACACTTTCTTGGCTTTTCCACCCATTCCCGGTCTGTAATCCTCTGACGCGAATCCACGAGTTCTCCGCATCGCAACATTCTATATCTAACCCTTCCACATGTTTATGATCTGCTTGACAGGCGTGGAGATACACAATCAGTATGATGTATGAAGGAGCAAAAACGCGCGACGGATTCTGGCAGGATAGCTAGATTTAATTCCAGAAGCGAATCGTTTTCGTATTCAATTGCGACGCAATTAGTAGCGATATCCAAGAATTTCGAATCTGAATTTAAGACTTAAATTTTTACATTTTAAATTAGTTTGATTTAAGATTTGAAAATTTAGAATCTCTGAAGATTCTAAGCAACTTAAAGATTTGAATATCGTGAATTGACAAACGTAAAATTTGCGAAAATAGATTAATAAATAAATTTAAAAATTACAAATGAATTAATTAATAAATTTAAAAATCTGGAAGAATAAAGAATATATTTTAAAGAATAAAGAATCCAAACATTTAAAAATAAAAAAAATATGTGGGATGTCGGATATCAAATTCATTAAACGCGCAATCATCTGATTAACCCTTTTGAGTCCTACCTCTATTCTGGTAGTTTTTGTTGTGGTTTTTCTGGTAGAGGTCCTCAATGCGCTGAGATTCTCGTAGGGAGAATCCCAGTCCTGGAAGATCTCCGTAGTCGCCATGCTTCTCGTCGCTATATCTCCCTTTGTATAATTTAAACGTCACTCTATTTAAATTCTTCACACCGTAGGCACTTTTTAAAAAATCCTTTCGATAATGTCTCTTCGTTAAGTCAGAAAAGATTCTGCAAGTTTATACATGATCATAGCCTCTTATTTATTAATTATCGAAAAATGATACACATTTGAATTATTTAATTCGAAATGTTAGCATAAAATTTTAATTTTCTTGCTAATAATTAATTTTTAAATACTAATTGGTAATATCAGAAACAAATGTTTTTTATATTTACTTAAAAAATATTACAATATTTTCAAAAATTTTTGATAAAAAGTTATGATAGACGGTTTATCAGTAGGAACTAAATTATCTTTAAACAAAAACAGGGAAACTTGCAGTGAGAGTATAATTTAATCGAGCCGAAGATCGATTCGAGCCATCTTGCTCTTTCGATATCCGCGCGCCCGCCTCATGGGCGAATGGATGCTGCGAGACTATGCGGGCGAGAGTGATCTTCGATGATACCGGTATTCGGGATCGGACTGAGAGTCGCCTTGTACACTTGTGGAACAACTGTGAAATATGCGCGCGATTCGAGGTGGACCACGCACGACTGAAGTCGGGAAACAAGTCCCCGCTGTACCGCGAGCGGATCGCACCGCGCCCCATCCACGGACCGCTTCCAGAAATACGGAGAAACACATATAATTAGGCCGCCACCCGCCGCGACGACAACACGCGGTTAAAAAGCGCATAGCGTGAGATGCCGCGTCGCGACGTCAATCCTGGGCAATCCTTCCACACTCGATTTTCGGGGAGATTCTTTCCCTCGCGATCCTCCGATTCTTAAAAATCCTCGTATCATCAACGAGATTAAGAAAAATTATAATTTCGAATTAATTGGTTCAATTATTGAATTTTCGAATTTTTAACAGATATCAGTCATTAAAGCTAAATGATAAGATCGTAATTTTAGAAAAATAAATAAGAATTTAAAGCTAATTTTTGGCACAATTTTTCATGAAATTAATTCCCGTGTATTAATTATAGGACAAAGATTTACAAATAACTTTTCGTATGATTCTATGGATTAATAAATAATTAATAGTCTTCAACAAATTCAGAAAGAACTTTATGTTGCGCAAAGCAACTGTGCATCATAAACTAATTTTAAAGTGTAGCAGTTTTCAACACGTCTCGTGTCTGTGCTACATAGACAACTATTTGTTTCTCGCTGCCTCTAAAGTCTACATAAATTCCGTGCATTGGAAACGAAACATTAATGACCTGCGTGGAGTTGAATATACAGAGATATTAGAAATTGTCGTTAGCCGTCGTTTATTCTTCTGTGAAACTATTATTAGATACAGAATGAATTGAAATAGATAAGATATATATATATATATACATGAATGGTTTAATAAAACGTATTTAGCATCGCGTGGATATGTTTTAATACACAAAATTGTAAAAAAACTGCAAGTAATAGATTTTATATTTACATTTGCATTGCTACTAAATTTATTATTATCGATCAATAGATCGATAGATAAAAAGTAAAATTAGAAAATGTGAGATACGTTAGTTGTTATTTAATCCCATTTTGTAGAAATAATAATTAATGTTACATATAATTAACATTATTATTATAATGTTACAACTTATAAACTAATAATTGCGATCAAAAGTCTAAATATGATTTGCACGTCTGAAATAGATGCAAATTTATATACTAAAACACTTGTATCTGTGCGAGGCACTAAAAAATCTTGAACTAACGTAGAAAAATCTTTAAGTAATAAATTGCTGAAGAATTAGATAAAGAATTATCTAATTAATAAAATCTGATCGATAAAAATCAATTGATAAAGAAATGTTGATTGTCCGTGTTAATCACACTCATACAAAAAAATAAAATTATAATCTTCGATAAAGTTCAATTAACAGCTACAATCAATAGAAAAAATAAGTGAAGAATGTTTCGTTTCAGCTGCTGAATTATTTATAATACAGCAATATCTGTTCTGTATGTTATAGGTAGATGGCGATACCATTTGAAAGCTCTTGCACGAAGCTTAAAAGCTATTCGTGCGAAAACTCTTCCGGAAGAACCGTCAGATGGTGCGAAAGCTTGCCAAGCTCGTATCGCTTTGAACAAAGAAGATACTGTGCTCGATTTTACCTTCGGTCGTCGAGCTGTCAGAGAAGCTTTCGACCTGGGAAAACTTTCCGGAACTCAAAGAAGAGAAGCGGCTGATTACTTAATAATGTAATTAATGCCAATAAAAACAAGTTTGTTATAAAATTAACAAAAAAAAATAATTCGCTAAGACGAATTAATTACGTAACAGGTAGAGTACAATCATATTTTTAAATAAATGAATTAGATATTTAGAGAAAAGATCGAGATACATACATAAATAGAAAAAATATAAGTACTTATGTAATACAAACTTAAAATATGTACATAGATCTAATATAATTTGAATTCTCAGTAAAATGTATTGTTAATATTTGTATTTCCATATTTCTATCGCGCTTTCTTTCATATTTTATACTTTGCAAGAGAGATATATAATTAAATCAACGGAAGCATCATTTGGACACTGGTATATTGTGCAAATTTCTCTCGCATTTAGAGACCATTGCCAGACATGCATAACATGAAAGTTAAATTGATCGGTTCTATTTCGGAAAATAATTTATGCGACGAGGATTAAACGTTTCTCTTTGGTGCCGCAGGGATATCACCTGCGCGATTAAAGAGCTAATTTCGCACGTCAATTGCCCGATGATCATCCGTGCGAATTTTCAGTTTCAATATGCGTTGAAACGTCGGACAACAATCGCGAACGAAAACAAGCAATTCCGCCTTTAACAGGGTTTCCTTTTTGTGTTGAAAGAATCGAATTATTCTCCGCACTGCGATGCAAGTATAAAATGAACATGAACTGATTTAGAAACGTAGAGCAAATTTTCGTGTTCGTGAAAATAATGTTCTAATTAACATATTCTTAATTTGTATCCTTAAATCTTAACATATTCAAATTTGTACATATTCAAAATTTGTATCCTTATTCTTAAAGGAGAACACCACTGTGACGGGTTAAAAAAATCGATTTTTTATATTATTCTAAAAATTAAAAAATTATTTATGTCTAAAAATCAAAATAAAGAAGTTGATATAAGTCCTTTGAACAGTATATCCCCCCCTATCCTTGGGGTAATCAGTATAATCCTTGCAGTTAAAGTCTGATTAATAATATTGTATGTTAGGATAGAATTTGAACAATATATATAATCGTCCAATTCCTAAAAATTATATGATATATATAAATGATTAAGTTAACTATATACAGGATAAAAAGGAATTTTTTTTAATAACTTCATAAATGTATACCTTTCTTTTTGGCCGTCACCCTGGTGTTCCCCCTTAAATCTCAGGTCCTTAAAAGCAACTTCCTCTTCGAGAAATTAGATTTTATCTAAATTAGTTTTAGATAATAAAAATTATTTACTGCAATAAATTCTTTATCATGTATGTGTTTTAAAGATACTTGTTAGTATCAGTAAAAATTGACTATCAATTTAATTTGTAATATTACATAATCCAGGTTCAGTTTAAGACTGCGTTTCAAAACTGATAAATAATCGGCGTGCAGTTGGAAATAATAAAATTGATAGAAAGGTAAAAATATGAACAATTAAAATTGCAATGCAGATAATAAAATTGATAGAAAGGTCAAAACACGAGCAATTACTTTTTACCGATTTCATTATTTGCGTTACAATTTCGAGCTAGAAAATTTTGATACTGGAAATTGTAAAATTCACATAAAAATATTATTAGGCACCATGACCCGCCTTGACCGAATATGGCCCTCTTCGCTTAATTAAATATGTATTAAGTATTTCTCGCAGTTGATTTTCACTTAATAACAAAAATTGTATTTGATTAAATCTACTTTTATCCTGCTAAACATATTAATGTATCGAGCTTTCGAACGTTCCTTTTACGAAAATCACGAAGCGTAATTAAAATTAACCGTCAATCTGCGCACAATTGTCGCTCGAATAGACATTTACATTTCCGCGGGAAGATGAAAACGGACAGAAATTATCGGAACTGCATGCGTTAAATTACGAAAGCGACAGTTTGCAATTGCATATGAAGAGCCGCAAACCGAAAGTGCGAATTTTACTCGGAGGATATTCTCGTTGTGACACGTGCGATTGATCGACTCATCTGTTAACGTTCAAAATAGATGTGCGGTCTGAAACCATGCTTCCGCGTGGTGAATCTAATTTTAGAGAAGTTTTCTTTTCACAAAGAATATATACGGTTGCGATACGATTAAACGTATCTGCGAAAATTTGCGTGCGCCGAATTACGAAGGAAATCGCTACATCGAAGAGGGTAGTGTGCTTTCGAGGCAATTGTGGACACATAATTCTCGTTGACTGAGTCTAGCTTTTCGAGCAACGGGAGAACAATCCAGAGAATGCGACACTAATTACAGAATATAATTAATCACTCCAGGATGAATGCAAATAACAAACGATTCGAACGTACCGTTTGGTACTGCTGATGCGGTTGCCGCTTCGCCAAACAGACGATAAAATTATCAGCGCAGAATAATACTTCCTCATGCAAGACAATTTGCACTGCTAATTGCGTTAGCCTTTGTTCACGATACCAAATCAATTTGCAATTTACGCGAGCTTGCTTCGTATTGAAATTCTCATTATCTACACCAAAGAACGGTTTTGTTAAAGTACATGGAAAGAATGGTTTTACTGAAACATTAAAAAATTTAATTAAATGTACTGTTAAGAATAAAATGTTTAAGTTAAAATTAATATTTTATTCAAAAACCTATAGTGATCTTTCTGATACATGCAAAAATGTTAAAATTATCATTTTTGTATAAAAAAGTATTAATTTTAACATTTTTGTATGTCTCAGAAAAAAGTCCACTATACATCTCTAAGTTAAAATTAACGTTTTATTTTTAATAGCGTACAGATCAGAAAATAAACTTTGTTAGATCATCAAAATAATTTTGTACGACTTGGTTGCTACATTGCCAACATCTTTTACAACATTGCTGATTATGTTTGATTGTTCTATATAATAATTTTGATAGTCCAACAAAATTATTTTTAGATTGGTATCTATTTCAATTTTTACATAATTCAGCAAAATAATTTTTTCCGTGTATTTTAAAACTTAATTAAATACAGATCTGAAAATAATTTTGTTAGACCATCAAAATAATTATATAGGATGCACAAGCTGGTTGCTAGAATATCAAAATTTTTTGCAGCATTTTCTGTATGCTTAAACGTCCTATGTAATTATTATAATAATTTAACAAAATTATTTTCAGATCTGTGTGTGTATCTAGTTAAATTTTTAGATACTTTAGCAAAATCGTTCTTTCTGTTTATTTAACATCAATTCATGACCGCTATATTTAGTTCAATCAACTAATATTTTTTTGAAACAGCAACTTTTTCTTCTCAGTATAGTTATATGTAAAATTGATACTTATATGCATATCTTGTAATAAGTTTCGAAATTACATTGTCTATATATTAATATCTCTATATGTTAATATCCCTTCATAAATAGAATTGAAATCGAAAGAGATTTTTTAAAATAAAATTTCGCTATTATGATACATATTTTTTAGCGTTCTCTGTGAGGACTATTCTTGTTTTGAAACAGACGGAACTCATCGCAAGCCGGATACTGTTCTGTATCTCGAAATCAAGAGAGAAAATTTTCCACCGACGCGGTTGCTTCAAGTAGCGTTATTTTTAAGTCCGTTGCTCCCTTCCGTTGTCCGGCCTTACGTCAGTGACAACATACGATGAGTCCGAGTGTTTTCTCTTCCGCTATAGCGAAGAAAATCCTGGATCTTCAGCGGAGAACGCGGACCTTCCTCAATCAGCTCTTGATTCTGCCTTGCCTGACTGTGTTTCCCACGGGATGTCATCGACCACCTCGTAGAGGACCCGTTGACAGCCTTTGACGCGCGCAAGACACGAAAGTACATTCGAAAAATATATCTTCGAAAAATATATCTTAAATTTGGTCATATTATTTTGTTTATCTTCTGTAAATCTTCCTCCTAGATCTTTCACGTCTAAACGAGTGAAGGATATTGTTAGGACTTGGAAAATTTACGAACAGGAAAATATATTCTTTTATTTTAAATATGTGAGACAATAAAAATATAATAATCTTGGATCTTCTGAGATTACGCTTGTCCTGTTGGAATCCATATTTCTTGTATCTCAAGATCTTAGTCCGAATTAAATTATATTAATTATTAGCATAAACAATTGTTCAATGAGATGTGCAGTACTTATCGACACGTGCACGAATTAACGTAATGTCAATCAAGCCCTCTCCAGGTATTTTGATTGATTTCTTGTCCTTAGGCGCGACAAGTTTGTTGACCTCAGCGGACAAGAATTATTAATTTGACAATATATTGATTTTTCTTTCAATTTTCTCGCCTGTGGCAGTTCTGTCAAACATTTCAAATGAAGCACCGAACGATGCAACCGCGATAATAAAAAATGGCTTTTGGTTAATTACGGCGTTCAATTATGCTGTCTCCAGTTTTAATTATCACGAATTCGATTTTTTTCACATGAATTATTTAGCCAACATCATATTGTCTGTGCTATACAACCATTTTCCGAAAAATACTGTATAGGAAATAATAATTATTTTAAGTATTTAAAAAGTTTATATCCGTAAATCTGTCATAAGTTCATCACAAGCATTAAATTTATTCAAGATATATTCTGAATTCTAGTTTAACATCAATCAAGATTATTAATTTTGAAACAAATTCAATTTGCTTATTAGGATAACTCCGTTAAATACGCCGCGCTGGGATTTACGCCGCAAAAGCCAGAAAAATAGAAGGAGTGAGGATAATTTTTTCGCAATTACGCTGTTACATGCCTTTATATTATATTAGTATTGAGTTATGATTTCAGCTTCTTACTAATATTACTGAAATTATTGTTAGTTGAATCGATTTGTCACTGTAATAAATAGCGCTATCATAAATTATAATCTACATAAAACGATTACTGAGGGCATGTAAAAGACTTAGTGGTCATTTTGTGATACATACGTGTAGAGGATTAAAAGTAAAGCATGTTATATAGCAAAATATAAGTGCTTTGATTTCGTATTCTTTGTTTAGTCTGTGACTTGAGTAGTTTAACTTGTATATCCCACCTATTTGGGATATACGGCATTTTTAGCGGGCGGGATTTATGTCCAAAGCATACAAAGTACACAGATTAAATTCAGTGCACTAAATGCAATAAACGCATTACATGAAATATGTGCCTCATGTCACAGCACTTGTAACATATGTAGGAAGATTGTAATTATTATTTATTACTTCATATACATATTTATCATTCTTATTCCTTAATAAGCCTGGTGAAAAAGTTTCGCTGAAATTATTCCACGTTTTAAAACATTACAAAGGAAGAGTTTCCCGAAGTTTCATCAATTTGGTACTATTTTTGGAATAGATCAGATACATCCTTAAGTAAATATATTTTAAGTTTATTATCAAGAAAATATTTTTTTGTTAAATGTGATTGTTATTTAAAAGGAAAGAAGTAAATTGAGTAATCACTTTTCTTAGCAATAAAATGATATTTTTCTGTGTGTATTTAACACAAAGTTTCCTTGCGACGCTTTCATGGCACTTTAAAAATCTCAAATCTTTTTGCGTACATTTATTACATTTATTATAATTCTTGAGCTATTATAAAATAAAAAATGTCAGAAATTAATTATTACATTAATTGCAGCAAAAAGTTATTATTTGGAACAAATAATTTTTCTGAAGTATCTAAAAATTTAGCTATAGATATAAATTTGAAAATAATTTTGTTAAACCATCAAAATAATTATGTAAGACACTCAAGCATAATGAGTAATGCTGCAAAAAGTTTTGAAATTCTAGCAATCAACTTTAACGTCCTATTATTTCCATAATTATTTTGATGGTTTAACAAAATTATTTTCAAAACTGCATCTAACTAAATTTTTAGATACTTTAGCAGAACCTTCCTTTCCGTGTAATAGTGGCTCTTTATTTAGACTAAGAAACGCCCATTCTTTTCGAAGTCATTTCGAAAAAATCATCGGCATGGCTCGATCGGCTCGATCGGCTCGATCGGCTCGATGAACGTTACTCGCGTTCCCTGGGCACGCCGAGTTCGGCATTTTAAGGGTAAAGGTTCACGAGTGGTTGAAGCTCGCCCAAGGCTCGCTCGAAATCACTCCGTCGAATGGCATGACAAAGCCACGGCGAGATAATCGCACGGGCGTGAAAACGAGCAGCAAAGGGTCAGTATCGCGGGGTGATCCGTGGACAGGCGAGACGGGCGAGAACTCGATCTATTTCGAGATCGGGATGACCGACTCGACCGGCGGTGCCTGTGCCCTCGCTAATTAAACGCGCCGTAGGCATCGACCAGAAAGCGAGACGGAAGCCGGAACGCGCACTCATTCGTTATACGATACGAAATTGCTTCTGGACGAAACCTGACGTGCGCGTAATTCCGCACGATCTGACTCTCGATCGGTGATGCGGATGGTCGCGAATTCACCGACAGAAAGTCGTTGAAACGCGCGGAGTCTATCACCGTCGATTTATCTCGCTGCCAGAAAATATTCGGCAAACCTGTCTCGCCGAAAAGCAGGTTTATCGGTACAACTGCCAAATGTCCGTTCACAGGAATTGAAAGGGACATATTACCGTCGAACGATGGTACGCTAATATAACAGTCGATGAAGTAAGTTGAACGACATTCATAGAACATGTCGTGGATTTTACAGACTGAATATCGATAAAGTAAGTTGAACGACATTCATAGAACTTTCGTGGATTTTACAAATCGATAGCTTCAAAGGTAAAAAGATACATTGAAAAAAATTACTAAATTTTATTATTTCTTTGAAGTTACTTAGGACTGTAAGTAAACATTTACTTACAGTAAATAAATATTTAATAAAAAATGATAGTTAAATCAAATTAATGGTTTTTGCATCAAACAAATATTGTTTATATTTACTAAATATTACTTAGAACTATTCGAACAAATAAGTATTAAAATTTAGTTTTTTTCAGTATAGATATTTGGTTTTATACTGGATTTTGACGTCTACAGGAGGTCTGGTACTTTAACGCATCAAAATTTCATGATACTATGATTCTTGGAATCAGAAATCCACTTAGACCTATTTTTACAATATATGGTTACCTAAAGATTAAAGGTTACCAACAGATTTATCAATGAAATTCATTCATGAATTTCTTGGTTACTTTTAATCTTTAGGTTACCATATATTGTGAAATCGAACCTTAAAGAAGAAGAAAAAAGGGATAAATAAGGAAAAAAGGGAATAAATTTAACTCAAAGCAAATGAGAATACAGCGTGGTTAATAAAGCGTAAATATAATTATTCATAGGATGACATCAATGATTGTCAAATGTTCAATTATTGATGCCACGTATACATATAATCCAATAAAGGAGGAAAACACTCTTCATTACTGTATTTGCGCTTTGTTAATGGCGCTCATTCGCCTTGTTTGATTATTGTTTTTAAATTAGAGAGCCAATTTCAAGATTTATATTTTGCTGTTTGAGAAGAAGAGACCTCAAGGAAAATACGTATTAATCAAAGTGTCAACAGAAAATCAAAGTGTCAAGAGTGATTAGCGAATTGGAAGTGAAAATTTCAAGATTTCATTATTGCTATCATAATCCTCATGTGAATAATGTTTGACTAATTGGTAGATGAAGTTAGATTTCTGCATACGAATGATGTAATCAGTTACGAAGAGACATTATACTTTACACGAAGTATTCGTGAAAGCTAGACGCACGAGCGGAACGAGTTAACTTGATTCTTGGCGTTACGTTCTTGGTGTCACGTTATGTCGCAGCGTAGCAACTCTGTTCGTACATGAATCCGTTTAGCGCATCGTTACGCTCTTTGCCAAGTGGCGCATTTCATTCAGAATTACTCTTCTCTTTACGACAGGCGGGTTCAACGAATCCGCCCTTTTTCACGAATGCTCTAAAAGTATCCTTTAATAAACTTGAGAATTTAATATCTCTATTAGAACTCGAATGAAAAGTCGAGACATTTCAGAGAAAGAAACTTTCATCATGACAAATTAAGAAAAGTTGCAAAAGACGATTCGCGCGATGAGAAAAACGTCTGGTTAGATTAATTATAATTCTGATTGAAAATGGACAAATCAGAACTTTTTGATTAAAATTACTAGAATTTTATTTAACAAAACTGAGATTCTGATTGATACAAAATCTGAGGGGATCAAATCAGAAAGGAAGATATTAAGTTTTAACTGTTTCTCGGCCAAAATGTAAAAATTTCGAGATATGCAAATCATACACGGAAAGAATGGTTTTGCTGAAATATCTAAAAATTTAGCTAGATACAGATGTGAAAATAATTTTGTTTGAACCATCCAAAGTCCTGATTTCTTCCATGTTCCTGACATTCCCCATGATAAACATTTGTACGTCTAGGAACTATTTCATTTTGGCCGGGAAACAGCCAAAACTTACCATTCTCCTTTCGCGCGATCGTCGCCAACCCACGCCGTTACTTTTCGAGCGTCGAGTGTGCTTTAAAAATATATCAGCTGTAAAGTGTAAAATTAATTTATAACGCCTGCAACTTGCTCGCTCGCGATTGTAACTCTGACGTCGTTCGCCAAGTGTGCCGCAATCCTACGTCACCGTCGTGGATTATTTATAGGTTCCGACGAAGAGATGGCAGATTCGACGAGTCACTTCATTTCGACCTGTTGCACCCGGAACGGAGTCGATATTCACCGTCGCGTCGACATCTACCGATATACCGTCATTGCATTATAAACGACGCACTCGCCAAGATTTGAGAGGATCAAAGTCGTTTGTTTCATCGATTCAGTAGAATCGACACATATACGACTTATGTGTCATTGACACATCACTATTACATCAATCTCGCACGCATACATATATATACAAGTTTTCTAACTAATCTTTCATATTAGATATCTTATAGACCTATTAATTCTACACTAGGAAAAAAATTTAGTGCTTTCAGTAAAACTGTTTAGTTGAGACATTTTTAACAGCAACCAGATATTTTGTTTATACAACAAAAAATTTAGTTGCTTTTGCAAAATAATTTCTCTGCTTTGTAAATAACAAAAATATGTGTTTATACTAACTAAAAAATATAGTTTACGGAAAATTACAATTTTGTTCAGTACATTTTATCAAAAATTTTTGTTCAGTATATTTCAACCAAATTTCTGTTGTTACAACAAAATTTTGATTCATGCAACAAAACATTTTTTCCTGAAGTGCAAGCTCATCACTGATTGAAAAAAAGATTACATTAAATCTTAAACTTATTTCTTTGAATAGTACTAAGTAAACATTTACTTACAGTAAATAAATGCATGTTTTGTACGTTCGATTGAATACATTACGCGGCCTTTTATACAATTTGAAAATTTCTATTATCCTATCCAAATTACCCCGCTTTATCCTATTTGAAAAATAAAACAGACGACTTTAGAATCCCCTTAAGTGTAATACATCGAAAAATCAATGCACTAAAGGCCGAACGACGACGACCGTCGGCTCGATGCGTCGACCGAGTAAAATATTTTCGGAAGCACTCACCGCCAGTTGCAAACGCGAGAAAACGAGGTGTCAGCTGCACAGTGCATCGGGCGAACTCGATAAATAGATCCTGGCGTCGTGGCGTCACGATATGAAAACGTTTGGCAGCGGCGCTTTTAGTATCTTCGATTCAAAAGAGATACACGTCGAAGTTGTCCTTCGTGTTCAATATTGTTATATAAACTCGTTCGTAATAATTTCGCAAAAAATGATTGCGTCTCAATCGCGCGACAGAGAACGCGGACGACGCGTCTTTGCACTTCCTCCCGAACTCGAATAGCGTGGATGCCTAGGATTTTATCGGCGCCGTTAATTGCAGACTGTAATACCGTCACCTCACGGCCTCGCAGGCGCAAGGTCGGATGACCCAAGGCGAAGAGGAATTTTTATCGAGTCCCCGCTGAGCGTGCCAAGAGTTTCGAACTCGCGCGGCGCGTTTTCTCATCTCCTTCATTCTTATCTCCGGGTAATATCCTGATAATCTCGCGATCCTCTCGTAAACGTTTTCCCTAAACGCTTGAATTACACATTCTTACGATATTAATCATTATTTTGACACAAAAAATTAGAAAAGATCGAATTTATCAAGTACATGGAAGTAACATTTTGCTGAAGTAACTTGAAAATTTAGCTACACTAAAAAAAATTTAGTAAATATAAACTTCTTTGAATAGTACTAAGTAAACATTTACTTACAGTAAATAAATATTTACTCAATAAATTTGATGATTAAATTAAATTAATGGTTCTTGTATCAAATAAATATGTGCTTATATTTAGCAAATATTTACTTAGAACTATTTAAACAAATATTTATTAAAATTTAGTACTTTTTTCAGTGTAGATATATACAGATCTAAAAATAATTTTATTGGACCATCAAAATGTCTACTCTTCTCCCCACCACGCGTTATCAAGTGATAGCGCAAGCCGTGAGAGCACATGAAGGCGCGTAATTAAAATTGCGTGGCTGTGATGTACGCATATTTTAAACTTCTTTACAGCCACTTTATTTTTCCAGCAAATTTTGCTAAATCCCTGACTTTTCTATGACTTCCCTGATTTCTCTTACTTGTGGCAACCCTATGTTGTGTATTTTATCGTTTCCATTATTATACCCAAAATCGTAATTTCTTGGTAAGCAATCCCTGCCGATTCTTGATAGCTCCAGCGATTTGGCGCAGCTGTATTTAATGTCGCAGATGTGCGACGATAAACGATGTGCGAACCGTGTTCATCGCGATATCTCCCAATGTTCCCATGAAATGCTCCCGTTTCCATTTACACCTGATGTAGGTTGCGGCGCGCCTAGTTTGCACTGCATTGCAGTATTGGTGTGATCACAGACACGATTAACAATAGGTCTGTTCACGTTGCTCGCACTTTTTGCAGTCAACATCTCTGCTTTCTCTTTTTAGCATTCGAATATATATTTATCTCATGCTAAGTGCAAAAATTGTTGAGAATTTCATGCAACGCAAACAGACCTAATAGCAGTCAGACTCGCAAGCCGTAAGTCGGCCATGTATTCATAATGGAGGAGAATAACAGGGTTGCATGTAACTGTGAATGCGGGATTCAATCCGTGAATGGTGTTCAACAGGTATCCTTAGTAATCTCCAGCTAGATGGAGTCACAATGGGATGGGACGCCGACCGAAGTCGTTTCATTATCAGGCAAGCCGATAGACGACGAAGATATTGTAGTGCGCCAAATGCGGGAACCTTCGGCAAATCGAGATAAATCACGTTAAATGCCAATGTCGATTCGCAAACAACTTGCTCCTCGGCGTTCTTGGCCGTTCAACCAATTCTCGCGAATTTCTCATGCAATTGACCCTCTTTCCAGTTTAGCGATTTTCATTGATTTCAAGATACTGATATATTTATCGGTACATGAGCGAACGCGTAAAATATAATTCTGATTGTTATTGTATAATAAGAATCAAAAATTAATTCTTTCATACAATTTTAAACGGAACGAACGATTTTGCTGAAGTTATCTTTAATTAGTATTTTCAGATAAAAATTTAATTAGATACAAATTTGAAAATAATTTTGTTGGATCATCAAAATAATTATGTAGAACACTTAAACGTTGATGACAATAGCAAAAAATTTTAGCAGTCTACCACCCAACTTTTTCCGCGTGTTTTATCGTATTTTACTATTTACAAAACAGTTCAGCCTTCACTTTTAGCTCTTATTAATCTCGCGTCAGATGTGTTTTTACAAAAAAAAATGGCGTCAAAGTCTAGATATTCTTAGAAGCGTGGATATTTTTATTCTTTTCCTCGGCTTTCCCGTGAGACACGGTAGACAGAAAGCTCATTCAGATCGGGCGGAGCTGCAACTCGAAAATAATTCAGCAGCTGCCAGTACTGGTATCGTTGGTCGGGTGGGTAACTTAGAATTACGATGATTAATTGAACGTCAGAAACAGAGCGAGCAATTTACGGTACAAATTCGCGGACTACGAGAACACGTCGCCGAGTTTATACGCAGCTCGTTTCCTCCCCCTCTCTCTCTTTCTTTCTCATTTTCTCTCTTCAACTTTTCTCTCTTCTGTTTCTTCCATAATCCTATCTGGCTTTCGAGTTGTCTCTGCTTTTCGTCAGCGGACAAGATATAGATAGATTTAGCAACAAGTTCGACGTGAGTTCAAAAACATATCATTCTACAGAAGTCCTGTCCTCAATTTTAATGATAGATTATTATTTGGTTACTTGAAGATTATTTCTTTCAAGAAATCCGACGAGGAAATAAGAGGACTTTTAATACAACCCATATAACACAGATATCCAAGAAACATTCGGAAGAACATCCTGAGAATATCCAAATGTTCTGAGAACGTTCGCAGGAACATCTTTGGGATAAAGTGTGCTGTATGGGTCGTAACACTAAAATCTAGAACTTAGGATATTCGTATGCTATAAATAATCCGATAGTCTTAGAAGAATTCATACGTTGAATTAACAGTCATATTAGCCCAATATATATAAATACCGAAATTTGTGTCGTAGTGTAACACGCCAGACAATACTTAGTCCAATTAAAAACTTTTCTGATCGTTATTGTATGATAAGAATTAAAGATTAATTAAAGACATTCACCGGAAAGTCGAGAGATCCCAGATTCGAATCCTGGCTGAGGTAATATTTTTCGCAATAAGTTCCTTACCGAATTAATTTAGGGGAATTATTTTCATATATATAGGAATGTCCGAATGTTTCGGCGCACAGTCACGTCTGAGATAATTAAAATTTAAAAATTAAGAATAGATATTGTATTTATAACATCTAACTTTGATCGATCATTGGCGCTCTGTAACGTATGTATATTGTACATTTACACGGTCGGATCTTAATTCTTATTTAAAGATTAATTCTTTCATATACAATTTTACACGGAACGAACGATTTTGCTGAAGTATCTTCAGTTAGTATTTTTAGATAAAAATTTAATTAGATACAGATTTGAAAATAATTTTGTTGGACCATCAAAATTGGACTATCAATTGATGACAATATCGCGATGAAAATTTGCGCGCGTAAATTCAGCGTAAGCTAATCCAGCAAAAATGACTTAGACCCGTTTCTACCAACGTAGATTAACTTTAATCTCAGTTCAACTTACTCTTTATCTTTTTCTAATTTTCAGAACTGGAAAAAGATGAAGAGTTAGTTAAACCGAGATTAAAATTAAACTATATTGGTAGAAAGGGGCCTTACTTAAGTTCCGAGTTAATTACAGAAACAAACGTCCTCGAACTTCGACGTCGCGCGATGCTTAAATTGATTTCCTTTCCGTTTACGAGCCCGAATGATTTGTTAACGTTTCTCGCTAGCGTTATATTCTGCGCGACAGCTGTCACGGATAAACTCGTCTAACTCGTCTGCTTATTCGTTCACTTTATGCTTGCCTTCGGCGTACCGGTTAAAACGTCTCTGAAAGTCTCTCTGCTTCTATAATACGTGTTGTCGGAGAGCAAAACGCCGTTGCTGGTCCCTTGTCGCTAAATAAATGCGTACATTCAATTAAATTCGAAACTCTGTCGTAGAATTCAAAATCCTTATCCATTTAGCCTTGCAAATGTCCATTCGCGTTTTCCGTTTGCCGCGACAGTATTTTCGTTCGTCGACGGTATTCACCTGCCTATCATTTTATATTATATGTTTACTTCGCCCCCAAGTGTTCCCATACTTATTCGACGTCGGGTTCGGAAACCGGTAATATTTCATAACGCGAAAATACTCGTTGAGATTTCCTCGTATTTATAAAGCGAGAGACACGACTCGGCGCCAGCGTCCACGACTTAAAAGTAGCGCATCGATTTCCAGCCATTTGTTCGATAAATCGGTTGCTCCCGCTGCTTCTGCAGGCTTTACAGGATAGAACGATCGAGGAGTTACGCTGATGTACTTTTAAAATAGCACCGAGGTCAAAACGAGACTTCGGCAATCTTCCATTCCACGGACGGTCATCGAAAAATCATAGATCACTCGCGAGAAATTATTGCTCGCCTTGGTCGAGTTACTGAGCCTAGAGATATACACAAAGTCCCAAAATTTTTCACGTTCCAAACGTTTAAATTGAAAAGTTAATATGAAGAAATAACAATAATTATTTGTGTTCAAAATCACAATGTCGTATAAAAGTATTGTCTTATACCCTTTCTAGATTAACTTTAATTTCAGTTCAACTTACTCTTCATCTTTTTCTAATTCTTATAATCAGAAAAAGAAAAAGAGTTGAGCTGAAATTAAAATTAAATCTGCTTTGGTAAAAATGGATATTAAATATATTTTTACTTCCTCCATCTGTAATTTATAAATCTTTTTTGTCCAGTCTTTTTTTTACTGTTCTAGGCTTTCAAAAATTGTGGAAAAATTTAGGATTACTTTTTAACATTTCTATTACATTATTAAATAATTTTCTCAACTATTTTAGAAGAAGGAACTGAATTCCATCTTTCTTTATTTCGGAAAAATTTGAAAGTATTTTATTATATTTTACTTGTGTCAAAAAAGACCCAGATTGCAGGATTAAAAAGAAAGAAACCTATGCATGTACGACATATTTTTCAGCGAATAATTTCTCGTTTATGCGACTCTTCCATGATAATTTCATATATATTTTACATTGTTTCCAAATAAATTCCATTATTTCCAAATTTGATAACGTGAAGCCGTGAAACATACAAACGCAGTTGGCAGAACACACACTAATTCAAAATTAGCTGCACGGATTGAATTTCTTCGGTCGTGTAGCAACAGGGTGTTCGGAAAGCGAGTGTCTTCATCAAGAGGCCGCGGAGGAAACAGATCGTCGCTTTCACGAAAGCAGATCGCCGGTGAAATTTATGCCGTCACGTGTCGTCCTCGACAAAGTGGACTGCAATTTAGCCGCTCCGCTTTAACGAAGCGCCGTTTCTCGTTTAAATGTAGAATCGTGGTAGCAGCTTTGTATCCACTAATCGCGTTACAAGCGGAAAACAATCATTGAGTTTACGCGATCATGCCCGTACAATAAGGCGGAATCACTTCCATCTTCGCTCTTTTGCTGCGCAATCTCTTTCACTTAAAAACAGCTTCTAATTTTTCGTGATTATCGTAATGTTTTCCCTCTTATTTACTTGGACTGAAATCTAAGTTGAATCCTAGTCCATTTAACACAACAGCATTCACATAATTCACACTTAACGAGTCCTTTTGTTAATTCGGCGGAACACTGTTAAAGCTACTTTCGAACTCAAGCCAAGAATTTTGCAATTCTCATTGATATGTGGACAGTTTTCAGTCACATCTGCATTTTGACGCTTCGAATCTGCTTTTTAATAGTCATAATCGATATATGCACGGAAAGGGCAGTTTGCTAAAGTATCTAAAAATTTAACTACACGCGAAGAACGATTTTGCTGAAATATCTAAAAATTTAGCTATATACAGATCTGAAATAATTTTGTTAAACTATCAAAACAATTATGTAGAAAATTTAAGAATGACGAGCAACCCTGCAGTAACTATAAATCTGAAAATAATTATATAGGACGCTCAAATTGGTTGCTAGAATGCCAAAACTTTTTGCAGAATCATTTATCATACTTGAGATTTCTACATAATTATTTTGATAATATAACAAAATTATTTTCAAATCTGTATCTAGATAAATTTTTTAATACGTCAACAAAATCATTTTTTCCTATGTCTTCTCTTTTCTAATGCCCATTTTTACCAATGTAGAAACTTTAATCTCTATTTAACTTACTGTTTATCTTTTTCTAATTCTTACAATTAGAAGTTCTAATTAATCTGTAAGAATTATTATCTCTAAGAATTTTAAAATTATAGAATTATTATCTTTGTTTAATTTACTCTTTACTTTTTCAGTTCTAATTTAGAACTGAAAAAATAAAGAATAAATTAAACAGAAATCAAAGTTAATTTGCATTTGTAGAAATAAACACAAGTCACTTTTTGCAAAGTTTATTCTACGTAAAGTATTCTTAGTTAGATAATTACAGACTTTTGTATTCAGAGACACGTGTTTGTAATAACATAAAATTAATACCGTTCTGCGGATCTTCAAAAAAAATCTCGTAATTTCTCTCGGTAAATTTCTTTTTCTAATTAAACAGGAATTTGTTTGCAGCGCTAATTTACAGAAAAATAACGAGATCGCATGAGACACGTCTGAAACAGGAAGATGTAAATCGCAAATGCGTTCGTTCATTAGAAGCTCCCATCGCGAACGACGGTCGTCTGCCGCTCATTTACCGCGGGCTTACGTTGCCGGCCGTTTCTGCGCTCGAAGCGAGTTCGTTGCCAGTTCTAAAATCGTCGTCCTGACAATGACGTAGGATCGCGACCGTTTGTCTCACGTGGGACGACAATCGCGACGGCGGATCCTCTCTTTCGTCGCTTCGACGAACGGAAAATATATTACACCGCGGAATCGTACGAAAATCGGCCGCGGCGAAACGATTTTGTGAATTTCGTGTAATCTGCGTCTGAGCTAAATAACGAGATGTACATATGTATATCGATGAAATACAACACGGAGGCCGCTGGAACAATAAATAAACAGTAGTTGGCCCACTGTTTAGGCAATTCGTATTACGTACACAGTGATGCTTACGCATTTGCCCAGCGAATTTTGCGTTGCAGCGCGGGAATTGCAGTTGCATTGCATTCGCGTTTGTCTCTCTCTCTCTCTCTCTATATATATATATATGTAAGACATATATGAATAATAAACACTGATGGAATAGTTTACTAACTCGCTACTTCTAGGACAACTAATCCATCGTACGAAATAACTAAACGATATCAATAATATCCAGAATGTACGACGCGTTAAAATAAATTGTAAGACACTCGACGTAGTACAGAGCGAAAATATTTAAAATCCTTTTTCCTCTTTCGTTTTATATATAAAATAATCTACTTAATTTATACTGAGAAAAATTTATTTTTCTCAGTTCACCGAATTCAATTTAAAAGACTTTTTCTAGTCAGATATTATGCTGACATATTATTGATCTCCAAACTATTGTTTTGAATTGTTTAAAGGAGATATCAGTGTGCAAAATAGTTATATAAAAATATTGAGCATTTCAATCGAGATGAAAATTATAAAAGTGAGCGAGTTTACTAGAGTATCTATTTATAATTTCATTGATCAACACCTAGTAAATTTGCTCACTTTTGTGATTTTCATCTCGTTTCAAGATAGAGAGAAAAAAAATCGATCCCCTGGAGACCGTTTAAGATCTTTCAATACAACTCTTGAGATTTTAATCCTTCGCCACCAACTGGGATTTTTAAATTAAAGACACCATCGAACATTTTAAATGTGAATTTTGGTAGATAAATTTAAATCTGTAAAAATATACGTAAAATACATTTCGATTTTATGGTATAAAAACTAATTATTAAAACTTTGACAAGTATACTAGAATTTGTGCAAATTTTTATATAATCCGGAACGTTCGGAACAATAAAAAATTTGCTCTGTTTTTTAAAGATTCCTGTTACTGAAAAGTATTAAAATTCATGCTGCGGAGGGTTAACATTTGTCTTAATTTTTCTGCCAATGCATAATTTTTCACTTGTTCGCAAGATCTTCGCTAAAAATGTATAATCGAAAACTATACATAAAATCTATGCAAGACTGTCCTTTATTGTTCGAAGAGTGTGGATTTAAAGCGTCATAAAGAAATTCACACAAAATATAAAAATTTTTCGAAATTGGGTACCCATGCATTGACAGGATTAAAATAACATACTATATCGAATTAGATCTTTAAATTGTTACACGGAAAATCGTCAATTCTCTTTCAATTTCTGTTAATTATTTTATCTAGTTGCACTTTTATTTCTAAACGCGCTGAGCTCATCGTTCCCCGAGATCCCTCGTGTACGATCGCCCAACACAAGACGCCCACGTTGCAGTGTCGACGAAAGAAGCTCGATGATTACGGCAATCGTCGTGTATACACATCGTCAAACAACTTACCTCCTGGATCTTGTAGCTGGTGCGGATGGTTTTACGCCTGGTGGTGGTAATCTCATAAGTTTCCTCGACGGTGGGCGCTCCATCGTTGACGTTACTGCTGATGACACCGCCGCCGTCGTCGGCCCTCATTAGAGCGTCCGTTTCGTCCATCGCGACGTTCTCCGTGTCCACTTCCATCGAGGAACAAGAAACGTGCCTCTAGCGAATCGATCTAAGAAAGCCCCGTGGAGATTTCGCTGCAAACGGGAGCTACGAGAAGCGCGACGAACACGAGTCGTCCTGCCTGTCGCGCGGTCCACCAGATCGGTCCGATTTCGGCTAGCGCTCGACGATAAAGTTTTACAGCGCCGCGAGACTATTCCGGGAGTCCAAGTTCCGCGCGGAGCAGCGAGGCTGGCAGTACTAAAGCACCGCGCCGTGGAAACCCGCGGCAGACGAGATCCCGCGCGCGTCTTTCGACGGCGAAAATAGAATCCTGTGGTTTCCCGCAGGAACCCAGCAGCTCGCGCGCGTCGTACTGGCGCTATATTACGACATTTGTGGACAACATTTCAAAGCTGAAGCTTATGTCGAAAGAATTTTGGTAAACGTCGAACCGCATCTTCGAGAATAGATAGGATTTTTGAGGATTCCATCGCTTTTGAGGATAAAAATATAGTTACTAAAAGATTTGAGGAGCTTACCTCTATCACGTCTGTCTATTTTACAGCTTGTAAAAAATTAAATATTCAAATTTTGAATATACAACGCGATATTATTTGATGTCGCATTAAATCCATGATACACTTATCGTTATAAGGCACATGTACTTTGAACATCATATTCGCAAAGGTGTAATAAAATCTTATTCGATAGAATATAAATCTATAAAAATGTATCTTAACGCTGCAATATGGAATGGCATCATCGTAATATAATAACAATGTCATAATGAATCTTTAAAAATTTGATAAAAAAAAAACACCTAATACTAAATTATACAATCAATAAATTTGACTTTCCTAAGCTCTTATATGATATAATTATTGTCAGTGACACTGTTTTTCTTGAGACTAAATTAATCATGCATCTTGATGTTTACAATTGATGTACCCACATAAACGTTCGCGAACGTATGTGTTTATAAAAGATATTTTAAATTTCAAGACCGTATTATAACATCAGTATATTTGAGGATAAAATCTGAGCCATCTGATGGCTTAGAAACGCAGATATTCATAATTATGCCTGTGATTAAACTCGCCGGTGTCACATCGAATGCTGGATTCCAACATGTTATACCCTCTGCTGCGATTCTCTTGTCGTTCATGTGAGTCATCTCTCGTTCAGACCGCTCCTCAATGACTATCTGATCACCATTGGACATTTTTAAATCTATAGACGTCAGTGGTGCAGCCACGTAGAAAGGAACATTGTGATATTTGGCGAGAATTGCAATCTGTAATCAATAGAAATAATTATGTAAGTGTGTATCTCGTACACATAAATATTGGATACGTATTCTGAAAATGTTTGGAATGAATTCCGATCGAAATAATTAACAATTTCCTATCTATTCCGAATAATTGAAGGTAAACCAGTCATTTTTAGAACAATTATTATCTTTTGTGATTCTATCTGTAATATTTTGAATTAAGATAGTCGGGACTGATAAGTTACCTGATAAGTTCCAATTTTATTTGCGGTGTCACCATTTGCGGCGACTCTGTCTGCGCCTACAACAACAGCGGTGATCTCTTTCGTTTTCATTAGCGCAGCGACCATGTCGTCGCAAATTAGAGTTGCTGGTATCTTGTCGTGTACCAATTCATAAGCGGTTAAACGTGCACCTTGATTATATGGCCTTGTCTCGGTGCAATAAACGTGTTCTGAAATAAATAGATAACGATTGAGAAATGTCTCTTATTCGCCCGGCCAAGATAAGGCTTTCGAAAACAGATTATATTTACCGAGTCTTCCCCTCTCGTGAAGAGATCTGATGACGCCTAAAGCTGTGCCATATCCCGCGGTAGCGAGACTCCCGGTATTGCAATGGGTGAGCACCCTGACAGAACTTCCCTCAGGCACATTGCGTAGAATTTCGTCCGCTCCAAATCTCCCGATTGCTTTATTGTCCTTTACATCGCCCCTCAGCATCTTATCCATTCGGTCTATAAATCTACAACATAAGTTTCAAGATAATGTAAATTAAAAAATCAGACTACTCATATCTTTCTCTAAAAATATAAAATCATAAGAATGTACTCGTCTTTCATCTGGGATAACGTGAAATCGTCAGAGTGACACAAATAATCTGTCATTTCTGTGAAGAAGTCAGCTGCCTCTTTCATATTGACTGCAGTGGGACGTGCCGTTACCAGGTAATTCATGTTATCCTTGATAGCCCGAAAAAGAGCATTCTTGTCATCATAGTTTGGATGTTGAAGGATCTCTACCGCCACACTGAGGCAGCCCACGATAGCTATGGCTGGTGCGCCTCGTACCTGTAGTTATTGAATTACATTTACTGTAAAATATAACCAATTATATGACGTATACTTTAAAATTTTATGTACATTCACAACTGTATAACATTTTGTTCGATACTAAGTAAGTCAACAAAGAAGAAAAATGTAACAGAAAGAAAATGCAAAGTTGACATAGAATAAATATTCAGGAAAGAATATATAGTTTGAGATCTTTTTTTAGATGTGGGACTTAAAGTTATATTACGAGTACATTCTCCATGATGTACGTGATGTATCATTTTATTTTTCATAGATATATTTACATGTTTTATTTAGATTAATTACAACTCGTATTTAATTCAACAAGCCTAATCAGAGAGTTTGAGCCAACTTTAGCTAGGAATTAATTAAACAAAAACGATAAATGTTTCATATAAATGATGAATGTTTAATTACCTCTCACTCAAACAAACCACTACTAAATAATTTATTTTATTTTTTCTTTTCGTATTGATAATATTATTGATTTACAAAGCTAAAGTTCAGCTAAAAGTATAGAGAGAGAGAGAGAGAGAGAGACTACGTTTCACACACATGGTTGATACCAAGCCTTTGTAAACTTTGCGTCCGCTTTATAGAATAAAGTCTTTTTTTAGTTCGACAAAGCACTGCCTGCATTCAAATTTATTTTCTAACAATAAGCTCTTATACCTGCATCTTGTTGATGGCATTCCAGCCATCCTTGACACCTTTGACCTGGACATAGCTGGTCGTTGCCGGCAGCAGCGTTTGATCCAGGATCTCCAGTTTGCCGTCTGCCTTGCTCCATTTTATCGCTTGCAGCGTCATCGTGAGCTGATGATAACGATCTATCGCGATCGGTCACGGGGGCAATTCACAATGACTCTGAATTTATTGAATGAACGAGTGACAATTGGGAGCCGAGCCGGCGAACAATTACATTACGCCCAGAGAGCTCCTCTCCTTCTTCTTTAGGTTAAGGTTGAAAACATTCGGAAACATCCAACGAGCAGGCGCCATCTGACGAACGAGATTACGTCACGTGTGCTCCAATATTTTCATCCCACCCACCTCTCCATCGCCACACATCGCCATCTTCACCCCTTCACAGCCGAAAAGCGTGTAACGTTATCACCGAACGCGTTACATAATTCTGATAGCAGCGACAAGCGGTTGTCATCAGCTCATCCGTTTTGAAAGTTCGGCACAGCTCAAGACAGCTGTGAAGTAATCGAACGCGTTCTGTGATCAGAATTGCCTCTCATTCTGTCCGCGAACTGATTCTATCCAGCGCTGACAGAAACGCGAATAAATCCTGATACGGGAAGATAGATATTTGTGTCTATAGAATCGTTTACTGTCAAAATTATACGGAGACAAATCGCTATTAATTAGTTGCATACAGCAAAAAAAGAGTAGTTTAACAATTACATCTTTAATATGATTGATTCTTATTGTTATTAATTTCTCACTAAATCTAAATGTATAAATCTATCATATTAAAGAATCTTATGATAGTTGCAAAACTATTTTTTTTTTGCTGAATGCAGCCATTGCTCCAATTATTTAATTAAATTTGGTTTCATTATGCAAATTCTTTTGATTATCTATATTATAAATAAAGTTATTAATGGCGACAAAATACTTTCTTTTTTAAGATGGATATATAATTGAGATTGCTTTGCCAAAAAAATGTAAAGCATAATATATATTCGGACTACATACAATAATAAAAATTTATTTTAATAATTGTGACTCATCTGAAATTGATTATATTTGATGCTTATTAAGTATTTAAAGTATTATGATTGATCAAAGACTTATTGGACTAATACTGCGTGTTTCACACCTCCGCGATCACCTAGGTTTTTATTAGAGACATAATTAATCTTTTGAAAACTTAGATCTCAATTTATATTTTATTTTTACACATTTTAATATTGCTAAGAAAATTCATAACCGACTTTTGTTATAACATTGAAAATGACCAGATCAGACGAAACGTTTGTTTGTTTGTATAATTGAATTATTTATATTAAAAGTATTTGTTTAGACTCGTAGCCCTCTTTTATATTATTATTTAATAATTGTTTTGATAGTCACGCGTATCATCTTTTATACAATTATTACAAGTGTCATTATTAAATTTTCATTAAATTGTTATATTATTAATGGAAGTTATTATTATGTCATTAAACTTTCAAGTTATTTTATTATATTACTAATTAATATTACATCGTTAAAGCATTACTAAATATCATATTACATAGCATCCTTCATTTTAAATTAATTTCAGCACGATTAAATTAATATAAGAATATTTCAAAAAATATATAATATCTTGAGATATTTTAGAAGAATTCTTACAAGTTAAGATGTCAACAATTGCTGTAGCATTGAGAATTAAAATTTTTTTAAATTAAAGCATCACTTAAAAATTATTACACGGAAAGGAAGATTTTGCTGAAGCATCTACAAATTTAGCTTTGATATAGATTTGAAAATAAATTTATTGAATCATCCAAAAAATTATAGGACGCTGATTGCAGCTTTTTGCAGCGTTGTTCATCATGCTTGAAATTTCTACGTAATTATATGGTCCAACAAAATTATTTTTAGATCTGTATCTAGCTAAATTTTTTAATACTTCAGCAAAATCATTTTTTCCGTGTATCATGTCAAGAATTCATTACAAAATCATCATCAAAAGTACATCGAATAATATGATTTCTTTTTTCTAAAATGAAACTTTTATTTGATGTCGTCTCGCAGATTTTATTTTGTGTTTTACTTAGGTCGCGTTCGAAAACACTACTCGAATACCTCCAGGTACCATTTTATCCTTGTTTAACATTCGGTAAACAATAGGATAAAATGATATTTGAAGATATTTAGGTAGAGATGTGTTTATTCGAATATAAAATTAACTACGCAAACGTTTCGATCCTTCGTTTAGGATCCTCTTCAATTTAATTAAAATAAAACCATACATGGTTATATTTTAATTTAATACATTTGACACTCGCGTTGTAAGCGTTATAATATATATAAATGAAAGAATAGCATTGAAGAGGATCTTAAACGAAGGATCGGAACATTTGCGTAATTAAAATTTTATATTATATTCGAATAAACACATACCCACCAATAATCCGTGTCTCTTATTGACATGATTACTCGAATGATTTATTTAGGTAGAGTTTTCGAATGCAGCTTTGGAGAATTCCAGCGAGGCACAATGTGAAAATATCACGCGCTCCGAGGAGAGAGAGTGCACTTACTTTTTTCACCCTCGCGTGCGCGAAATCGTCCTGGCATATTTCCACCTACTAAGTATCGCGAGAGCGGAATTTTTTTAAAGTGCAAATGTCACGACGACGTTTTTCATATCTAAAAAGATCGTGCGTCCGGACTCGTGTGATCTCGACTCAGTCCAGACTCGCGCGATTCCAAGCTCGTGGACTCGTCTTCGAGCGATTGCACCGAAACGTCAATCTCGTCTGCCAAAACAGTGGCCGTTTTAAAGCGATCTCGACGACAAGTTTAATTCGCGGTCCCTTTGAACCGCGCTGGAAAAATGGTTGGATTATTAATAGTGACTGACGGGAAAATGCATTCCGCAATATCGATTTCGCAATCCTTGAGATGAGGTCATTTGAAAACGTCACAACTCCTTTCCGTCGATTCTGATGTTCATAATTTTGTGGAATAAAAATTAATATTTTATGACTGTGGCACGCAAAAAAATTTAAGCAGTATAAACCCAAGTAGAACACAAATAATAAAACATAATAATCAAAATGACATTAAGTAAGAATAATTTTTATGTGATTTTTTAACTAAAAAATTACTTAAAAATTATTATATCAAGAATTCACAAAGTCATCGTCAAAAATGTAGGTATCAAATTTGATGTTATTTTAATCTTGTTGTAATTTTTTTTCTACATAGGAAGACGTACAATGAGAGTATTAAATTTTAATAATTATTTGAATAATATACTAATATGACATTTATTTATGAAAATAAACATTTGTTGAATGAACAAATATAATAGTTAAATCAAATTAATGGTTCTTGTATCAAACATGTATATGTTTACTTAGTTTATTTAGTAAATATTTAACTGGTACTGTCAAACAAACATTTATTAAAATTAAGTATATTTTTGTCAATATAAAAAAATCAACATTCTGGATTCGCTGCTACTTACGTTATTGCCTCATATTTTTTACCGTGATTGATTCGCTTACTATTTACTGCCTACATCCTTTTAGAGTACCATGAGCTTTACTTTTGTCGATTTATTCGTCTTTTTTAGCACTTGGGCAAACTTTCCCCGCATATTTTCTTCAAAGCAAATTGATTTTTTCCGACACCTTTTATCTTCGCCATTCGTCGCCTGTTTCGTCCGCGTTTGCAATTTTTTTGCATGTGTGTTATCTGCTAGCTTCTTCGAACGATCTGTGTGGCAACACAACAGCTGGACGTAAAAAACGTTTGGAGTGCCTTGCGTGATAATTACGTCCCACGTAGGTCGATAAAGTTACGTAATCGCCAAATGCAGAAACAGTCGCGCGTTGGTACGATCTTAAAGTTGGCAACGTATCGAGATAACGTAGACGAATTCACGAGTCGCGCGTCTCGTTTATAAATTTAATTCGCGTTTAACTTTCACGTGTGTGAACCGAATCTCTAAATTTTCGCTAAGTTAACGCGACGAATTTACTTGGCGTCTCGAATTACCGTAAGTTACCGTGGTGCAGGCGAGACAAATGACATTAATTAGCGCGGATCGTATTAGAGGGAGCATGCGACAAGTATCAAAATCCAGGGACACTCGGACCAGAAGTGCAAATGTAAAGACAGATAGATAGCTCTTTCTCTCTCTAGAGAGAAAGAAAGAATGAGAGAGACAGGAAATAAATACTCCCGAGGATTACACAAATTCATATTCACTTTAATTAAATATATCTATGTACATTATAGGTACATCATTAGTACATTTACCATATGATAACTGTACAACGGTAGCACTTTCAATACTGTTCACAAAAATACATCGCATATAAACGAGCAATGAGTTTATACGCAAGGTCGGCTTGCGACAAAAGACAAGAGCGTCAATTAATTAAATATTACCTTTCGCGCTCTTCGCGTCCGCGATTCGCGGCGTTTTTTTTTATGTACAAAAGGTTCGTGCTCGAGTCGCACGACGGGCCAAAGGAGGAACGTGCTACAAGAGAAAAAGAGATTTTTATATATATATATATACTTTTTTCATTAACTTCGCTTAAAAAGAAACATTATCGACGCTGCGCCGTTGAATACGGAGAGGCCCGAGGGGCCACTTCATTTAAGTACCATCAAAGAGACACGAGACTGACAGATTGATATCGATATTTATACAGTTACATCGAGTGTGTGCAATAACTGGCATTCGGTTCTAACCGTCGGGACGAGAATGAGCTTTAGCCATTTGGGTTCCAAAAATTTACTAAGCACGAGTTGCGTCTCATGAATTTTTCACGCGCGACACGATTTTGTATAGCTGCAAGAGGTACGGAAAGCGTCTTTAAAGCGGTCTTCAAACGATCAGTATTAATTATTATAAAATTATTTTATACAATGTTATTGATGTCCTCTTTAAACAATTAAAAAAAACAATTAAAAACAAATAATCTAGAGGCTTAATACAGCCTCCAGACGACCAACAATATTTGCGATATCAAATGATGTGCAATAATATTGATCGTTTAGGGGTTGCTTTAATTAGACAATTAAAAACAAACAAACGCTCAATATAGCCTCCAAACAACCAATAATGTCTGTATCAATCTAGAAATTAAGACTGAGATTGGACTTTCATCAATTAAAGCCAAGTTCTTCATCTAAATTGTTCTTTCTTCTGATTAGTCAAATTCCAGCCCAATTTTAATCTTAATCTTTACTCCCTAAATTCCTTGGAGTAGAATCTCACTCTAAAGGATAAAAGTTGAGCTAATCTCGAAAAAGAGTGGCCCAATTTTCAATCTTTAAGAGTGAAATTTCATTTTTTAGAAATTTACTCTAAAAGATTTAGAGAGTAATATCTGATATGAACATGTTAATATTGTGCAATAATATTGATCGTCTAGGGCAGAGCTGAGATTTACAGAGTTCTGGTCTAGGGATTGCTTTAAACATATAAAATAATTTCCTTCTATCAAATACTTTTTCGTTGCTGATTATCAAACCCACAGCCGTGCCGACAATCGTACGTATCGAGCAAAATTCTAAATCCTCTCGAGCTTAGCATACTTTGGAACTTTATCCCGATGATCGCTGGAGCACACGCTGCGCGCGCTCCTCGTATCTCGTACACGTTATCACATTTCAATTCGACCATCCTCGCATACAATCCGCACGCGTTTCAGTTATCGTAGACGTTGACTATTTACAGGAGTATTTTTTTTCGCAAAAACGCAACTTAAGGAACATTTGGTATCAAGGGCGATAATTCGGTTGGGTCGTCGTCGGTGGTCGGGCGCAGGAGATCGCTTCGCCGTCTAGGAACTGTAGCATTTTATTACGAGTAGTCGTTGAGAAAACGAGTAGCGAATGGCCACCCTCGATCGTTACGCCCCTTGATCGCGAGTGTAACCGGACTCGCGAAAATCTCTTTGTGCAACGCAGAGCGAGACCGATTCGTCGCAACGATCGCAAATTGTACACCGTGACCGTCGTCGTCGTGACGAATCGGCGAGAAAATTATACAGTCTAACGAGTAAGGGAATCCAAGCAGAGGTACAGATAAACACTAAGTTACACCGACGATTGTGCGCCGATTAGTTAATTCTATTCTAGCTAAGCAGTGATTATCCCTTCTACAATCGTGCCTGCAGCAGAAAAAGGAGGACGATTGAATTAATCAGGAATTGACATCAGTCAACCGGACCGAAAACTCATCTAGCATTCAAAGATACGGATAGCGATCATGTAACGTTTTTCCTAAAATACACGAAAGGATGATTTTGCGTATCTAAAAATTTAGCTAGATACAGATTTGGAAATAATTTTGTTAGATCATCAAAATAATTTAAATTCTTTAGAGTTAAATCTCACTCTAAAGAGTGAAAATTGAGCCACTCTTTTTTAAGACTGAGATTGTACTCTTCAGAGTGAGATTCACTCTGAAAGTTTTAGAGAGTAAGGGAATCTCAAATAAGATAAGGAATGTTGCAAAAAAGTTTTAATATTCTAGCAACCAGTTTGAGTGTCTTAACTATTTTAATGGTGCACACAAAATTATTTTCAGATCTGTATCTAGCCAAATTTTTAAATACTTCACCAAACCGTCCGTAATAGACAAATTTTTCACATTTCCATCCTAGAGGAAGTTACATACATGATCGCTACCTTAAAATCGAAGATCTCTGAGCTTCTTACGCAAGAAAATTCGTACATCTTCATATTGTTCGATTTGGCAATCCACTGTTTGTTGCGAGACTCGATCCGCAAGTTCCTCTAGTTACGCGGTATCTCGAAATCGCGAAATTGGAGATCTCTCTTTCTCTTCTCTATTGAATGCTCGGAGTCTTCGTAAATCGTTGTCTTACTAAAGGAATTGTACGGAACTAAAGAGCGCGCGCATAAAGACGGAAGACAGAAAGCAACCGCTGTCACATTCGACGTCACAATCGACTGCTGCTGCTGTTGCCGCATCGCATCGGAAGGAAGCGAGAAGCTGCGTCGGAGAAGCATCCGACTGCAACTATCACTGCATATTCGACGAGGCCAATATTTACCTCGCAGCACCTCATGCAGCGGATCGATCGATCGCTCGACTCGAAAAGTCTGGCGGCAGGCTGAGCAAATTAACTCGATTTCCGCTACACCGGACCACCGACGTAAAAATGCATCGGACATTTCACAAAGAGCGCGTACCAATCATCATAAACGATTGTTTATACAAAAAAGTTCGAAAGTTTTGGAGATCATTTTAATTCAAGAATGTAAAAACACACATAAAACTCTTCAATAAATGATCGAAAATAAAATTGCATAAAAAGATGAGTAAAACTAAAAAAAATTAAAAACATAAATTTAGAAATTTAGACTCATATATAAAATAAAATTCAAAACGTTAATAGAAGATTATAAAACTGTACAGAAATGTTAATAAGATTATATGAGTTTGACGCTGTTAGTGATGTGCAAATTTCTTGAATGTAAAACTGTCTTTAATGAAAATTCATACAATAGTCGATATGATAATTAACAAACGTTTCGGCTCGGTTTTGAGACATCTTAACATAGAATTGCAAAATTGAAAAGCGCTTATCTTATGTTCGTTAATTATTAAAATTCATAATAGTTAATGCAATGTAATAACTACAAACACAAAAGAACCGCTTTTCAGTTTTGCAATTCTATATTGAGGACGACTCAAAGCGGAGTCGAAATATTCATTAGTTACATCATTAATTATGGTTATGTTTGAATTTTAATTAAAGACAATTTTACACTACAATTTTACAGTAGAATTATACCCCACTAACTGTCCAAGAAACACATCAAGTCGAGAGAAAATAAAAATTTTTTGTTCTGACATCATAAAAGTTAAAATGATTTTGCTTACAAAATTTGACTGTTTATTAATGTTAACATAAGAAATTAAGTCATTGACACACAAAAATCATTTTGATAGGCGAAAATTCGTGCCATCGGTACGCACTTCTTGGGACGTATACCCCGTGCACATTCATGTACAGCTATCTATGTATATGTATTCATGTAATATATGTATGCGATGTATATGTATACTCCTAGTTCCATTTTGGTCGTGTGCAGGATTCCGATAGGATCGACGTGCATGACGGATCTGCGCTGATCGAGGAAACGTCGCAATTCCATTTGGACGTCTCACCGAGATGACACCACTCCAGTCTCGCGGCCGCGGTCCTCCTATTTACAATGGTACGAGAGCGTGCGCGCGCGCGTGCATTCCCTTTCCATTCGTGTCTCCCATCGACGCGAAGTGGATGATCTCGAATAACTTAGACCCTCGAATAACTAGACTTAGGTATTAATTAGGTCGGACACGGAACTTTTTAAATCGAGAGCGCATGCCGCGTCGAGCTCGCGATTAAAAAAGTCGCGACTCTCCCTCATCTTCTCGATTTAACCCGTTCAAAACCCCGACTCAACTTTCAGATAACCGCACGAGATTAATGCGGCAGCGACGCTGACGACGGCGGCGGCGCTCGAATCGATCCTTAAATCGTTTCCCTGGAAACGGAAACCGCGTGGTCCATCATCCGTTTTTATCACAATCATTTATGTCTGTTGACTCCCCGAAACTTCGGACATGCATCTCCCAAAGATAAAAATAAAAAGAAAATAAAGAATCAAGTGTTCAGCAGAGAAAATAGTTCTGCAACTGTTATAAAATTTTAATACGATTTGTTTTTGTATTTGGTCTCTTATGGATCTAAATTATAAACGAATCATATCAAAGAATTTTACAACAGTTGCAAAGTTGCTTTTTCTGTTGAACATAGCGAGTACTCTTTAAAAAAAAAAATCAAGTGCGATTAAAAGAAAAATGTTGTTGCTAAAACTACGATCGTCAGAAGTGCGCTCGAGGAAGTATAACGTGCGAGTTTCTCTCGTACGACTAGCCAAAGTTTAATCGAGCGGACTCAGTCCGCCCCGGTATACACGCTTTTATGTACTCCGCCGAAAATACTGAAGCAAGTTTCTAACGTACACACGCGATATCGCATTATTCTAAGAGAAAAAGAAAGAAGACGGAGAACGGTAGCCCCGCGATCGCTACCTTCTCGTCTGTTCTCGATATTTACATGAAATTTTACAATAAAATTCGAGACTGGAGCGATTTATCTCGCACGATCAGACTCGCGTTTCGATTGTAGACATAATAAGTATAGATTGCGTATTTCCTGATCTCAGTATCTGTTAGAAAGAGTTAAACATGTCACACGGAGAGGAATTGTTGAGTAATTTTTACCTTGCAAGACTAATAAAAATATTCTATTTTTGCCGAATTTGTGACAAACTTTACTTGCCTGAAAGTAAAAGTATCGGAGGTGTAAGATAAAAAGTACATTATAATAAATCCATTCAAGAGATTTACCTTATAGATTTACCTTATAACGTAAATCATACCATTTTCAAGACTAAGCACGAACAACTTTCAAAATTTATATATAAAAAGTACCTTACAGTATGACCTTACAGTATTACTATACGACGATCGCACTGATTTAACAGAAAAGTAAATTTTACATAAGTAGACGTCCTCCTATATGGATCTGCCAATTTCATAAAATTTACTAGAATTCTATCGCATATCTCTTAACACTTTTCTCCGTGCAGCATCTTCAACTCTAACAGCATCTCTCTTCAAGTTGATACTTTAGAGAGAGAAGATATGATTTAAGCTGCCTCATTTTTTCTAAATATTAAATTTTCAATAACAACTTCATCATAGGAATGCAGAGTCTATTCTTATTACGCCGAAATGGAAATTGGCGTAATGCAGATACCGCGCGACCCATCTCGCGAATATTAATTACACGCACCATGTAAATTAACACGGACGGACTGGACACAGAGCGAGCATTTAACTGCACGATTAATCAAGATGAGTTATTCTTTAAAATCAACATCGAATAAAATATTTGATATATCTGTATATTTAATTCTTTTACGCGAATGATCGCACGTGGCATAACTCTGTGGCATCGATCATTAATCAGAATAAATATATCGCTTTCGTTTCCCGCGAAATATCGGACCAGTCCGTCCCTGTAAATTATTGGCCTTAGGGTATACCGCCCCTAATATAATATATATATATATATGTATCACATAACTCCCATTGTGACTTGGCTTGCTATGAGTAAAACTTAGGAACCACACGGTCAAAAACTCTCATCTCATCGTGAGGTTTGCTTAGGTACTTGACGAGCCTCGACAGCGATTACAACCGTCCATTACATGAAGAGTATTGGTCCAAAGAGAAATGTTCGGGTATATCTGAAGTGATCCGACGTCTCTCGGGACGTCGTTTCATTACGGATAGTGATCTAAAACAGAGGTTTCCGTCAAACAGCGCAACGTCGCTCCCAAAAGGATCGCGTGAATCGGAGGGTTATTTATAATCTCTTTATTAACATATCTTTTATATTATCGCGTACTCCGTTTCACGTGCAAAGTGCTTGAACGATTTAAAAAAATTTTTAAATATTCAAGTTTCATAAATGATCCAATGACAAGTTGGTTCAATAATTGTAGATCTCTCAGAGATTTGAAAGCTTCAAGAATTCGTAGATTAACAAGAATTATCCGTTCGCTTAACTTCTCCGTTTTTGGGGCGTCGTGTCGTGAAGTTTGAGGACCTCCGATTTATTCTCTTCTCTCTATCGGAGCGCCGCTCCGATTACGGCGTCGTCTTGATCAAAGATCGCTCTTGTCAATGTGCCAGCGCGTAGTGCGTTTCGGCGCTCGTACGTAGCCGCTCCGCAGCCGCGAAATAGATAAAATATGTGAGTTCGGACAACTCGATACTTACGGCTGCTCCGGAAACCGAAGGCCCGATCCGACGGCGACGCCATCCGGCGCTCCGCATCTCCGTCACGGAACGCTCCGCAATTTTCCGCGGGAAGGGCGGCCGACACTCATATCCTATACATGACAGTTAACCGCACCGCCGAATTATAAGATCTGTTTTTTATAGCTGAACTAATGTATACTTTCGAAACTTACAGCAAAATACTTATACTCTCTAAAATTTTTAGAGTGAATCTCACTCTTAGGCTGATATTTATATTCCGTTCTTATTTCAAGATTATCTTAAGTAATGTATTAAGATGCTAATACTGGTCTGTGATTGGCTTGTGATATCTTAAGACTGTACTTAAGATAGACTTAAACGCGAGTATCGACTGTGAATATCGATCTTAAAGATTGAAAATTAAGCTCTTTATCAAAATTAATTCAATTTTCACTCTTTAGAATGAAAATTTAACCGATTGTGATAAAGAGTGGCTCAATTTTCACTCTAAAGAATTCCACTCCAAAGAATTTATGTATTTAAGAGAGTATGTTTGATATTCAACTAAAGTAAGAAAAAAAGTTCTAGTACAGTTTGGTGCAGGAATAAAAAACAGACCTACGGAACATACCTCTGCGCACGCACGTAAAATTGTGGTGAACGTACAAGAACGTCCGTCGCGCGTTTCGCTCGCTGCCGTCCTCGGTTCTCGCGACGGGCTCAAATTGCGTTTATTGAGAAATTAATTAAATTCAACTTCCCGAGCTCTCGTATTCTGGGATACTTGAATCCTTAATTTTCCGTACACTAGAAGTACCAATATTTCTCACTCATTAAAAAGAGACCAGCAAATAAAATTACTATAAAAATAAAAAGAGTCAAAAAATCAAATATTTCGTCAGTATAAAAATATAATTATTGAAAAGTAGAATATTTTAGAATCTTATTTTTTATACAAAAAACTAATCTAAAAATAGGATGGTCAATAATGATTCTCGGTACTCCTAGCGTTAATCTTGTCGTTTGATAATTTATCGTTTACTTTCACAGTAGAAACTCAAATAAGTCGGAATAGAAAGCAATATATATATATATATAAATTAAAAATCTATCCAAAAATTTCTTTCAAAATAAAATAGTGCTAATATTGTCCAAGAAATTTTCTGCAATCTGCAAAAAGTTCAAAATTAATAAGAGATTGATTAAATAATTAATAATAAAGAAAATATAGTAAAAATGAAATAAAAAATAAAATCTAGTTCGTTTCCGTTTACCGAGGATTGGCAGCGTAGTCTACATCTTATCTCTTAATTTTTTCCTCTCACTCTCGTTCACTCACACTTGCGTAAACAACTTGCATTTGTAACGCGAATTAATCATGAGAAATGATCGTTAATAATCACGCGTAGCGAAATAATATTAATAAGACCTTCTTTGTAACAATTATAATGATCGCTATCGCAATAATTCGTAGTACCCTTTGAAAAATTTCATTTTTCGGTGTTCGAAAATCACAGCGCGCGTTTCAGCCTTCCATTGCATATTAATTAGACCGTTTTATCTTACTTTTAGAAAGCGTGGGCCTTTGCGTACCATCACGCATTCTTTTTGTGCATTTCTGTTTTCCCTCCGCTCTTCTGCCTCTTCTCGTTTTCCGAATCATCGAACAAACGTAGAGACGATTCGATCGAAATCAATTAACGAAACAGAACATTGATCAACAACGATGTGACAATGCGTGCAATATGTTGCGTAACGTCTCCGGAAGCGGACCATCAGAAACGCATTCTATGAGAGATTATAGTGATCGCGATGTAAGTTGCAAAAATACACAGTTTATCATCCAGACGATTACGAATTGAATTTTCAATTTCTCGATTTTACCGTAACTACGTGATCTGTAAAAGAAATGTACCTGCATAAGTAAAAATGAATGCTCGAATAAAAAAATAAAAAGAAAGAAGTCATCTTCTCTCAAATAAATGTGCATCGAGCTTAAAAAATATAGCGAGTCTTCGTATAAAGTTTAGAAAATGTATCAGTAAGGAGACGTTTGCGTACGTGATATTGTTACAATATTTAGAGCCTCGTTTCTCGCGGTCCGCCTCGATGAGAGAGAGAGAGAACCGAACCAAGACGCAGCTCACCGTTTTCGCGAAAACTATTCGAAGCATTACTATCGATCGATTGTCCTCGCAAAATTCTGACTTCGTGCCAGCCATACCGCCCGACTGTCAGCGTGTGAGCACGTCGATAGATCTCCTTGCCCTATTTATTTCTCTGCCCGTCCCGTCCGCCCGTCCGCTCTCATGAGATGCGACGAAAGTTTCGAGGGCGCGGTATAATCGATAATCGTCCTTCTACTCCCATCTTTCCCACCCACGATGCACTTTCCTGCCTAGAGCGGCCGGGCGGCTCGTCCGAAGACGTGGATTAACCGACAAATAATTATCGCTAATGAGGCCATTGGTCGAACGGATTCGCCCCGCGAATCATTTATACCGTCACGCCGATCGCTGGTCCAGCCTTCCGCTGAAATTCGAGGGTAGCCCTCTTTCCGACACTTCCTCCCCCTGGGAAGAACGATGCTCGACCCTAGAATCTCCGAGACTTCCGGATTCTTAAATGCTAGAATCCGATTCAATGGACTGCCATTCTAAAACTCTTTTCGTAATTCTTGGATTCTTGACCATTCGGATTCTAGTATCTACGAATCTTCGGAACTTTCTTAATCCTAGAATCAATGGCGCGCGAAGCACTTGCCACCCTGTCCGAACTCGCGCTCTTCTCTCGAGGGCGCCTCACCATTTGGGTCCCCGGTATCCCGGCGACTCGAAGGACGGGGGTCAGGGCAGCCCGAAGCCGAAGAAGGGCGCAACCGAGCGCTCGTAGAGCAGACGCGACGGTGGAAGTGGCGGTGGCCGTTTCCTCCGCGGGGCAATCACCGTCCTCTACAAGGACCCCTTCCCGGCGAACAGCATCTCCCTGTGTTTGGTGCGTATGTGGGAGCGCAGAGTGTCGATCCTGCTGTAGGTGGCCGGGCAATAGGGGCACAGCGAGCGCTGCGCTGTGTGTATGTGGAAGTGGTGCCAACGATTGGTCACTTGCTTCCCGCAGGCGCGGCATCTCCATAACGCCGGGCTGTTAAGCGACACGGCGAACATCTCGTGATAAGAGAGGCCGACCGGCACGCTCGGCATCGAACCTGCAAAACCCAACAGCATCTACATGCCCTTCGTGCACAACCAGCGCCAGTCGTGTTTAGCTGCAAAGCGCTTAGATCCTGAAGATTCCGCGAGCCTAGGAATCCACCACCGTTAGCCTAGGAATTCTTGACGGTCAGTTCTGAATCCAGGCGATCCAGTGCTCGCTGAATCTCTAAGATCCAAGACTTTAAGATCCAAAAATTTATAAAGTCCGGGATCTTCAAGACTTGACGATTCGTCTTGGTTCCTGAACTCCTCGATTTGTAGGATCCTTTCGATTCTTCGATTTCGAATTTTAGCATCAATTCCAAAAATTTTGATCTGCGAGACTTCGAAACTCTTGGACCCTTCGTGCAGTAGGTGGTTGTGTGGGTTTTGTTTGGTGCAATGTTCAGGTGTCAGTGTTCTTGAGGAATCTAATGAATTTACTGATTATGGCCAGTGACGTTCTCTTGTGTAAATCCCAATATTATCAACACACACAAGCCTTAGAGAAATAAAGATAATTGTGCAAAGAACGATGGAAAATATAAATAACTGAAACTGATCATAAGATAATTTGTTCGAAGAGCGATTCAAGTTTTGATTCCCAATTGTGAATTAATTTTTTTAGAAACTAAGCGTTCGGATAAATCTGTAACTCAAGCGAATACAGTCGTTCGAATCCACCTTTGGAGAAATTCTTTGAGCGTGCGGATAACGTGGAAGAGACGTCACAAGTGCAGGCAGTGAGTCGAAACGATCGGGTGTGTCCGGTCATGTGTGAACGCATCCACGCACGATCACCATTCACCTTCTCTTTTGCAGTCTCCACAAGCACAGATATTCCACAAGCGTCACGGGATATATACTCACGTTCTTGATGCCATCATGGAAATACGAAGAACATGCCGTGGAGTGAAAATAGCGCGCCTCTCCACGTCCAGAGACTCCTGAGTATTTCAGGATCCTGGATCCTCGACTTCTAAAATATATGCATTCTCGTATTCGCTAAAGCTCGTGGAATCGCTCGACTCATCGGATCTTCCTGGGAACTTTTCGGTTCCCGGATGCTCTCAGGATCCTCCGAGATAAACTCACGTTTCAGCGACATCGGCGGTAACACGGCGAGCATGGAGAGAAAAATACTTAACCGAACATTTGCCGATGTTATTGCAGGATTATCTGGGACGGAGCTCGTCGCCTCCAATAATCCGTGCTAGAAGACGCAGTAACTTCATATGCTTGTGTTAGGTTCTTATCGTCATCAGCATATTGGTGAAAGAAGTTACATATCGTTTCATACACGAAGTGACCAAAAAGTCATGACAATTTGACAAATATACAATAACGACGTTTAAGAGATAGAATTTATACTATATATTATATATATGTTATGCGAATAACTTTTGTACTAATTCTATATTATAATTACATTAGTTTATATATATATTATGCGAATAATGTTTGTAAATACTAATTCTTTTAGCGCATTAATAATTTTTAGATATTATACTGTGTATTATACTTCATCCAGAATTGTACGACTTTTTGTTTTGTACGCAATTGTCGCGAAATGTTAACAACAATTGAAACAATTTTCGTTAAATAATAAAACAAAATAAAAAGAGAGATCAAAAAAACTCATTTTTTTGCGATCTAAAAAGATTAGCGAACATTTTAAAACAGTATCATCTGCGTAGATCCATGCGATTAGAGAAGCGTCAGTTCTTCACCAGGATGCATTTAAATTAACTATCGACATCACGTGATGTGTATACTCCTGAGCTTCCTGCGCTTCGATCGGGATATTTAATTAAGACGTTGCGGTGTCGTCAAATACCAGTTTACCCCCCAAAGGTACGCCGCGTATCGATTATCGAAACGGTTTACCTGCAAACAAAGCATCCAATAATCCGCACTGCGCACGAAATCTGCAGAATAATCACGTCACAGAATGGGATTAACGACGTCAGCGTATCACTCAAAGTCTTGGAAATTGTAAGATACCAGCTCCTTTTTATTTTGTACATACAATATATGTATATATATTACATCTTTCAATAACCATAGTCTCATAAAGTGTCTACATTTTTTAAAAACCTCTCATCGATATCTTCTTACCTTTATAATTGGCCATTAGTACAGCCAAATCGTACGTCCTAAAGCTGAATCGCGTCGCGAACGATTAACCGTAACAATCTTTGAAAAGCAAGAGAGAGAGATTTTACGGCTTCTTAAACAAAGATATTTCATCAAAACTCTTGCTCTTCAATCGTCAAACAAACCGTCGCGCTCCTCCCACGAAGGAACAATGCGAATCCTTCTGTTTCATGGAAAAGGATTCGAAATGAAAGATTTACATGATCGAGGGGATTGAAGGTACAAGTAGTGGAAAAGTGAAGTTAGATTATTTTTTGGTACTTAGATGTCGGTGCACACTTATGCACTACGTAATGTGCGTAACACGCTTCCTTTGGCAGCTACTTTTGGCATTTTGGCGGAAGAACACGTATTTTGAGTCGCATTGTCGAGATACGTTTCTATGGGACTTCGAAGCTGCGGATCTATGGATCTATGTGCGTTCCTTACTCGCGCATCTACATCTTAAATCTTGCAATGTATTGATCCATAAATGTACAGAGTATTCAATAAAATAAATGTACTTCGTAATGTTTTTTAGTCGAAGCTCAAAAAATGACTGTTGTATTTCCTTACGATTTCTGGACATTAAGCATCTTAATATCGAGTGCATTCTTTTTAATTGTTCTGCTGAAACTATTTTCGGTGAGGAAAAATTGTAATTAACGTCCGATAAAACATCATCGCTGTATACATCAAACCCGGTAATTTGCATATTAGCTCTCTATATATTAATTTGTCAATACATATACAGAGAGTTGCGTGTCAATTGCAAATTTACCTATAATTTACCTATAATTGTGCAAATAAAATTTGTTTCATTATTTAATAAATACTAAAAACACTTATCTTTAATTAAGCCTAACGAAAATATTTCCGCAACTAGTTCTATTTCTTAAAACCAGTTAAATCCAATTTAACATTTAATAAAATTTATAGATAAAGACTCGGTCTTCGTTTTTATATTCGTTCGTCTTTTATTTATACGAAGATCAATCGCGATCACGAAAGGGATTTACAATTTCAGTACCACTATTTGTCCATAATAACTGTTTCTTCGCCCCATCCTTGCTATCCGAGGACACTACATCCCCCAAGTTAATTCACGCTTGTGTGAATCCGAGGACTCAAAAGCGCGAGATCGCAAACACAGTCGGCGCAGATTCGAAGCAAGAGTTCGAGTTCATCAGGCACCTACGTGTCCACGACTATTGAAGAAAAGGAAGGAGAGAGAGAGAGAGAGAGAGAGAGAGGAGAAGGAGGAGTAAAGAAGGAGACGGCAAGGCGAAAAGAGGTGAAGACTAATATTTACACGATGGAATTACACGGTTCTCGCAATTACTCGAGACGCCTGGCGAGGTCTTTAAGTGGTAATAATGCAACATTGACTATATCGAACGCTCGTAAGGAAAGGAACGGTACAAGATTTCTGAGTGTTGCATCGCGAACGTTCTTCGGGAGTTCCTGACGCATCCTCGAATATGTGGACCAGCTAGTGCTTCTTAGATCTTCCGACGCTAAAATCCATTCCATGATCTCGAACAGACACGTTGCGTCGATCAGCCTTTGATCTTCGTCCCCCTCACAAACTCTGAGATTCCATTATACAGTTCCACTTTTTAATAAACACCAGTGCTGCTTATCTAATGGAATAACGACGGGCAAGTTCGGGGAGAGCTCGAGATTGTCTCGTGCGAGGGCGAGGGCGAGGAAGTCACGCCAGAGGACGAAGAAGAGGAAGACGTTCGCGCGGTCCACGGTTCTCTAGATCCGCAGCTTAAAGCACGCGGCACGCTCGAAGTATCGCGACGCGTGTGTGCGATACTATTGCGCGTGCGCGTGCTTCATACGCGTGTGCGTGAGCAGAGTGTCGCTGCGCGTGTACACCGCCGGGCAGTGCGGGCAGGCGTACTTCCCGGGGAAATGCACGTAATAGTGATTGCGCACGTTCGTCACGACCTTACCGCACAACGAGCACCGCCTCCTCTCGTCGCTGTTACTCTGTCTCTCAAATATCTGTGATATCCGCCAATTTTTCAGCTCTGCAACAACAGAAACCACAGCGTCAGCAAAGCACCTCGAATTAGCCCGGACTCCGGTCGCGTGTCATCGCTCTATTTCCGCCTCTGTATTTTTTTTTCGCGTGCCTTTCTGTTTTTCTAATCTATTCTATCTCTCTGCCTCTATTTTTTTATCTCTCACAAAACTTCCCACCCTTGATGCCGAGATTGAACTCTCACAGTCTATCAAATTATTATTATTCCTTTCGCTTATCCGTCTCCCCTGGCGTGTGCGTGTGCGTATGTAAGGATGCGTGACAACCTTTGAGAAAATCCAATTGCGTGACCGACTAACATAGTAGACCCAGACTGCGGTTTGTGGCGAGATCAAACTACACGTTGGAAAGGTGCGAGATCAAAGGGACGCTGGAATCGAAGACAAAGACACCAGCATATCGGAAATTCCAAATATTCGGAAAATTTGAAAACAGAGAGAACTCAAATATGCTAAATAAGCGCTCTCTCTCTCTCTCTCTCTCTCTCTCTCTCTCTCTCTCTCTCTCAGAAACCAACGAACCTCAGCGCACATATAGACCCGTATTCATAGTCAGACCTTGTACTTAAGGCTTCCTTAAATTTATCTTTAGATGCTTAGTAGCCAATGAAATAATTCGTAGAGCATCTGATAAATTTAAGGAAGCCTTAAATATAAGGCCTGACTATGAATACGGGTATTAGTTCTAAGATTAAAAATATCCCCTTCAAAGAGATTTAAAAAAAAGAACAATCTCTTCGTCAAATATTGTCATCGTGAAAAAAATTGTCATACTGAAAAAAATTTATTAAATCTAAATAAATATATATTTCTTTGAAGAGTACTAAGTAAACATTTGCTTACAATAAATAAATATTTACTCAATAAAAAATGATAGTTAAATCAAACTAATGGTTTTTGTATCAAATATTTATATATTTAAAATTGTATTTATTTGTAAATATATATTTAAAATAAATACAATTAATTAGTTTAATCGAAGTAATGGTTTTTATACTAAATATTTATATATGTTTATATTTAGTAAACATTTACTTACAACTATTCAAACAAATATTTATTAAAATTTAGTTTTTTTCAATGCACGGCGCTGTTTGCGAAAGATAATAAAAAATTGTCTAAACTGGGTCTCTGCAGGACTTGGAGAATGAAGTAAACAGTCACTATTCCCTGTCCCAGATTCAGATCCGTACGATTTCCCCGCACCATCTGGAGGAGCGTCTCCTCGTCGAGAACCCGTTTCGCGTAGAAAACACATTCTTGAGTATTCGTATCGACACGAATACGTCGGGTCGAGAGAGCGACTTCGGACAGTAAAAATTTGCAAACGATCTCCCGCAAAAGCAAGATGGCATCGAGGAGAGCATATGCTCGATATGTATCGCGAAACGCAATATAACAAACTCGCGCAAACATATTGACGTGAAATCGAAATTCTGATAAGACCGCGCACACGTGACTCGGAAGTCTAAGTGATCCGACACCTGTTCGCGCCGCTTTCTTTCTTTCGACATTTCACCGCAGCGATTTGATCTATGTTCGGCTGCCAAATTAAACGTCCTCTCCGAAGGATTCGGAGGCACAGATTAGAAATCCACGAGTCTTCGGACCCAATCAACCGCCAAAGATCAGAGGATATTAAAATTTGGAGATTCAAAATCCAGGAGTGCTTGGAATGAACAATCATAATTTGTAAATTAATAAAATTTTATAATGTTTTAATTTATAAATTATGTCGATCTAATTAAAATTTTGTTATTCGAACCAAATTTTGATTAGGACAACACATTTCTTTAATTAAAACATAACAAAATTTTGATAATCACATAAATTATAGTTGTTCATGCCAAACACTTCTCTCAGTGCAAGATCCTACGGAAGTACTTCGCATCGGTACACTTTAGGATTTACAATTTAAGCTATGCAACTACATCCGATCCTTCAAAATTCATCTGAAATATGCTTCACTTTCTCATATCTCCGGTAGGTGATCACAGCTATAAAATATCGCACGAATATCTTGGAATAGAAAGTTATTATTATATATCGTACGGTGAAAACAGACCGACGAGAATATTCGTCGCGGTAATGTATGCTAACGTTGCCGCTGCGGCTGCATTATTTCGCGCTAATAATAGCGTTATCGCACGAGTTGATCGTCGAAATAATTCAGCGCGGTTTAAACGATAAGGTGTCGTCGTAGTCTTCGGTGTTGAACTGAACGTGATCCCTCAGACGCTCCGTTACAGACTACGATTGAGCAGCTGTCGTGACCGAGGCGAACACACCGGGATCAGATTATCCCGTGGAAACACGAAAATATCCCTGAAATATGCGACCGCTTAATATCTAATAACATTTGACACTGATAAATGTCGCTAGTTCATCGCGAATCGAAGTTACGACTTTCCCAAGGTGTTCGACGATGCGCCGTCTCGTGCACATTTACGATCCTCTCGTCGATTTCTGCAGAAATGCAAAAAGTAGGCATCTCGATTGTGAGGGAAAATTGAAAATTTTAGGGAAACGGGCGAGAGCGCAGATACCGTCGGCGAATACCATGCGAACGTCGAAAAGGGAGAAAAATGATCTGGAAGAAAAAAGAAAGGTAGACGGCTCGGTTAACACACAATTATGTTTAATCAAAAAATTAGTATGAAATACATTAAATGCACATGTGATTAATTCTCCATTTTTTTTGTTTATCATCATCATTATCATCATCATTATCATCATCCGTATTATCTACACTAGAATTAAAGATGTATATAATAATGCAATTGTAAACATAAGAGACTTTATGTTAGAATAATTATAAGGATAAGAATATAATTGTAATAACAATAAGAGAAGTAGTAATAGTAAGAATAATTTCTCGTGATAAAACCGGTTGACGCCTTAACTATTTCATTCCATCGATCGGCATGGTCAGAAGTTCCTCTGCAAATTTTTTTTCTTTTTCTCCTTTTCTTTGCTAAATACATCTATTGTACGTTTCGAGCCAAACGATCGTTTATATGTGTAATAGAAAGATATCAACTCTCAAGCAACCTGCCGTTTCACGAAATCGACGATCGCCGTGGTCGCCGTCGTTTCTGGTCCAGAAAGGTACAAAGGATAATAACGACGGCGACGACGACGATCGTACGGACGCGATCGAACTTAATTCGCAAAAGCGCGAACGTATTGAAGTCCGGGCGGGTCTTGCTCCCTTTTTGTCCGAATGTGTTTAATCGCGCGATCGCATTCATTACTCGTAGTGTCCCCGTAAGTAACTGCACTGTCGGAAAAAAAAGCTTTCGAACCTTTCGGAAAACGAATGAAAACGGTGAAAGGAAAGAAAGACCGGAAATAAGGAGTCGAAATCAAAGTTCGATAAAAAAAAAAAGGAGGTAAAAGGAAAGGGTAGGAGGGGAGAGACGTAGGTCCGAGACCAAGAATAATAGGAAGAAAAGGTACAAACGACTGACACACACACGTTGATGAAAGGTTTGCAATCACATTGATTACGAATTTCTTCGATCTAATCGGCTTCATCGATCGCCATGTTTTTTATTTTTTTTTTAAATTAAAGTTCGTCGAGAACGAACTTACGGACGTTTGAGCTTTCGGTATAATGTTTGAGCGCGACGGGACGGTGATGCAAAATTTTCTTCGACGTGTGTCGAAAGAGGAGCGAGACGTTGAGGAAAAAAGGGAAGGACATTGATCGCGATTTAACTCGTCCTTTTTCACGCACGCACGCATTCTTTCTCTCTCCTGATCTGTCTATCCCTCTTTCGCTTCCTCGCTTACACTTTCTCTCGCTCTCTTTCTCTCTCTCGTACGCGCTCGCACGTTATCATACAACGCGGAAAATGCAACGGATAACGATTTCCTTCCTCTCGCCGTTCGTTCATAAATGTCGAATCTAATTTTAGAGGCTCGTTTTCTATATTTACACGCGCCGTGTAAAATCACAACTTTCAGTCTGACAGTCGCGCCGATTCACATTTTATTTTATTTTAAATTTTTTGTTTTTTTTAAATGATGAGTAGAACACGCTCAGTATTCTCGCGGGAAACACTGATCCCCTATATTGTTACGATTTACAATTATTATATTTTTATTCATCCCCCGAGAAAAATAACAAAATGTATATATATATATTTATATATATGAAGATAGATATATATACATATATCGTGTGTGTGTATATACATATATATCCATAGTTAATCCGTAATTTGTATATATTATTATATAAAGAGATATTAATAATAGTACTTTTTTTTTATTTAGTTTAATAATGTACAAAGGGAGCAGGGGGCTGTCGCGCGGTGGTGAAAAAAACAACAAAACGCCTAAACGCGCCTCTTATCAGCTAAGCCTAATCCCTAGGTAACGCCTATTTAACTACACTCATAATGTTCCCCTGCACAGCCATAGTTTCTTTCATCGCTTTTCTCGCTCACTCAATCCTCAATCGTTTGGAACGTCTCCTCGATCGCCCGGTTCCACCCGATTCCGAGGTCCGTTCACGCTTTGCTGCCGGCTGAGACAGCATCGGGCGGCAGCCAATCGAAAAAACGTAGCTGCTAGACATGTTCAAACTCGCATTATCAAAACAGAACTCTGAACCGATAGATCGTAAGGTGCAAGTGTGTTGGAAAGAAAGATCCAAAGATACAATAATCGGAAAAGAATTAGAACTTTCGAGAATCCGCCCGACTCCGAGGATTTCTCTGTCTAAAAGAAGACCAATTTAGAGAAATTAAATTTCTTTAAGTACTCGATATCTATGCTGTACAACCCGATCTCTCCTCCTTCGGTTAACCCACTCCAAATGTATTCAAATGTTACCGCGTTCGCATAATCGACACCGTCGAGTCATCGCATTCCGCGAAATTCGATCGTCACTCGACCATCCCGCCCGGAATCGAATGAACTAGCCGGGCACAACGAGGATTTCAGAAAATTCAGAAGAAACGTTATTCCATTCGTTCGTTCGCCTTTACCCGCTCGTTCCCGCCCGTACCGAAAAGTATCTGGAGAACGCAACTGGTCCGCCGCGCGACAGCGCCCCCTGCCCCCGCAATCTTTTACTATCGCAATATTGCACGATTTTTTTCTTTTTCATTAAATTCATTTCAATTTCAATAAGGTGTTAGCACCAATCTATTATATCACAATGTTCCACTCCACACCACGCAGTTGTAAATATATAAATACCTATATATAGTAATAATAGTAATAGTGGTAGCAGTAGTAATAGTAATAGTAGTGGTAGTAGCAGTAGTCATAGTAATAATAGTAGTAGTAGCAATAGCGGTAGTAATAGTAGTACATCGTAGTAATTTCTATTTATAATTAATAAAAGTTTTCGATATAACAGCCAGGCGACCCGCGGCCGAGTTAAAACGACGGCGCGCAGGCCGATTCAATGTTTTGTGAGATTGTGTGCCGAGTATTTCTCTCTTTTTCACCCGGATCCCCTCCTCTCTCTCTCTCTCTCTCTCTCTCTTTCCACCTTGCGTGTGCTCTCTTTCGTGTGTCGATGTGTTTTATCTGTCCCCGCAGATGCATATATAATCGGACGTATACGTTGGTTTACGCGAGTTTTTACAAGCGTGTCAAGTGTTGGGCGCCCTGAGAGACATATAAATCACTAAACGCGTCTACGAGAGATTTTAAGACGTAAAACTTGAGCTTTAAGCATTAAACTGCAAGAAATTGATAATCACAGTTGAACGTGAGGAGAATAATTGATTATGATTGGTCAATTTTTTACGACTTGAGGCTTAAGTTTTACGCTTTAAACTCTCATTGTGGACGTCGCTTAACACGGGAGATTGTTCCTTTCCACTTACGGTCGATCGTGTTCCTTAAGCTACGATTTATTCTACAGATTAATTGCAACGAGTTTCGCACATCTAGAGGTTGAAAAATCTTGGAATTCTTTACACATTGCATTTACGAAACATGTACATACAGAGAACTTGACACTGGATGGTTGAACGTTAAGTATTACCATCTAATAATTTTCTGCATTAGATTCTTAAGTCCTTAAGATTACGTTCTTCAAATAGACGAGAAATATTGCCAAGAAAACGCTCTCAGTGCCGGTGATACATATACGTCGCTTCGAGGGCACCCTGTGTACAAGTTCCACTTTCGTGATTTCGTCCGCTCCGATGCTCCGTCTCGCAGAAAAACGAAAAGCGAGAAGTTTCGGCGCGTATAGTTCGCAGATAAAAAGGAATTCTGTGAACGGGCGTACAAAAGTCTCGGGATTTAGAAAAAGTAGACCTTTATAGAAAATATCCGTCTTGTTCGTTTTCTCGCGCGTCACGCCACTCCCAGAAAAATAAACTTTCCGCCAAAGGTTATTGCCTCGCGCTTCCATAACGCCGTTATCGCCGCGAAGGGCTTTTCCCAGGGAACCCTCTTTTCGAGAATCACGTGTCGATACTGCACTGCGGCGAAGCGGGAAGCTACGAGATTTCCGACGACGGTATACGAAACGAAATACGACGTCTCGTCGCGTCGAATAGCAGCGAGGACACGTATTCCGGCAGACAGTTATTTATTAACGAAGATTATATCAGGACCTTCCCGAGAGCACTCTTGAATTTTACGATACTCGTCTCTTTAAATGCACGGGCAGTACAAATGATAATTCCAAAGACGTAGAGCATGAACTACGCCAATCTGTGTGTACAATTAGTCGACAAAGATCAGGAAAAATAGGATGGCCAATCTCTATCGCTTTCTATTCAACGATATAATGTTAGAAATGTTCCCTCTCTTTCTCTTATTTTTGTCGATCGCGTTATTCTCTAAAACTTTGAGAGTAAAAGCTCACTCTGAAGATAGAAAATGGAGCCACTATTTTTTTTAAAACTGGTTCGATTTTCATTCTTTAGAGTGAGATTCCACTGTAAAGAATTTAGAGTAGTATACTATTTAGATAAGGATGGCGCGGTCCATGCTCTTGCTAATTCAGAACGCGAAGATCGTACAAATATCTCCTTCTGAAACAAATGACCAAAATAAAACATTGAAATACACTTTAGCTTAACGTGACCGCACGGAATTACAATCTATCTCGAAATGTCGCAAATTCTTTTTTTTTTTCATTTACGTTATTCGCTCGTAACAAGTTCTGGATTTTTTCGTCGCGACGATGTTGCCTCGTGATTTATTTGGCTCGTAACACTTGGACGAAAGATTTGACGGGTCGTTTATATTGGATCGCGTGCTTCGAAGCTAGCTTTTTATCGGAAGATTCGTTTTATTTCGTTTGGAACGTCGACGCTCTGACAGCACTTCTGCAGTTGCTATTGTTGCCACGCTCGCGGCTGCAGCGCCACACCTCATAGTTTCCCGTTGATTTTCGTACGCTATACTTGGCGAATAACGCTTTTTGTCACGTCGCGTTTTAATTTTCTAATGGCCTTTTGAAACGATGCCGTCGCGTTTGCTAATCCCAACGAAAAACCGAGAAGAATCTCGCGAAGAGCGACGCGCCGAAAATTGGAAACATTTCCTCTCCGCGTTACTTTTTCTCTTTGAAAGCTTCACTCGGCGTTTGAAGACTACATCTAATTTGAAGAAACTTTGATTTGTTGACACTTCACGCTCCGAACGATCCGCACGGAGAAAAATGATTTAGTAATTTTTATCTTACAAGACCAGTAAAAATATTCTGGCTATTTTTACCAAAGTTATGACAAATTTTACTTGTCTGAAAGTAAAAATACCGGAGGTATTTTAAAGAGTACATTACAATTATAGTAAATCCATTCAAGTGATTTACTTATAGTAAAGCAAATCATGCAATTCTCAAGACTTTATATATTTGTATTTTTTATTAGCGTAGACAAAAATATTCTTTGATAAAATAAATTTTATTATGACGAGATGTATGGTAATTTATAGATTTACTTTAGGGAATATAAAAAACCTTATATTATACAATGATCGTTCATTTACCAGAAAAATAAATTTTACTTAAGTAGACATCTGTCCCAATATGAATCTGCCAATTGCATAAAATTCACTAGAATTCTAGCGCATGTTACTTTACATTTTTCTCCTCGCGCGTCGCAATGCGGTTGAATTAGTATTTCACGCGAAAAGTTCGCACACGGCGATCCCCTCGAATCCGCATCTAAATTTCTCCGGTTGGTTTTCACAAATATGTTCCGGGCCCACCGCGAGTCTCATATTCAAATTTCGCGTGACAAAATGCAAAGTCGCGAAAGAGGATCCGCACAACGCGGATGGAAAAACGGGTGAGGGGGAGAGTCGAATCATAAAGCAAATCGCGCGTCGGCGTGATGGACGCCGAATATAAAGCGTCGTGAATAAATTAGTTCGCGCGCTGAGAATAGCACGATAATGCAACATACAGGGAAAAAGGGGAGGGAATCGCGCGACTGTGGTAAGGAAAAACGGCGACGTAAAAATCTCCCTCTTTTCGCACGCACATAGACGACGGATGGCGGAAAGTTCATTCGTCTGGTTCTCAATGTGAGGATGGAACAATCCGCGTCGATTATGTCTCCAATCGACGGCAACTCCATTCGCGCTCGTTTTTCCGATTTCGCACGCGTATTCGCGTCCTCGGCGGATAGACTTGCACCAATGTTTTCCAAATCGGATTTTCCTCCCGCTCTCTCGCGTAATTCGCGATATATTATAACAGATTTGAAAGCTATGGAACGAGAGTGAGTCGCAATGATCATCAATACAGTTATTCAGCTTGAAAACATTTAGGAAAACATATTGAAAATATATTCGAGTCCGATAAAATAAACAAAATTTATTAAATCTAAAAAATGAATGTATGTACTATTTGTTAATATTTATAATTTCTTCTAATAATCGATAGTTTATATTTGAGAAAAATAGTTGAAAATAGACGAACCAGAACATCCTGATTGTATCAATCAGAACTCCGGTTATCTCAACTAGAATTCTAGTATTCGAGATTTAAGAGAAAATTCTGATTCGTTTCTATTTTCAATTAGAATTCCAATTAATCCAACCAGACATTTTTCTCAGTGTGATGATTGCAACGTTGTCATCCTATTGCACTTATACGTGAATATCTCAAAAAGGGATTACCATCCTTTTCTTTCCATACTTTGCAATATAATTTCCACAAGATTTTTCCTGGAAGGAAATGATCGCTACACTGAAAGAAAAGATTGGCTGAATATGGCATAGCATTTTTAATTGATTTGCAGCAGCCAATTTTTGGTTACGTTAGCCTATCGAAATCCTATACTGATATTACGGATAGACTAACGCAATTCAAAATTGATTGTTGCAGCCAATTAAAAATGCTATGCCATATTTTACCATCTAATTCGCTGCAGCAGCCAATCTATTTTTTTCAGTGCAGTTAATTTTAAAAAAGAGAAATTCTGATAGGAATAATAAAAATTGTTATCATAACAAACAGTACGAATGTCTGAAATTCCGATCTGAAAATCCGGTCTGAAAAATTTCGAAAGACACTGGTCCACATGATTTCACAATGCTCTCCGATAGAACCGCGTTCCATCGCCCACTTGACTTGGCCATCGCATCTATCCCCAGCTATTTATCCATGAATGTTCGAAATACGTGACATGCCAAACATCGTGCTCCGCATGTATGCACGCAATCGACGAGCACTTCTGATCGTCGTGAGCGCCGGACGATCGATACAGGCGCGAAAGCATTCGTCAGATTTCCGAGCATGAAACCCTGTGATGTTACGATAGCCAGGGTTCGAAGATCAATTAAAATCCGGAAGGTCCGTAGCGAATTCTTAGGATTCAACGTTTGCAACAAGTTATCCCAATCGGCATTCACGACTCCAGTGGACATTTTCTTCAATTGCATTATGAAAAATTATTTTTATAACAAATATTTTCATAGCCTTACATAATTTTAAGTTACATAATCTTATTCCTTGAATTTTCCAAAAATAAACAAATCGTTCAACTACGTTAACGTTAAAAATACATTAATTTAAAGAATTTAAAATACATTGAACTCGCGAATATTAGTTAAGGAAATTCGGAGCGAATACCGATTAGAATTAATGTGAAATTTGAAAACTTTGGTATCCGAGAGAAATTAGACCTAAAGGTTAAAAAGCATCGCGAAAAACTTGAAACGCCGAACTTTCCGTCTCAGAAGTTCGAAGTTTAAAGAATTATCGAGAAAGAGAGGGAGGAACCTTTCAAGTTCAAAGATTTGTGATCTTCCCGGATTTTAATTAACTTCCGCGGGAATGACTGCGTCAGAATCTTTATCAGAAAATCATTTTTCATTTCGAGAAAATATCCCGTTCGTCGTCGACGTCGTGCAACGTTACAATGACCTTATTGTACGCGTGACACCTATGTATGTGCACGTAAATCGCGACGGCTGTCGGATGCTTTGTACGGTCGTGGTCATTTGACAGTTTATATATAGACAATTCCGGAAACTGAGCGGCGTAAAACGCCGACGAACATAATGCCTGTATCATACTACCGATTAGAGATGCATCTTCGTTCGCGTTTTCGCCTCTTAAACCTGCGGCACCTGCTGGATTGCCTGCGTTTAGTAAATTATTAGAACTGCACACAGAACACAGAATTTCTAATAATTTATCAAAACGCAAACAATCCAGCAGAAAAATAAGCATCGTGTTTATGCAGGCTTTATGCCCGTTTCTGCCAATGTAGTTTAATTTTAATCTTAGTTTACTACTCATCTTTTTTTAAGAATTGAAAAGATGAGAAGTAAGTTGAACCGAGATTAAAGTTAATATACGTTGGTAGAAACGAGCATTAAATAATTAACAGGTATAAACTGCTGATTAGCAGCTTCTTTATGATTGGTCAAGAGACGCAGACGCAAACGAATCTTCAATCGCTAGTGTGATACGGGCATAAATGCAGCACAAGCGGAAAGTCACGCGTCCCCGAACGCTGTTGAATAATAATCGTACAACTGTATAAATACACCGGTACTGTTTATGTAAATACTGCGCGATGGAAAATCGAGTGTTGATTTCTGACATTATTGAATTAATTAACGCACGCTTTACAGATATATACTCGCAGGTTGGCAACTGACCTCGCGACAAAATGACAGAGCAGAATGTGATTCGTTATGCGTAATTATTTTATCCGTAATGAAAGGTCAGATTTATCATTAAAAAATCATCTCTGTGCGGACAATCGTGACGCGGTACAATTTAAAGAGACATCGAAATAGAGTCACAATTAAACGCGTAATTGCACGTTCAGAGAACAAAAATGTAATAATTACGTAGTAATTTAATTATGTCATGGGGAGGAACTCTCGCGATGTTCGGCGTTAAAAAAAAAATTAAAAGAAATACTCAAGAAATATCGACGCTGTAGAGTAATTCTTGCTCGGTGACGTCTACTCGTGCGCGGACAGGTGACAAAAACAGAAGTTTCTTGAAGGAATGGAACTCTCCTCTCAAAGCTGGCTAACGACGAATGCATTCTAATGGCGGCGAGGCGACAGCGACGGCGGCGAAGTTGACTCTCGCAATATTAGGATGAAAGATGAAAAGCAAACTCCACCGTCAAACTTTGTCGCGGTCAACCAATTAAGTGCAACCGCGTCCCGACTGCAGGCCGGGCTATAATTTCGCGCGCACGATGAAACATCGATCCCAGGCCGTGCGCCGCATCTCGCTCACCCTCGCGCCCTCTTCCTCTCGCCCTTCCGTTTCATCTCTTTAGAGAACACCCGCAATGCACCGTGCAGGGCGGATACGCGAGCGAGTCACGTGCGCGAGTAGAAATCTGCGTCACGCTGCACCCGCGCCATCCGTAACCATCGCTTATCAGAGTTTGACGTATCGAGAGCATCGTGGAAACATGCGGAAAAATATCACGTTGATACGTTTTGACGCAGAGGTTCTCAAACAGCGCCTTGCAACGCGTTCCACAGACGCTCGAGCGGTTCCTGCGGAGTTCCTTCGAGCTTAAAGCCTTAAACACAACAAAAAGCACAGACAATGTAAGAATAGGAAATAAGATTTCAATCCATCAAAAATCATGCATTTTAATATACGTGATTTCTGATAGGTTGAAATCTCTTATTTCCTGTGTTTTATTTGCCTGTGTTTTTCATAAGGCGCGTTCAGCAAAATGCAACTGTTGCGCAACGGTTTACTGATAAATTGCAACATGTTGAGTGTTCTATTAAACGCTCTTATATAGATAGATCCCAACACATGCGTTAAGCATGCGTATGTTTTTTAGCATTTTCGTATGTCTACGTACTTTCAAAAGTGTCTACGTTGTAAATTACATTTTTATATGTACATTGTGCTTCAGAATAATACATTGGAAACAGCCATTTCGACCAACACGTTTTGTTTGAGATTCAGCGTACTTTTAATTTGCTGGAAATCATGGCGATTGCTGAATAAACATGTTGAGACGTTGAGTGCGTTTAGGACCGTTCAGTAGACAATCATAAAACGGTTACAAAACTGTTGAGTTCTGCTGAATGCATCCATTGTGTTTAAGGCTTTAAGAACGTTACCGTTGAACAGCGAATCGTTGGCGAATCAATTTCGATGTTCTTAGTCCCTGAGTGAAAGTCCACAGAAGTTAAGGTTTTTATGAATAACAATTCCCGATATTTTTATTGAAAAAATGCTTAATATTTAAAACATAATCAGCCAAATGTCGACGTCTTTAATTTCAATGATTAATTTTAACCTTATAAATTTATTTTAATAAACTTGCGTTATATGACATCAAAATTGAGTACCCCTATTTTCGCACGGAGGACGGAATTGTTGAGAAAACATTGAGCTCGCATTGCTCGTAAAAGTTGTTCTCTTATTCTCTTCCAGACTCCGTTTCTTTCACGTTTCGATTTTCTCTGATGTTCCCTCGCTTTCTCTCTCGCTCTCTGTGCAACAGAGACGACTCATCTCGTGATTATTAACTCTTCTGGAGCCGCGACGCAGAAATTGCAATCAACTCCTAAATTATCATACGACAAGAACGTCGTACTGATTTTTTAATCACAGAATAAAGTTTTATGTCATTTACAAAATTTTAATTCGTTAAATAATACGATGTGTATTTCGCGTGGACTTTAAAAGATATCTAAAAACACAAATATTGATATAAAAAAACGCTTGATAAATATTTGTCCATATCCATACATTGATATCCATACATTGATCGGAGCTGGAGGACAACTTTTGTGGCAATAATAGACGTTCTAAACCAACGCGTTGCGCGGAGATAGCGAAGGGAACAAAGACTTCAAAAAAAAAGCAAGGCAAAGAGAGAAAGAAGAGAAGTTGATCGGAGTGTGATTTCTCAGCCAAGGAGGTAGGCCTGCAGGTGCACCTTAACACGATTCAACCCGTCCCTATTAATAAATAAACCTTGCGTGTGTCGCGTATTGCAATATAATGTTGCGCTGTGTATATATAAACAGTGAATAACATATATATAAAATCATAAAACGATAAAACAAAATAAAATAAATTATCCAATATATTAATATATATACTTAATAATCTGCAATAATATATTAATATTCTGGTTATATATTATTAAATTATAGGTATATGCGTGTTCGGTAGCCTTAACTATGCAAAGTGCCCCTTTTTTGCAAAAAGAGAGAAGATCGACGGTAATATCATTTCATCACAATATTGCGGTTTGGCTCTTTGAATAGCTATGGGTTTCTGCGTTTCCGTGTATATACGTGTTCCTCTTCATGCGTATGTATATGTATGCGTGTGTTTTCTAGCAACCCCCGTAAAATAGGCGATTAGTTTTCTGCATCTGTACGACGACAGTCAGTGCCGACAAGTAATTTTTTAATCTATTTTTTAGATTCAATATGAAAAAGTATCTAATAAAATTTAGCCGAAAAATCTGAGATCGCCAAAGGAGGGGGTCGCTTTTATGATTGACGTTTGAACGCAGAAAGTGTCTTCGATCTGACCCACGACTTTGGCGTCGGATTTGGTTTGCCAGCTCCGCAGATTAGCAATTGATTTAGATCTTGTCCGCGAAGCGGGGGAGACCTTGCAATTATATTCTGTCTGAAACATTGGACGCTATGGGGGTCGCTACGCTTTTGCGTCGATAAAGAAAGCTTTCTGTCCCTGTTGTGTGTCCCACGCCTACCCTGCGAGGCGCCTCTTCTTTTTTTCACTCGTGTGTATGTGTAATAATATGTAAAGACATCGCTCTCAAAATAATTAGGAGATCATTTCTTTGAACGATTCCACAGAACGTTGAATCCAGGTGTCGTTAAAATGATTGAAATTCATTTACGACTAAACGTGAAGATCAATCTTGGACACTTCAAAATATTAGACAGTCATTAGATGGCAGCATTCGAAGAAATGGTTGCCTAATTGCTTTTGAGCGACGTACATTTATCCGTGTTCCTTGTAAAACCATGGTTATAATATGTATATATATATATACGTTACACGTAAATTTCATGATGTACGAAGAAAAATAAAAACAAACAAACAAAGAAGAAAGAAGAACAAACAGATTGCACCCCAACCAATTAAATATCAATGTGCAATGACGATACGAGTATCGTGACCATCCCTTGAATAAAAATTAATCTTTAACGTAACTATATCTCCAACCAATGATGTAGATTATTAGTGTGTGGTAGATTATATAAAGTATAAAATATAGTACTCTATAAATCATCCAATACAAGTAAAACCTTATTTGTTGCCTACGCACTTAAGTCCCGAATCGTGGAATGTCTCCGTGATTTCCACTATTTACCTCGCGATCGCGCATTATAACAGCGCGGCATGCGGCTTAACCGTTAATATTATAAACTTTAGGTGTTAATTAACAAGTAACGTGCGTTTTATAGTCAAAATTCATATTAGGACTGCAAAGCGCGTCTAACCCAACGTTATTATCAAAATTTTACGAACGTATGCATAAAGGACAGAGATTTCGTTGTCGCTCGATTTGCTGTTGCGTGTTTACTTGCGCGTGTACGCGTTGCGTGTGAGGGTGTATACGCGTGTCTTGCGTGTCGCGGATGCGTGTGTCCCTTTCGCGGTGCCGACACTTTGTGAGAGCTGCGCCCCGTGTAGCCGCGTGTGAAAGGCCAGGGTGTAAAAGTCCGTATGTGCGTGTATGCGTATGTGTGTATAGTTGCGTGTTACTCGCGTGCGTAGGTGAGCACACGTATGTTAATATTGCTACCGGTTCCCGAAGACTGATAATACATTACGATTACAATCTAATATGAAGTCCAACTATAAACTCTTCAACAACTATACGATTCACCCTGCGTATCGAATGAATTACTCCCAGCGACTCAGCTTTATAATTAATAGATATCATTATAATTAATTGATTCATTAATATTCTTTCCGGCTGCCGTCTCGCCGTCCCGATCGGTCGGCAGCAGCATCTACGGGAGGAAATTGGCACCACGTTTGCTCCCATTTTATATATTATATATATATTTATATATGTATTTATATTATGTAATTAAATCCGCGCGCGCATACACACCAATCGCGCGAACGATATACATCGTTTTAATCGCGCGGACTTTTCTCGCGGACACTCGCTAAAAATTATCGGCGATCGATACAGCGCTCGTTTTCCTCATCACGAGAAAAAGGAAAAAAGAAAAGATAAAGCTGCCCGGTCTTTGGACATCGTCGCGGCGCAGACGCGGCCGTGCACGAGCGCTCATGATATATTGGATTAGATCATCGATCGGCATCAACGAAACGCGAGCGTAAGCACAACGGCTCCGCGCGAAAAGCAGAGAGGTATCTTCTCTTCGCGCCAGTTAGCAAAATAAGCGACCTGCGCTAAGCAATACGACTCGCCTCGGATCGACCGATCGATTGACGGTGCCGCGATCGAAAACGACACTCCGGTTGCTCTACCTCGACTTCGCGGCTCGTTAATACGAGATTTGGAAAGATTGCATGGGATCTCTCCATGAATTCGAGATGTTAAGCGTTTCGAGGCGAAAAATAAGGGGGCAATTTTGCACGACCCTCTTTCATTTCGATTTAGAGACCAGGTAACAGAATCTGGCCACGAGATGACAAACATTTGATTGCCCTGTCGTTTATGTCAATTTCAGCAAATTGAGAATTAGAGTCCCTATAATATAGTCTGGCCACGCAACACAAAATGGCTGTGTACGTGTGAATCTGGTACGAATGTGTGTGTACAGTGTAAATGTGGAACGTGTGTTCTTTGAATGTACGCTATTTTGAGAGAGTTTAGGATTGACCAATGAAAACAATCATGCTGAGTAGCCGGACTCTACCTTCTAGGAATACTATTGAGAATGAATAAGATAGTATAAGTTAGAACGAGATAGCACACATATAAAGAGGCAGTATATATATACTTTTTCCTCACTATTGTTTTGACAAAATTACTTATAGCCAGATTCTGTTATAGGATCTCTAGTTTGATCTAGAGACTCAAGGACTGCATACAAAAAAAGTAATATCGTAGTGAGTCGTAAGCCATAAGAAATCAACCAATCACAGTCAAATGTGAGAAAAATAATTGAATATGATTGATCAATTTCTTACAGTTTAAGACTTATTACATAATATTACTCCCATTGTAGATGATAAAAGTCTGGACACGATGGGATTTCGTCAAAATTATGCAAGAGAATATATCCATTCTTTCTTTCATTTTCTATCTTTTTCTTCTCTCTCTCTCTCTCTCAGGAATTGACAAAACATGGTGGACCAATCAAAACTGGCTGTCCAGACTCTTATTAGGGGGTCTCTAATTTCGATCTCTCGAAAAGTCGGAGGAACAGCAACGCGTCCCATCGCCGTCGCGCGTTAACGAGCATTCTTCGTTCGGCGAGACAAATCGAATTGGATTTCATGATCACGGTGAAACCTCCCGGCCATCGCGACGCGGAGCGTCAGCCTCGAGATCGCGGCTACGTTTTCGCGCTCGCGTACCTCCGCTCCTCGACGCCTCGTGGAAGGAAAAAAAAAAGAAAGAAAGAACTTATCCCTCACAGCGCTTCGACGTTAGCTACAACAAGCCCACTCCCAAAAAAAAAAGTCACCGCACACTAAACTGTACACGTCGCTGTATATTAATCTTTCCTGTTCCATATATTTTTTTTACCATTTTTGCGATTTTCGTTTGTTAAAAAAGACCCCTACAGGAGAAGTTCTCGATATCCCTTAAGCGTAGAACCTAAAAAAGATTTGGTGTTCGAGAAAGAAGAAAAGCCGAGAGAGATCGGCCCTTTTCCCCCCAATGGCCGTAACTTCAGGGCCGCATTTTCACCGTATACGCGGAATACCCCCCTGTGGCTGCGGCCACTCGCGCTCTCAGTATATATATTCCATTATTTATATATATATATAATTTTTGGGGCGCGCGCGTATGTTATATATATTATGTTTCAATATATATGTATATGCATATTTAAATATATATTTAATATATATATTAAATATATATATTAAATATATATATATATCTCATTTATCTTGCTTTTTGTCTCTTCCGGCGTCTTTAGGATAGCGTGTTCATAGTATCGTTGCTCGTTGAGAGCGCCAACGAGCTCGTCATGAAATCATTAAGATCGATCTTTCTCGCTTCGGGATGTTTGAATTTAAAGTGCGTGCGCAGGTTGTCGCTACGTGTGTACGTGGCACGACAGAGAGGACACTCAAACCTGCCGGGGAAGTGGACGTGGTAGTGGTTCCTGATGTGCGTCACGACCTTGCCGCACAGCTTGCACCTGTGAAGGTTGCAGCCGCCTGGCACCCGGTCAAAGGTCAGCCGCATGTGCCAGGCTTTTGAACCTGCAACATCAACACAAGACAAGTCACTTTCAACTGTTGGCTTCCCGACACGACGCGGCGAGTCGCCCGGTCGTCGGCGACTCGTTTCTCTCTCTTTCTTTTTTTCCGTTTTTATTTTATCTGATTTTTTTTTCGTCATGTTATTTTGATTACGTTATTGTTACTTCTATGCCGTTTCCGTGCTGCTTTCGCTTTGTGGTACTTTTACGTGGATATTTTTTTTTTCTTGTTTGGCTCTACAGCGTCTTTTTCGAGGGTCGTCGGATCCTTGGATACTCGGGTAGGACACATTCGACTCCGTGGAAGTCTCTCGGATTCCAGGATCAAGTCGAATCCTCGAATCCACGGACCAGAACTGTGGACGGATCCCCCGGTTTTGGGTCTTTGAATCTTTGGATTCTCGAAATTCTTGAAAATTCTGAGCTCTCTAGATCACCGAGTCCTACGATCTTGAGACATTCGATCTTCGGAATCTTGAACCTACAGATACTCTGCTTCTCGAATCCTTGGATTCTAAGATCCCCGAGGTCTTGAGTCCCCTGGGATCGTCGGACATTTAACTCCTCGCAGATGCAAATAAGATCCCTCTGTATCCTTGGATCCTCCGATCCTGATCTCACTCTCGTTAATTCGCGCGTTCGTCGTCCCCGAGTTCTTTTAAGTCGCTTGCTTCCCTATCTTTCTACCTTTTTTTCCTTTATCTTAAAAGTTTTTCCCTTCCTCTAACAAATGTACCGTGTATGTATATTATGTATGTGTTAAACCCTAAACGCGCATTAATCGAATTGATAGAGACAGACAGAACGCGGAAGAAACATTTCAACAAATATATAAATAATAGAAAAAAAGAAAATTTAGTTTTTCCTCTTATCACGTTTATCATGAAAGAAATACCGGCACAATTTAAAAATATCGCTTTTCGTAATCGGATAAATTGATTCGCGAAAATTGACGCACAGTGGAAAAAAGAGTATTATGTATATTAACTTATTAGGAAAGCAGCTTATGTATTACTCTTGAAATAAACGTCTCGCGCAATGTCGTTACGATTTCACGATAAACCGAGAAAATACGAGATCTTTGATTAAAAATCGATCACTTATTACCGCGGCGTTCGCTTTGAGACGTCGCTGCTTTTTATGCGTGGATTGCAAGACGTTATGTCGTTTAAATAAATTTAAATAAATTGAACCGCGAGTTCATATACCAAATAATTTCGTCGCTCGAGAGACGGTCTCTCTCTTTTTCTCTTTCTTTCTCTCTGTGCGCAAAAGACACGCTTAATAATTCTGTATTTAAAAACATGGAATTTCGCTTTGTGAGAGCCATGAGCTCTTACAGGCCATTTTCGCGAATATCTGACATAAAAAAAACGCGGTCATAACGAAAGAATAAATATTAAATCAAGCGACGCTTCGGGCCAGTAAACTAAACGAGCAACGCCGCCACTCTCGTGTATTTAACATAAATTTTGCATTTTGCACTGCCTTCGTAAAATGATAAAAATGACTCACATGTCGAACTAGAAAATGAATTTTTTCGAATTTGTCATTAACGCTGAAATGTGTTGCAGCAACCGAGAAATTCGCGGCACAAAAGTTGAAAAATGCGATGTAGATTTTTTTATTTCTATTCTCTTTTTTCCAAATTTTTTCGCTCTTTATTCCGCTGCTTCTGAATTCCAGATTATTTTACGTAACAGTTACGTAATCGTTGACTAATGGGAACATAGCTAATTTTCAGATATACGATTGTCATTCAATACGAAGAAAGTGCAAAATACATCTTAGGAATGTGCACCAAGTAACGAAAGAGCTGCGTCGAAGATATACACCGCGCGTCTTCGAAGCGCAAACAACTTGCCTCTCAACGCGATCGAAATACGAGATACTCGAGGCAAACGATGAGAACGTGCGATTAAAGCGTCAGACACGTAAGTTCTCGTTAAACATCGATCAAACTCCAAACCAGTGCGATTAATCAGAGAAAAAGCGTAAAATGGGCGTACAAATTTTGTGCGTAGCCAAAGCGAGCTGATCATAAAGGCTTTTCTCGTTCTTCCGGTATCGCGTTAATCCCTCGAATGCTTGATATTGATAAACGTGCTGTGAACAAATGATATTTCTGTGTATATAATAATATAAGGTATATATATATATATATATATTATTCCGCATATCATGGCGGCAGATAATAGACAACCAATCAAATTTTTGCTCCAAAACTAACGCGAGAATATAAAAAAATTGTTTGAAAATATGTTTGCGTTTCTAATAAATTTAAATACCAAACTGAATCTTTTAGTTAAAAGTCACAAACTTCTTTTCTGTTAAATGGCCTTCAGAAGAACTCGAAGAAGATACGGCCAGAAATTTCTTGAGTGACAAAATGCAGTTAAGAGTTCCTTAGAAACTTTTAATGTCCGCACTCGGCGATTCTTCTGATGCGATTCAGAAGTCACAGAAAATGATCAAAACGTCTGACGTAATCGTATTTTGACGTATATCACCGGTAGCTGTCATATTGCTGTTATATCATTTACAATTTGGAGCAAATTTTTGATTGGTCAAAGGCAGCTATCATATTGGATGTCAAATTATATACAATTATCTTTAATCATTTTTATTTAGATCGCAACTGCTCACTCAATATGTCGTTAATTTAATTAAAACAGTCAAGTTAAACAATTTAACTCAAGAAGATATATTAAATTTGACTTAAATTTAGCTTACTATATTTATTAATTTACTAATTATAAGTGCATATTCTCTAAATTCTTTGAAGTAGAATCTCACTCTGAAGAATAAAAATTGAACCAGAGAAAAAGAAACTTAACTTTTAATCTTTAAGAGTGATTTCACTCTTCAGAGTGTGAGATTCTAAAAGTTTTAGAGAATACATAAAAACTAATCACAGAAATAGATTGCTTTACATTTTGACACACATGGAAGATAAAAATAACAAAATGTTATTCAACTTACGACACTACCATTGCTTTTTTGATATTTAACAGTGTGAGCATCTTTGAAAATGGTATACCTTATATTTTTATATGGATACGTTCTTGCAAGCAAAAAAAAAATAAAAAGATCATCACCGACCTGCATTGTTACTAGACTAACTTTCGTTTTACGCGCGGCGTTTCTCCAACAAGATACGTTCAGACAAATTATGGTCTCCGCGAGACATTTTGACCCAAGAAATTAGGCGGTGCACCGCGTAGCCGACATTATGCCGGTCGGCCTAGTTAATTAATGAAATGATACATATACGTAAGACGACCGAACTAATTATACTCCCATATCCTAATGCACGAGCGAAACGAGGTCGTTGTATTATTCAAGGACACCAAATGGTTCTGTCTGTCTCGAGGCACGAGTGCCTGACACCAAAATCTCAAACAGAAGAGATAGACTCGAAACGTGATGGAGTACTTTGCGAGCGGTATGATGCCCGCAGTGCTCGCATATGCGCGAGTATGCGCGCTGCGTTGTGTGCATAAACCCAATAATGTCGTGAAACCCCTCTGTCGCAGAGACGCATAGAACACCTCAGAATGTCAAATCCCTCTCTTCAGGCTTGCACTCCTTCGTAAACCTCAGAAGATCTTTCTCCCATTATAATCTCTATTAAAACGAGCAATCTGCATGTATATATTTTGCTAATAAGTAGAAATAAATGTTAACGAAAAATAAATCTTTCGATATTGCTGTATTCATACATGGATTGAAAAGAAATATACAAAATATATTAGTTCAAATTTAAGTCAAATAGTCATGAAGTCAGTTAAATAGAAATGTATCTTTAAGGAAATATATATAGCCAAAAAGCAGATGCAAGTTTTTAAACCTTTACAAAGGATACAATCAGAGAAATATGAATTATAATAAATCTTACTCAAGGAAAAACTGTAAGAGTTTAAATAAAGATCCCCGCCATCTAAAAGACGTCTGAGAAAATATATGATAAAACTGACGTCACAAAATTATCCATTTCAAAGTATGCATAAAACTATTTTAATTTATTTTTATGGAGAGACGCGAACTGTGAGTCGCGTGAAAGTGATTTACTCCTGCAAACTCCGCACGACAGGGAAATGACACTCGAGGTGCTCCATGATCTGGAAAAATGGAGTCCCTGAAAGCTCACACCGCCATTCGGACTGATCAATATTCGTTTTTACGTGCCTCACTTAAGGTATTTGCACGTACCTGGGATATCCGCCGACAATCATAATGGAAACGATAAGAAAAAGAAAGGCATATCCCGACGGTATAAAAATCCATAAAATTTTATTTTCAGTAGATAGAAATATTTAACGGAAATGTCTACTCTTATTAACTTGCCGGTTATTTAGGATCTTCATATTTGAAAATTTTCTTATGTCTTTAACTTAGAATCTTCAAATTCTTTTTTGAAACATTTTAAATCCTTGAATCTTAAATTATTCATATTTAAGAGGATAAAAAGAAATTACAAACTTTTCACTAAGGAAACATTTGCTGCAATTATCAAAGGAATAATACGCTGCAACTTGCATGCAACGTTATAGAACACCTTGTAGAATGCCATTTATTATTGTCGGGGCAAGACCATTTCGAGATCCGAATAGACTGACTGAACTCCCGCGGGAGACTCCATTCCGGCAATACCCCAAGCATGATATCGCGTGTTAACCCTTTGCAAACCGTATTTTTGCGATGGTTACCCGTCACGTGTCACTTTATTTCACCGCGAAGTCAGCACCGTACGAAGCGAAGCACATTCTAAGGTAAAAATACAAGGAATCACTGGAGAAAAGAATTTTGTGAGTAAACTCGCGGCGATATAAGTGCGCGGTAATAATTACATAAATATAATATTTCAACAATATAACTACATAAATAAATATTAAACTCATAATCTACGAAAAAAATAAAATTATACATTTTATAAATTACCTTATATCCAATAAAGTATTATTATTATCGTTATTACTGAACTTATTTTCTGTTACTATAAATAAGGAATTAGTCGCCTGTACCGCCGCACAACATAGAGAACCAAAAGATCTTTGCGCACTGTATTTACACGTATCTGCAATAATTACAGCACGGGCTTATTTCCCCCGGACTATCCTATGTTTCAAAGCGTCACCTTATACGCAGCTACTCAGGGAAATGATGGATACCACAAAGGGTTAAATCGCTGTCTACCCCCTCAACAAGCCGATTGCCGCCGCGGTGTATCGTCGTATCGATCGGCTGCATTCACGCTAGCTTCCGTTCTCGATTAATGCGCGATTTAAATAATATTCGCGTGACGGCGCGGGGGCAACAGAGAAAGAAGGTGAAAGGTCACTACATGCTTCCGATCGATGAAAGGACCGGCGCCAAGAAACGGTTCGCGAAACATGGTAGAGACTGGGAAAGAGGAAGGGAAGAAGCAGACGAGTTAAAAAAACTTTCGTTGGTCCTGTTGACCGTCCGATTTTCAGTGAAACTCGATCGCCCCAGCGTTACTTTTTCATTTCCACTTTTCCGAGTTTCCGTGACGAGTACTTGCGGAATGCAGCCGCGGGAACGACGCCCCGTCGACGTTGTAAAAAAAAAAGGCTTTGTACACGGTCGCTTTTTTTATTATACATATACACAAGGTTGGGAGCGATATTTTTAGATATACATGTATGTATACAAGTGTATCTTTTTTTTCTCTCTTGTTAGTGCAATAGCCTCGGTTAGATTCGGTTAGAACAGTGTTTTTCAACCCTTACTACACGATAAAAATACCTTGAGATGCACGAGAGATCGATGATGCGTCACGGAAAAATGCGATTACGGAAGTTGTATCAATAACGGAGAGATATCATGAAATAATTATCACTTGACATTTAATTAAACTATTTCTAGCTACACGAAGAATGTGAGGTAAGACAAATAAAATTTGCAAATAAATTTTCAAATTTCTCCAACGTTATTGATGTATCTCTTCCGCACAAAATCACAATAATCCCTTTGATCTTGATTTCAATAAAACAGACACGTAACATGACAGGTATTTTACAAACTCCCGATGCATAATTACTTATTCTACAGTCATTTCGTGAAATGATCGAGAAACAAACTCAGCTACTCGTAAATGCCTTTCTCGAACACCTTGTTGTTGCTACTTGCTTGAGATTCGTTTCAAAAAAATAAGATAGGCTTTAAAAAGGTTTTAAAAAGACAATCGCGCGCGAATTTTTATTCAGATCAAATTTTTCGCGGCATGGAACAGAGGTTGAAAAACACCGAGTTAGAATACATCCCTTGTGAAGGTGCGAAGTTGTTACGATTACGTTTCACGGTTCGCATAAATTCAGATAAGACAATGTAAGGACTAGATTAGAAAAAAGGTTAGGAAAGTGAAAGAGTATGAAATGAGAAATAACAGAGAGAGAGAGAGAAAATATGAATGAAAAGATACAGTAGGGTCGAAAATGGTGAAGGCAAAGCACCTATGTCGGAAAATAATTTCCGAGAATAAACTCCAAGTAAACGAGAATCTATTCCCTTTATCAGGAGGAAAAGTAAAACTGGCTCTCTTTATACACAACACTATGACATGAACCATTTTGTTACGTGGTCAGACAACAACAAAAAATAGAGCGACTCTCGCGTTCCCTCACGAGAGACACGAAAGTGCGCATTCTCTTTGTTTTCTGGTAAAACTGAGCCCTTTCCTAAAAAAAAAATAAATAAATGAATAAATAAATAAAAATAGTATTCGAATACCAAATCACGAAAGTATCGAGTCCGGCTAAAACGAAAAAAAAAAAGCGCAAAACACACGACTGTGATTCGCGATGGGTTAGATTAAATAATCATTGTTTATTATTTCAAATCTCTTCTTGTGGTACAAAAATATTACAATATTTGATCTGGTAACTTCTTGTCACCTTTGTTTACTCGCTTAAATCTTAATATCTGACGTGCACGCCAAAAAAAATTTTTCCGATACTTTCATTTGTTAAATTGGTCTTGAGAACTGAAGCTTCAACAAGAAAACCGAGACTACTATGAGAACTTCCCATTGATATATAATTCATAATAAATATGAATGATTCAAATGAATAGAACATCGACTCTTGGAATTCTGCCACATGGTTTCACAAGCTCGATATTGAAGACGTCAAAATGTTTACGTCCAAATGTGTTATAAATTCGTTGCTGATTCGTTCTTGATTCTCTAGTTTTCAATATCTCGGTTTATTGTGAAATTTCGTTATAAACTCAGTTTATGCGTCAAATAATACAAAACACAGTAGCAAAAAATTTCGTTTGGCGCGCACACATAGAAATCCTATTCTCTAAGTACACAAACATTAATTTCGAAGGTTAATTAAATACTTACGATAGTTGCATTAATCTATCGGCGCATAGGCAGGCATCTTTTATGACACGATTTTTGATAAAGGAGAGGAGGAAAGGATGAAGGAGGGAAGGTTCAGAATAAGCGCGATGGTCAACGCATTAGGCCCTGACGGCATCGTTATCGAAAGTACTTTCTTCTTCAAGCTTGTCAAAGCAAAAAATGCAGAATCTAACGTAAAGAATAGTAAAGATGCGTGATTCGGTGAGAAATCATTTACGAATTCGTGGCACACGCAGGCGATTTCGCGAATCTAATTCTTCGCATTTTTATCAACGTAAATTTATGTATAGACAACGTATAGATGCACTCTAGCTTTGGTTCACCGAGTTCCAGTTGTGCGTTCATTTTTTGGGGCTGAAGCTCTAGAGTGCTAGAACGCCACAGTGTTAACGAAGAAATCAGGTAATTTAAACAAGCGCAATTGTGCGATTTTGTAAATCGTTGAAACGATAAATACCGACTGTGATTAGCAGTATACGTACTTGGAACGAGGGGGAAAGAGGCAAGATTTAGAGCCCTATTCTGTAATTCATTATATCAAGTTCTCAAGAGATAGTTCGATGTGACGGTATCTTGCAACAATTATTATAACAGATATATTCCATTATATACATTAAATGGATGTCTCGATTTTTCTAAAGAAATTTTAAAGAAGTTTTATATATCTTTGACAGCTTATTTTCTAAAAGAAGAATCAAACATCATCCATGTGATAATAATTGGATTATATATCATTTATGTCATTGGAGGCATAATACCAAAAGAAATAAGAGAAACTAAAGAAATTATATTATTATTTGATTCAAATTACCAAATAACAATAGCAGGTTCGAGAGATTCAGAATAGTTTTAATTCTTATTTCATATTTTACGTTTTTAAATATTCATATTTGCTCAAATATGTATATAAAAAAATATATATAGTGTGACTTTTTTAAATATTCCTTACTTTCTTCTTTGATGTCTAAATCAAGTTCTCAAGAGATTGTTCAACGTGTCGACATTTTGCAACAATTATTAACAGATATATTCTATCATACATACATTAGATTAAATGGAGGTCTCGATTTTTCTAAAGAAATTTTGAAGATATTATAACAGTAATCATATTATGTTGTCATTGCAAAGATATCTTATATAACAAAAAAGCTGCGCAACGACACTATAATGATGTCGTAATTTTCATAACGAATTACAGAATAGGCGCTCAAAAATCATAAGCCCATCAAATTTTATAAACACGATCCTGTTGAGTGCTATTTAATTCTCGAATAATTTCTACATAATCAATGATTTCTCGAAGACGTTTTGTACAGAAGATTATTAAAATAATTAGGAAGACCGAAGTTCCACAGATCTGACGATCAAGTGCTCAGAATTCTCATGCGACTGGAAAATTCGAGCACCGAACGTTTAAATGAGATCAGTAGACCTGGTGCCTAATTAATGACTATTTTCTCATGTTTTTGGTGAAATACTATCGGACAATGAAAGACGATCCTTTAGAAATATTTGAACGACAAACTCCATGATATAGTCGCGTGAAACGTCGCAAGATTGAAACAGCGAAAACTGCTCAGCGGTCTATTATGGACATGTCGCTGACTGCGCGTGTTTATAGGTAGCGTGACACTGGTTACATTTTAGTTATCGAGCCACAGAATCGATGTCCCGACAATACCAATATTTCTCTTCGCGAAATAGTCACAAACTATTTTCGAACTGCGAAATTAACGTCCGGAAATGAAATTCGATGGCGCAATCCTGATTCGGACGATCGACGCGACGATCTTGATTCGAACGTGACGTCGACTGATGATATAAACTATTATTATGCAATGCAATGTTTTTATTAATATATAAATTCCTTCGATTTCGTAAGAATCGATTTACAGAAAGATCGAAATGTCATCATATTATATAAATCAAATTCGCGTATGCAGAAATAATGCCCATCCGCGATGCGTTGATTGATAGTTTCGCGATGCATCAATTGAATAATGTTGCAGGACTTCAGCTTTGACAAAGAAGAGATGCCGATCGGATGAATGATTGAATGAACCGCCCCAAAAAACCGCCTCTTCAAGATCGTCGAAATGCTTTCACCGTAAAAGACGACTCATGTTTTAACTTGTGCGGTTTTTAACGGTTTTTTGTGAAAAGTCAAATCTATCGAAATCACGTCTAATTTCGTCAAATTTATCAGCACATTAGCGCCGGATTTTCCACAGAATCAAATCACTTTCTCGTCGGAATTTTCCCGTCGTTACTATTTTTACAGCCCGAGAATTTTCAGTGCATGTCCAGTGTACCAATACACGTACCTATTGTTATATACATATACATGCATATATTGTTTTTTTTTTATGCAGTTTACGTATACCGAAGGTATGTAAAAGCACACACGCCAGACACATGCCCGTATTTCTACGAGAATTTTTGATTCTCTTTAGCAACTCGTGTTGCAGTTTGATATTTCGCGCACAAATCATAAAAAGCACTGAGAATAAAACCTCGAATGTGTTTTCTAAATTTTTATTCTTATATATGTCGCAAATAATGTTTAACTTTTAAAAACTAATTTTCAAAAAAGATTGAAAAAAAAATCAATGAAATTAAAATGTTAAAAATTATTCGAAATATACATAGAATAAATAAATCCTAAAATACAATATGTGGGTAATTAAAAAATTTAGAGATAAATTCCTACACAAAGAATAAAAGAAAAAGTAAAAAATAGAAAAATTTACATAAATTAGTTAGAAAAGATCAACTTCTATTATCTCGTGTCACGATTGGGTTCCGCATGTTTCTCGAATAACAAAGTCAGAATGTGAAAAGTGGGTGTGAGAGATGGGTCGGAAAAGGCAGACGGCTGCGCGTATTAGTGTAACAAGCAAGCGTCCATTCGGTAGCGTGATTATTTCCGAGACTTCGAAACTGATCTTATCGCGGGGACGTAACACGACCCTTACAATCACTGGCAGGTGCTCGCTCGCTCTTGCTAGTCGCATTCGCGCGATGATTTATATCGGAATCGCGAGGCACGAACGTATTTAAATGCCCGGCGGGCCGACGGTGGGCGTCGCACGGAAGTGGAGCCAGTCGGAAGTGGAAGTATTTCTGCAAGCGCACAAGACAAAGACGAATGAGGCGGATGCGGTTAGATCTGCTGGAAATTACGGGATCCGATGTTGTTTGTACAAAACGAGCCGTCGTAAATGAGACGCCAATTTTTCTTCGGTCGAGCGAGGCGAGAGATTATCGAGAACTCTAATATCGCACGAGATGCGCATTTCTGAGGTGTAAAAATTTCTATAATACATAAATAAAGAAATAGTTCTCCGAGGACGTTCGGAGTCAATCATTTTAAAACGCAAGTTTACGAGATCGGATGCGCTCTCAGTGTCATTTAGCACTCGTTCCATGTCGACTCAAAACGCATGCCGCTTCTGTATAACTTAAAAGGAAATCTATGGAAGTGTTTTCCTCCGATTTTGATAAACTTTGAATATGTTGTTTTCTAAATAAAAATAAGGGATTGGATCTTTATAAACAAACACATGTATTTGTTCATAAAGATCCAATAGCACTTTTGAAGGTAACATCCTTTTACAAAAAATTGGTTATTGTTTTTCAAAACGAATATTGTCGAAATTATAAGAGATAGAAAAAAGGTTTAAAATAAAAATTAAACCGTTTTAAGAGTACTTCATAATTATAATTAAAATTTTTTTTATTCTTCATAAATAAAAATTTTTTTAAATTATTATTATAAAGTATTTTTCCATTCAACAAAAACCATTCAACTTTTATTAAAAATATTCTTTTCTATCTATATATATTACAGTTTCGACGATATTCGCTTAAAAAAAAAACAAATTTTTTCAAAGAAGAGTTACAATTTTTTTCAAAAATACAGGACGCTTATTTTTATCTAGAAAACAATATATTCAAAGTTCAAAATCGAAAAGGAATATTTCCATGGGTTTTCTTGTTAATAGACCAGTTAACTCTCTCTCTCTCTCTCTCTGACTTTCTTTTCTCTTTTAATCCAATAATAAAATTCACCGAAAAAATTAACAGTACACTGCAATTCTGTTCTAATAAAAAAATCCAATTTAAATGTATCAAATTTAACGTCAAGCGTTTACATTTAATTCTAATGCGCATCTGCAGCTAAAAAGCGTACGATTGCAAGGGAAAGGGTCATCGAATTCTCGCCAATGATACTCCACAATCTCCTCTTTACAAACTTTACCAAGTTAGGGTCGACCTAGCAGCCACTGCCGGCGTCCGTTACCCCTGCGCAAGCATCCCTCAGTTCGAAGGGATGCAAGGGCGGAGGCGAGAAGCGCGCATCCAGCTGCCAGCATCACCGACCGACTAATGCCGCAACAGGGAGAGAAAGAGAGAGCGAGAGAAAGACCAGAGGGTAAAGGTACAGGGGCGAAAGAGACAGGAAGAAAATGGGGACTGAGGAAAGGACAGAATAGCAGAGGGGATGCTTGGAGAGATTTATTATGCAGAGGAGAACCGAGAGAATGGGCGCGAGCCCTTTCGGAGCTTAACACACTTTGTACCGGGCGCTGCGCACGTAAGCTGTCTCTATTTTTCGGCCCGCAACGTTGATATACGCGCGAAGGGAGTATACGTTGATTTATAGTCTGAATAATGCATCCGAATGCACATCTCGACGTGACTTTCGTCTCTTCTCATCTTATTACACTCCGACGCAGATAATACAACTTATTAGCTCAGCCCTTTTTACATCTTCGTAGGACTATAATTGTATCTGACATAAATTCTGCCCAACGTCAAAGAAATTTCTCGTTAAAACGACGCGATTTAGAAGAACGTGGCTCTAAACGTACGAAACGTAAGTACTTAGGAACACACACGTGATAATACAGGTATTTAAGAACGTTCAGTCTAAAAAATCGCTCGCGCTAACAACGCCCAATCTTCGCGTCGCGTGGAACCCGATATTCTCTCTCACACCGGCATCGATCACCGCGCTGTGCCAGAAAAAGCCGTCAAGGAAGAGGGACGCAGAAGGGGCAGAGACGAAGAGACGCAGCAGTGGTGGAGGACGAGCGAGGAGGAGAGGAAAACGAGGGGGATGCAACGACGGGGAACAGGAGAGAACAGAGTGTATTTCCCACCCTCCATTGTATGCATTTCTCTCCTCTCTCTCCTCTCTCTCTCTCTCTCTTTCTCTCTCTCTTTCTTTCTCTGCCTGTACATTCAACTAAACTGCATATATGCTGAGGAGTGTGGCCGCGTGATCTATGTACGTAGATTCAACATAGTGGTCCATACGGTACGGTATTGCTACAGGATTTTACGTCTTCCTCTCGACGAATGACGATCATACCCGGGAAACGACTCATACCTTCTTCTCTTTTATTTTCTTTTTTTTCTTATTTTCCGTTAAACCAGGTGTCACACTAAATTCACACGTGGCTGCCGAGGAAATATCTGCCGCTGCGGACGTTACACCGCAGTTGGATATATTTTTGTCAAAGAATAAACCATTCCCAAAATCTCTCGGGTAACAGTACTTAAATCAGAGTCAAGAAACTGAAGTTTCTTCACGATTAAATGACAAAGCCGATAGTGTGATAGTTTTCCGCTAATTTTGTAAATATTTTTATTAGATTGATGTAAAAAAACACTAAACAAAATCTTCTATAAAACGAAGAAATCTATGAATCGTCGATCTTGAAATCCAAAGATTTGGAAGAATGTCTAAATTACCTATGAATTATTTTTCTGAAATCTGTAATCAAGGAACAAGATTTGTTCTATATACACGATGTCCTCAGATTTTCCGTATAAATTTTAACAGTATATTCTATAAACTAAAATGTTATATGAACGTATAAGAGCTACATTTACAAAAAGAAACCTTTTCAATTCTCGTAACAATCATGTACAATTACAGTGAGTGCAAAAGTATTCGCGTACAAGGAAATTTGTTATAAAATCTTATTTGTAGAAAAATAAATATTAATTAGCAATTTTATACAATGAATGCATTCTGTTCTAACATAAACGAGCTTCGCTGTATTCCTGATTTTAGAAGCTAAATTTCTCAACTGTACGAATACTCTTTGAGCATCCAAACAATACAATTTTTAATTTTCGCTTATTTTTCAGATGATATGTTTTCTTACAATTAATACACATCTTTTTGGTATATATAATTTTAAGAAACATACAGTCTATTTTATTCCTTATAAATATAAATTGTTAATTACCCAGCAAGAAATGATAGTCAATAAACGTCATTAAACGTCGAATCGATGTCAAATTGATGTTGAAATCATCATATCGATATCGATTCGAAATCAATTCGATGACTCATTTCTCGCTGGATAATATTTACTTATATTTTTAAAAAATAAAGTTTTTTTAAAAAATATTTTCTCTGTGTGTATACGAATACTTTTTGCACTTACTGTATATGAAAATCCATACGCAGTTCGAGAAACAAGTTTTTAACGTTAGTTCAATTATAATCTACGGATGGATATGTATAAATTTACAAGAAAACATGATAGTGATTCCCTCTAATTTTAATAAGCTCTTAATATCTCATTTTATAGATGAAAATAAGGGACAAGTAGTTTTTTACAACCTCGATAGTCTAAAGACTTAGAACGCTCACATGGAATGGCATATATGCATATACATATATAGTATTATAGTAATTCAGATTGAATTATATTTAATTATATTTAAGCATTGAAAGATTTAGCATTGACCGTTATGGCCATTACTTCTTATTATTGAGTTTTCAAATGTATGGTTCAATAAAATTCGTATTGTCTAAAAATAAACTTATTGTCTAAAAATAATGTATTATTCGAAACATGTAACTTTGACCGCTTACTGACGTTCTCTATCATATTTATCTGGAAAATAAAATTTTCCAGAGAGAGAGAATAAATTTTAATATTTTAAATCATTAAAATGTTTACGATGTTAGCACGCATATAGTTCATGTTACGTATAGAATTTTAGACAAAAAAGCGCGTGTCTATCGATAAAAGCGTGTTCTGAATACGAACCTTTATGTTTTCGTTACAACTTTTCAATAAAACATTTTAGGATTTATATTTGTTACATTTTGTTCAATTTATTTCAATTCATACTGTTAAAATTTGCACGCAAAATTTGAGGACACCCTGTATATCTACATGATTACTGGTAATTCAATTGTTCCGATGAAATCGTTTGTTGTAAATTACACTGAGTTTCGAGGAGCAACGAAATTCCAACACTGCAAACTTTCCCGATGCGATTGATTTCTGGAGTGCTACCACCGAAACGTTAGAACTTCATTTCAAGTACTCCTGTCAGTATCTATACAGTAGCTTTGCTACAGATCTGCGCAGTACGTACAGTCTGTTCGAAGACAATGCCACAGTCTGAACATGTAACCACTTAAGACATAAGAGAGGATGGTTGATTGAACTATTGCTTGGAAACAGCGATAACGAGGACATCACCGATATGTGCAAAGAGAAGAGCGTATTCTGTATTCAATTGAACATTTGGTACTAATAGTAGTCGAATGTGAAAATTACTTGAATTACTTGATAGACATTAACGAGAATGATTCTAAGAAAAAGTATCAAAAATTTTCAAACGCATGCTTGCGTTACAAATTAGAATTTACATGTCTAATAAATAGAAATATGTTCACAAAATAAAAATTTGATGATCTAAAAATTCTAGTTATAAAAAGGAAATGATTAAAAATACTTCCAGAGATTTACATATGTTGAATAATTATGATATAAATTTTATGATGTAATAATTATAATACAAGTTTAAAAAATTAAAATTAGAACTGTAAATATACGGATAAGATAAAGTTACAAAACTTGAGCTGTTTTATATAGATATCTATAGAAAAACGTTTCTTTCACACTAAAGCTTCACGGTTAAGTGATTAATGGCCTAGCGCGATCAGCAGAGTTTCGCGAGATTCGTGCTAGAAGTTTCTACTCCTTCGAGCAAGGACATATCGACGGAAGCCAACGGCGGCTCCGGTTTCTCCTCCATTGGTTAAGCCAACCACCGGGATTTAAAGTAAGCGGGCACAAGCGCGAAAGACGAAAAGCCTCTTGTCGTGTGCTCAAGAAACGAAACTCTTTGCGAGCGGGGTACCACTCCAGGCACACCTTCACCCGCTGATCCTCTTATTGAGGACACCATCCTATGCCTTCAGCCTCAAACTATCGTCACATCCGTCCGACCATCGTGAGACGAGGATGTTCATGTAATAAGGGTGAGAAGATATACCGGTAAGGAGCTTATTGTCAGAAAAGGATCTCGTCGCTCCTTGGACGAATGTCGCGCTCGCTCTGCCGCCTTTATAAGAGAATATTAAACAATGATGCATCTCGAGAGCACAAAGAAAGCGTCTATAATACATTGTTTCGTCGGTGGAATCGCTTTATTCGACGATCGATGTCGAAAATCGAGAATAGATATCGCTGAACAGAACAAGTATCATCGAGGAGTTCTCAGAGATAGTGATTTTAGAGATGACAATGGGATCAAGATGCAATAGAGAAAACGAGCGAGAGAGTTAAGTGGAGCTTAAACGTGGAAAATAAACAAGTCGGAAACAAAACCAAGTATGAAAACTTTACAAGTTGTACGATTTGAGTAGAACAGCCGATTTAACCTTTTGAGGACCGGCACGTTTTTGATCGACTTTTTTTATTTTAAGTACTAGAACTTTTTTGTCAATGTTATGGGGTTGGGTGGTGAAAAAGGTGGCGCCACTGTCGAGTCCCTAAAGGGGCCTCCGATCCTCCAAAGGTTAAAGATCTGTGATGTAAAGAGTGTGGATTTAAGAAAACATCGAGAATTAATAACCTGTGATATTTTAATTGAGAGCAATTCCCTGAGGAATATGAATTATAAATATCTAGATACTTAAAAGCTTCGCGAAAATAAAACAGTGTTCCATTATGGAGATCATTAATGCTAGAGCGTGATGCGCCTTTAAGCGATAAAAATAGCAAATGCGATAAAAATTTAGATAAGATAAGCGTTTCCAGTCAATTATCAATTTATACGATTTAATCACCAATATTTCTTTCATACAAATTTCTAGGGAATTTGTACGGAATCTAAACAAATCTGAGCAAATATTATTTGTAAAAATCTATGAATATAAATAAAAATATCCGACCTGAAAAACCAGAAAGAACACCGGAACGGATCAATAAAATCGAGGACGAAAGGCATACTGCGAGAGTAATTAGGGTAATGAAGGGCGGGCTGTATAATTAGATGCAACGATGGATCGATGGACCGAGCTATTGCAGGAGGGGGATGCAAAATGCTGTTGAGCTTTTTATCGTTCAACCGTGGAGCGAAAGAGAGGGGGGAAGAGAGAGAGAGAGAGAGAGAGAGAGAGAGAGAGAGAGAGAGAGAGAGAGAGCGCCCTTTGACCGTGCTGCGGCAGGGAAAGTCTCGTGTGATACTAATTTCCATTTGGGCCCTGTCGCCAGGGCTCGGTTCGCTAATGCAGCAACGCCATCCATCCATCCATCGTTTTACCACGTCGCCCAGAGAGACAATTTTCCACCGTTAAAGGTCGGGAAGTTATGATACCGGGGCACTTCCTCGCCGAAACGCGACAAGGCCTCTCACGTCTTGCACCTAGGTATAGTGTAGCAGACATTACGGTTGCACGTCACGGCCAACTCGAGGACATTAATATTACCGGATCCGAATTGTCGCCCCAGCTACGTGTCCTCCTTGTTACAGAGAGACAAAGACAGAGCTCGCGGAAGAATCTGTGCCATTCGGAGAATCTGCACGTGAGAGTACCAAATTCCACGTACCTAAAGTCTTGTAGCGAAACTACTACATCATTGTATAGCATATATAATACAGAGCGCGAGCTTTTAATATTTTACAGATTGTTTCTCTCGGTAAGAAATGAAAAAGAAATGACATCTTCGTAATGAGATAGAAATAAAAATGGGAGAATATAATAAATGAATATAAAAGAAAGTTGGATTTAAAGAAGTAACATGGGACATTTGTGCATGTCAGATAAACTGCTTCCGTTATTATTTGGCAAGGAAACGCTACTATGGTTTCCAGTCCGTTTGAGTCTCAAGAACAACATCCTTCCCATGTCATGTTATGCTTTGAATTGGCGTTGTTTGTCGTCAGCTACTAATGGCTACCAGGTCAGAAAATAGTCGATATGTCATTGATAGAGCGATTCCGAACCCTTGTAATTTTTACTACCACTCGGTGCAATCGATACGGGCCTACCAGTGCGGTTTTAACTCGCGAAAAGGGTTTACTGCTTCCTTTATGAGAAAAATAAGAATTTAAGACCTGAGAAAGCGGAGCGACTTAAATTAGAATTTAAGAATTGAGAGACCTTAAAATCTCCAACAATTCAAGTTTTCAAGTTTGAACTTAATATTAAAACGTAGTATCATATAAAGTATAATATCATAAAAAGTGTCTAACGATAATAGAAGTTAAGAAAGCAAATTTCAAAAATTCCGAGCTACCGAAGACAGACTTGAAGACGATGAATCAAAAAGAAATGTCTTTAACGAAAGAGAAATAAAAATGGGAAGACTGATAAATGAACATCTTGGCAAACCGTACCGTATGATTGTTGTTCACAATCAAAGTAAGTGGTTATAAGACAAGTGAAGTGAATTCCACACTCCCGGAAGTTTTGCATTTTCATTTTTTGCCAGTTCCGGAAACCATGACGCTGCTAGAATGCATCTGCTCACGAGACGACATTTGTTTGTTGTGTAACGTGTGTGAGCGTAGAAAGAGGGATAAAACGCGCGTTCTCGCATGAAACCGCGGTGTCGCTTTGTGCGAATGAACAGATAGCAGAAGTTCGTCGCGCCGGTCACGCGAGAATGTTTCGAAAAATCGCGAGAACGTCGAGGAATTCCCTTAGGAAGCTGACGACGCGGACAGAGAATTTCAATAACTGCGAGATGTCGCAAGTATGACGACCTTGTTATACTTAATTTCGTAGAATCTACTTGAAAACTTCGGTTAATCCTACGCGCGACGTTCTTTCCACCGGTTTTAAGTAGACTAAAGACTTTCGCGAGATAGCAACTATAATTAAGTTTTGATGAAAAACAATTATTGAAACAGTATTCGCGAGTGTAGTTTGCGTTTGCAAACATACAGCATCTTTCCGAAAAAACCTGAATATACTTTCTTGATCTACGCCCGCTATTGGCGCGAATTCAATGGCTCGAAGATCTAAAAGTGTCGCATCTGCAAATAGAGAAAGAACATAGGTAAAAAAAAAAAAAAAAACTGGCTCGACGCCATTTCTACCCGGAATCACGACAAGAACGACGTAGACGGAGGAAAAAGGACACGTGTGTTACATAACGACGTAGAAGGGCTATGAACGTGTGACCAATGCACTGCCTAAGGGAGATATCGCATTGCTTATTATAAGTACTATTTTATCATAGTTTAATTATTTATCTCGTGACAAGCGATTTATCCTTGTACTTAAACAAAAGGCACCACAAGTGAGCTCCACAAGGAGTCTGTTCTTATTTTTTTTTCATTACAGCCTATGGGCCCAGGGGACTAGTTTCATCATGACTATTTTTGAGCCTCGACGACTCACACAGAAATCAGTCTTCGACGTGATTCACAACCTACGTCATATAAATATAAAATATACGTATAAATATATAAATCTATATATATTTTTACGTACACGCGCCGAAGAATGTTTTGCATCACCTTCCCATTTACGCAGATTAATCGCGCTGCTCGAGACAAAGATTGCTCCATGATTTACCATTATTTTTGCACACCGTTCTAATAGATTTTATACGTAACGTTAAATATATTCTCGCGTTACACACATATACGAACAAAGATCCCAGGATCAGTAGAACTGTGCAAAACCATTCGCGACGCGTGCGTATAAGAGATACTTAATATCATTTAGATCATATATCATATGGTCCGTATTCGTAGTTGATTCTTATATTCAAGACGATCTTAAGTATGATCTTAAATCAGTCACAGAACCATATTAGCATCTTATTAAGATATTACTTAAGATAGTCTTAATATGAGAATCGACTATAAATACCTATTATTCTTGCTGCGCAGACGATAAGGGAAGATGCTGGAGTCCGAAAATCTAGGAATTTTGAACCCTAACGTCCAGAAACGCAGGAATCAAGAGAAACCTCAGAATGTGAGATCCTCAGAATGAACCGTAGCGGTCCATGGAATTCGGGCGTGATACGGAAGTGACGAAGGAAAGACGATTACAAGATCGAAGGATGATCCGTAATCTTGGAGGAACGTTACTCATCTTCCGTATTTCGGAACGATATGACGTTCGGACAATCAGCGGGAGGTAGAAGAACGAAGTTTTGTACTTGATATTACTTTCACTGAGATCTCCAGCTATACTGATTCTACGAACACTCCGCTATAATTAAGAGAATCTTCATGTCTCACAAGAGAACCGTCGGAAATGTTCATCACCGATTTTGGATACGTAAGGAGGCATCAAGACATATTAAATTCATACTTTTTGTATTTATTTTAAGATTTAGTCCATTTAGGAAATTATTTAAAACCTTTCAAAAAAAAATGGATTTTTCATTTTCAACATTTTCAAAAATGTGAATACACCGTTATTAACACGTTCCATGCCAGGCTAATTGTAAATAACTTGACCACCATGTCGCGTGAGTTATCAGTAACTTACAGTATTTTTGTTTGCATTTGTTATATCTATTAAATAATATGTATCTCATAATAGTTAAAAAATTACAAAAATTATTATTATAAAGAAGGCCTGATACATCAATATTGCATCATACATCGTAATTATGTGTATTCACGATGTCAAAAATTATTTTATAATCACGTTTCTTTTTTGTAGTTAAAATATCAAACGGGCTAAATGGAAAGTCGAACATGGGTTACCGATAACCCAGTTAAAGAGTATAAAATACCATAAAACATTTTTGTATAAAAACTTTTTTCATATAGATAATCTTATTTTGAAGATATTTGCTGATACTGAAGAAGACAGTCTGTTACTTTCGAGAGGTTATTTCGACCTTGAGATAATCAGATAAAAAGTATGGATCTAATATTTTTACGATGCTCTACAACACATCCAAAGCAAAATCGTGAAGAACGGTGAGTTCCGATCGTTCCCTTATCAGAATCAGAAATCTCCGCGTCTTATCTATTAGAATTAAATACTTAGAAGCTAAACGCACAAGAATAAATAGATTTAATTTTAGTTTAAATAGTATTCTATAAATCAAAGAGACGCAGGCGCACACACGATGTAATTGTCACGAATACAACTAGACGGTTCTTGGTGCGATATATCAATCGTCATGATTAACACTAATTAACGTGTGAAATGACATGAGCACAAGTTTCCAGCGCTCTGCGAACGTATGTACGCGAATCTAGGCTTATACTTGACAGGATAGGAAAATAAATTATATAAACGTTAAATTATGTATGTAGAGTGTATGAGGATCTATGAATCAGAAGATCCATGTATCCGAAGGATCAGAAAGACCCAAAGAGTGGAATACATCGATAGACACGGTCCTGTAATTTGCTGTTTCTTTGGTGCGAAACGGATCGTTGTATATACCTATGCAATAATTTAAGGTACTTTAATATCTTAAATTATAGCATTCCAATAATGCCAGTAATCGAGTTCCTGACAGATTTAATTGATTCAAAGATCCTCGCATAATCTGCGGTTAATATACTTTGCACTGTGTATTTATGCAATGCAATAATTACTAAGTTGAGTACGACTGAGGTTGAGCCGACTGAGATTGAGCCGACTGGGATTTTTCCACGAAGAGCTTTTGCTCCATGCGCATAAACGGCAATATCAAGGAGTCCCGTATGCCGTGTTTCAACTTAATATGTCTTTTCAAGTTGTCAGACCTGGTCAACGATATCAAACATATTTGACATACGTGCTTGTCGGGGTTGTGTGATTTCATGTGCTTTTTTATGTTGGCTACGCTCTTGCCGCACTGCTTACAGCACTCCATACCGACCTGCGCGTGCTCTAACTTATTGTGACTGTCTTTATTTATATCCTTTTTGCAAGTCCTTTTGCAAAGCGGTATTCCTGGAATACAAGGTCCTGTTTCGATGAATTCATCATAATAAATTAACGATGCCAACTGTGTCTACAATTATCAACCCAAAATACGTAAAGATGATCGATTCCCGTTACCATCCTCAATTTCTTTTATTTCTTTGCGCAATGTCTAGTCTAATGTCTCAATACCAAACTCTTTAATTAATTTTAAAAAAAATTATACGTATACTTGTTTTTGTTAATTGTGTAACTAAACGTATGAATGTAAAATTATGAAATAAAAGATCTCAAAAATAAATGTTAAATCCTTTTTTATTATCGGAATTACCAACTACCATGAACATAAATGTAATTTCTCTTGTAAAATGTTTGAAATGCAAATATTTTATCACAGCTTTTACCTTTTCATTGTAAAATGTAAAAATTATATAAATATTTAGATATGTAATTTTTCTCTAAAAAAAAAAGTTTTTGAAGCAAATATTATTTTAGAAAAATATTATTTTGCTGATCGACACAGATAACAATGTTTAAGTATTAATAAAATTTTAATTGATAGTTATACGCAAAAAATACCACAAAAATTTATATTGCAAAAATGTAATATTATTCTAATTCGTGAGGTTAAAATTTATTTTATTAATTTTCCAAGAGAGAATCTTTTTCACTATTTTATAATATATTTTTAAAAAATTACTTTTCAATTTTTTTTATTTTGCTATCGTTCTAATATAAGAAATTGTCATTGCAAAAAGAAATATTTTCGATGATAACGTTAAATAGAACATCCTTTATGCTTCCCATAAGTTACACTCTACGTCAAATAGTTGCAGAGAAGAAGAAATTCTCTCAAATGCGTTCAAAATCACGAAGATATCATAACGAACACCACACTCGTATTTGTACAGGATGATGTACTAAATAGAATTGCTTGATTACCTTTCTTGTTTTTATAAGCACTGGAAATACATGAAAATCTTGCTTGTTGCGGAGAAGAAATAATGTAGAAAAAAAAAATATAGAAAGATTCTAGGATATAATTAAAAAAAAATTGAAATTCCTTTGCGTTTATCGAAACAAGACAGAAAATCGATCAATTCTATTAAAGACTTCACCCCGTGCTTTTTTTCATCTATAATTACCTATTCGTAGCAAATGTCAATACCATGTAAAAAAAGCGCAATTCTACTGTCATCTCATCGCGTTCCAAGAGACTAAAGATACTGTCACAATACAGTACAGGAGAGAAAGAAAAGAGAAAAAAGATGTCAAAGTTGACCTACTGGAAAGGAAACCGAATGAAAAATAAACATTCAAGTGTGCGAATTCCGGCGAGAAGATTCGCCGATTCGACTCCACGGTAAACGCTCAGTCTGCAGAGATCGCGATACGGACTATCGACTTTGTCCCCAGCTCTTAAACACCGCCCATACATAAATTGCTCCGTCGGAGATCAAACGCGCGCATCTCGCGACCACTGGCAACTATTGCATAATGCAGCTCGTGCAACATTTCAGCTAACTAGATATAATATGAATATGCAATCAAGAAGTACGTAATCTAGTAACTATCAACGACAGCGGCGGCAACGACGACGATGACGACGACGACGACGACAACGACGACGACGACGACGAAGACAAGATCGCTATGAGGTCGAGGATGCGAAAGATAAACGAAGAACAGCGTTAGCAACAGAATCTATTTAACGAGCGGTTTAATCGCGTATGCTTCTTCGGATATAATCGTTAGAAGAAAAAAAATGATACTTAAGGTCTTCCTGCTGCTGCTGCTACTGCCGCTGTTAGCGACTGTTATTAATGTATTGACGATGCGTAGTGGATAAGAGTCGTGACTATAAATAAACGTGACGTATTAATGGATGAACGATAGAAGATATTTCGCGAAAAGTGAAATTTTACCTATATACTTTTCATAGATTACGTATATAAAACTTGAATCCTCTGGATCTAAGTGGATCTTGCAATCCCTGACTCCATGGAGATCCTCAAGTTAGAGAATTTACAAATTCTAGAATCTGATAATCTAATTGGAACATCTTAATCTCTAATTTTAGGATAAGTTTTCGGGATAACTAGAATCCTCGGATCCTTCGCTCTTGTATAATCGCGTTAACCTTCATATCCGTCTCGTGGTATCAAGTAACGTAGTATAGGAAACGTCTTACGTAACGAATTTTTTTTTGCCCGCGGCCGGCAATTTTATTAACGCAAACGACGGATTGCGCAACGAGATGCGCAACGACTGCACATTTTGTTGCTAATATTCTCGTTCACTCGTGTAGATCGAAACGAACAGCGCAAGAGAGACGTGAGAATATAAGATCAAGATCGCCAGGCACGGTGACGCAAGATACGGCAAAAGGGTATATAAGAGAATAGGAAATAAAAACAGCACATAAAGACATGCACAGAGAGTCCCGCCATGGAAGTATCGCATATATGCGTACATCTGCGTCTGCACGTGCACGCAGTGTACGTATATATGCTGTATATATATATATATGTATATGTCTTATATATAATATATATGACATAAGTATGTACATATCTCATTTCGCACACACGACACACATTTACACGCATTCACGCAAATGGAGTTCGTTAATGTGGCATCACGCATTCGCACGCACACGCGCCACGTGCACGTGTAAGAACAGCGAGATGAACTCAGCCAGACGTACCCACACACCATCACAATCTCGGACACGGATTTAAAAAAAAAAAGAAAAAAGATATGAGATAGGAGTACAGTCCATTTGCTGATACCAGTCCCAAACCAACGAGAGTTTTGTTATGTTTTATTTCTTTCTGTATATGTATTAACACACGTAATTAAAACTACCACAATGACGTAGCAAATGCACGATACCATCACCACAACACCAAGGGTTCATGTAATATACACATGTAGTTATATATATATATGTATATACACAGAGCTCAGTGTATATGAATATATACGTATACATATACGTACAAATACATATACATGTACATACATATATATATATATAAAAAGGTCTTTCATTTTCTAAAGTTACACTCACTACACTTGCCAGATTTGGAAATAGAGGGATGCTCGCTTCGGACGACACCTACGTACGACTCGACTCGTGTCAAATCCTTGCAAATACGTGCATGCAAATCTCCCTCGATTTCTTAGATATAACATATTTCCCACATATTGACAAAGAAATCGTTTTTCCCATCGAGCATTCGATACGCGCAAAATGACGAGTTTGATTCGCGAATAAAGCGCGACGTTTTACAACGAATAAATGTTGAATAACGTTGAATAGCATCGTCGTATCTTTTATTCTGTTTACGAGTTTAATATTTAATCCCATCCGAATGATAATATCTGAGATAATATCGAGTACGATTTTCAACACGCATAATGTACAAGTTAATCACAGCTCAGAACGACTTGGTACAAAACGTAGAAAAGGAAATATGTTAAATCTAAACGAAATTTTGGTCGTAAAGTTGGATATATGTGTGCAGATCTTACCATCAAGTCCGTCGAGCATTTCCGGAGGATTATGGTGCTCAGATGACTCAATCCCTTGAACACCATCACTGAGTGCTCCTGCCGTGGTCCCTCCATCTTCTCCTATCAGTCCAACTGGATGACCCTGCAAATGACATAATCACAGCTTTATAAATAAATAGCCGGCACAATAGTATGAAAGCTAGTTCACAATTTATGACATTTTAATTCAAACACTATCTGCAATCACATCCTCGAAAGACGAAATCTTTGTATTCTTGCAAATTGTTGTTTCTCAAGCTCTGTTAAATCCTCAAACTCTTAAATTAAGTTTTTGAGATGATCAAATTTAAGACTTCTTGAAAACAAAATTTGCATTTTAAGTTTTTAAATGGTTCTTATAATTTTTCATGTTAAACTTAATGTGAACATTTAAGTGACATATATAAATTATATAAGTATAGCTTAAACTTAGTAATGTTATTTAAATTTATACATATATAATACTTATTTGATACTTGAATATTTTGCATAGTTTTGAACAAAAAAATAATTAAAAAGGAATATATCTAAAAAAGTTTTTTGTTCCTATTTGTATAAAAGATATAATAATATTTTTAATTGTAGGAGGTTAAATGTAATCAATATAATTCCAAAGAAAAAAATTATTTTCAGAACAACTCGATTTATTGCTCAAAGATATAAGATATCTGTCACAGAACATGATCTCAAAAATATATACTTTGGCATATTTTGTCTTACATATTGAAAATTGTGTAGTACGCTCATATAATACATCAAGTATATAACAACATATAGAATTATAATGTATACATTTAAAAAATGCAAGTTCAATTTTTTTGTACAGTCCAATCATCTTGGAAATATTGTCTCATCATGAAGTAATTACAAAAACAAATTTGTATGATGATATAAAAATTCCAAACTTCATTCACTTATTTATTAAAGTTATTTGCATAATTTTTGTAATTATATAAATTTTCATCAATATCTTTATGTCCTATTTAAATATATAAATGATTTTATCATATATTATCTCAAGTAATATATATACATATTACAACATAACATTGGAAATGTTACTATAATGTATTAACAGAATAATTACTGTATTAACATTATTATATAAGTATAGTTATGCATTGTCCTTTTAACAATAAAATAATGTACACACATAAACTGTTTTAACTTTATAAGCAATAATAATTTTAACAGTGATAAAATTATTTGATGATAAGGACTTGCGTTCTTTGAAAATATATTTAACAAGTGTAAACTTATTTGTAATATTGTTGCAATAAAATGACTATGGATTGAATACAATCTAAAAGTAAAAAAGTCCAAGAGAAATGTAAGAGAAATGGGGAAAAGGAATCTTTGGAAGATCTGAGAGTATTTAATTGTAAGAAATCTGATAGTTAAGGTGGTTCTACAGTAAATCGAGTTATTGTAAAAATGTCTTAAAAATTTTTTAATGTAAGGAAGTTGAAGTACTTGGTGTGCAAAATTCTAGAGTAGATTATTGATGAAATAAAAGAAAAAAAATAGAGACGCTTCTTTGACTAACTACACATAAACATTACTATAGATTTCTCTAAAAAAATGAGATTATAATAGTTAGGAGTTAAAAAAATTACGATTATAATGATCACAAAAAGTAATAAGTTATCAGCCGTTCTGGAAAGATATTTAATGTTGAAATAGTAAAATATCGAATTTTTACAAGAACAAATTGTACAAGAAACTCCTTTTAATTCACTTTTGCATATTAAATATCGTTTATTTCATACTATTTCATTAAAATATGCACGTAGTTTTAATATTTTATCCAAATTATGCAGATACGTATATTTGTGATTTTGGGTGGGCCCTGGTAAGACACCCCAAATTTTCGGCACTTTACTGTAGAACCACGTTAAATAAAAAATGTTAAAAAAAACAATGCACTTATAACATATTCTGTTAAGTGTCTCATTTTGTTTTAAATTAAATAAATAAATACAGCTATGTGCAAAAGTATTAGGAACTTACAATTTTCTCACATTTTACGAAAAGTTAAATATCTCACTTTAAATTTGCGTTTGAATTGCTTTTGTCTATTTTATTCCTAAATTACATAAAATTGAAAAATGATATCTTTGCAATATTTTTATATTACTTCAAAGCGCTACAAAGTAAGACAAAAATATTGCAAAGATATCATTTTTTAATTTTATGTAACTTATGAACAAAATATAGTAGACAAAAGATTTAGACGCAGATTTAAAGCCCTATCTTTACGCTTTAAAATGCGTGATTGAAAACTTCCCTGAAGTTTCTTTTCACCGAGATATTTAACTTTTCGTAAAATGCGAGAAAATTGTAAGTGCCTAATACTTTTGCACATGGCTGTATTATAAGTTTGCATAAATTGTCGCGGTTTAGTAAGGCAGGAATTTTTCAAAATTGTTATGTATTTCGTACAAATATGTCGAATATTTGTAAACGATAAGTCTTTTAGGTATTAAATGAGCGCGAAATTAATTACAAGTTAACAGATCCAGATAGGATACAATGATAGGTATCAAAGCTAGCATGTTTTTGTCGTATAAGTATAATGTTTTCTTTCCTCGTTTTCTTTTGCTACGCACAGCTTATGTGCTTTACATTTATCATGATGGTTCACGATCTCTAGTCTAAAATTGCCATTTCCCGCAGCAAATGAAGTACGAATTTCTGGTATAGATTCGCTCCACTTTCTACAGTATTTGCAAAACATAAGATTCGATAGTTCATCGTATTGCAGCCAGGAATATATGCCTAACCATCCCGGTTTAAATTTACCAGCCTTTCTATTATGCGTAGTACGCTGCAAATTTGCGCACTGAATTGTCGGTTGAATTATAGACAATCCTGGTTCCTGATTTATTTGTAACGATCTATCACTTTCAAGTCTCTTAGCAACTGAATATTCGGGTAACGATTCGTACGACTGGGTTTGATCAATGCTATTGCTTTTATACGAATGGTGTGTGTTCATAGGTTGACGGTTCACGGCTTGACTTAGCGGATTATGCGAATTTCCGGGGAACTCAGACGCAATTCCCGACATATCGACATAGAGAGAACCTCCAGCCATGATGGCACTTTCGCGAGAAACTTGCACCCCAGCGGAATCTGGACGATTTGAAGTCATGTTCTGTACATCCATAGTTTCATCACTCTTCCCATCTCTTTGAACCTCCCACTCCATATTAGTCTGTCAACAGAGAAGGAAAGGATATGTGCTTAATCAACACATCTCGACCAATTTTTTTTTTTAGCAGAAAAAGCCAATTCTGTAATCTCTAATTAGAAAAATCCCTTCCTTCCCATGTTTGTTTCGACTATAGGACGACGGTAGGTAATCGTCATCAATTGTGGGAACAGTAACGAAACTCCGTTATAGGGACAATTACCTTCACGATATATCACGAGAACTTTGCACTTCATTTACGACTGTGCAAAGTGTTTTAAGCGAGAAGAAGCATAAAGCATCTTCGGAAAAAAGGCGGATATAAAATAAAAATACCTTAATGGATACATAGAATCTAAGTTACATGCTGCAATAATATCAGGATACTTTGTTACGCGAACACTTCACACCACAAAATGTTCAAACAATTTACACGTGCATTCTTTTAATATTTAAGTATTCTCAAAGAAATATTTTACAGAAATAATGTATTAACTAGTAATGCATAATTACATAATTATTTAAAAATTACATGTCTGGAGATAAATGTAATAAGATAAGAAACAATAAAATTTCCTAAGCTTTTTTTGTAGTGCATGTGACTTTAGATAAAGAAACCAAGAACATAAACAGTCTTATCATTATTATCTTTTATGCAATCACGATAAATACATCAGAAAATAATTTCCTTCAACTGCAATACTTTCAAATAAATTGAGGTACTTATAATAAACTCTTTATCAACAAGGAAGATTATATACACATATATTTTATTGCATGTAACAACATAGATCGTGCAAAGTTAAAAAAAAAATTTTAACAAATTTAGTGTTCTACGTTATTAGACAAGTGAATGCACAAGAAAAAGCAAAGCGAATACATATGTGCAGGGCAGAAATAGAAAGAAATGATTAATTGAAACTAAAATATGAAATGCATAAATGTAGAAAATTACTTACGGGGAGGGAAATATTGTCATGGAAGTCAGGCAAGTGGTGATCCACCTCTTGTTTAATAGGAGCCTGCGGTTGTGAAGCAGGGGACATGGGTCGACCACCATCTTCCATCTCAACTCCCAGGGCATTATTTAACTTTGGAATCACAGGAGGACTTGATTTGTAACTACACTGCGAGGATGTCTGAAAATAATCAATAAAAAAGTTTTCTTCATCTTTCTCTGAATGCTATATCTCGACATGATTACTAATTGCAAGATTTTTTTTTTGGGGGTTAAGAACTTTTTTTTATTTAAATAAACACTCATCGGTAGATTATTTCCTTTGCTTAAAAACGTAATAGATGGATTTATTATAATAAACTGGCTAGATTTTTGTTGTTCGATAACGTTTACTATTATGTACTTGTAATCAAATTGCATTTGACGTTTTGGAATAGACACAGATTACATCTCTTTCTAAACGTGTGAGTCTTACGTCAAAATATATGTAAAAGTATATAGGAAGTACATTATGATTAGAAACTCTACAACAGAGTTTGGTCATAAACAATTTTGTCAAAACAAGAATGAAAAAGAAGAGTATATGTATTATCTCTTTTTATACATGCCATCTCATTCTAACTTATATATATTACCTTATTCATTCTAACTTACTTAAAGTTGACTAATACAACAGACCAATCAAAAGTTTGTCATTTTGTGGCCAGACTTTGTTATAGGATCTTTAATTATAATGATATCTGTCTCATGAATTATACAGCAGATAATAGCGTTTGGCCTGAACTTTTCAAGGTTATAAAGTTATTTGGAAAGCTGTGCAATCACAAGCACATGTATAATTTGTTGATAATATGTATGAGACCACAATCAACCAAAATTTTAAGCAGTAGCACAAGTATAATGATATATAAACAGAAATTAGTATTCATATAATCTTATTTAAAGAAACAGCATTGCTATAAATATTGCATGTATGTTATTTTATACAGTTAATAATGTGAAAATGTAATGTAATATTTAATATTGTTACAAACATAACGGATAAAATAAAAATTACATCCAAAGAGGCCAAAGAGACAATCTAGAATGCTCACAAAAAAATTATGTTTGCATCAACTTTCAGAAGAAATACTTATGTTGCTCATTTCTGTATAATTTTTCTTAATCAAGTTTTAAGATATATTTAATATGACACGCACACGAGTCATGATAAATGTACATGTGTTACAATGAATAAAAATGATGACACATAAGTCACCTATCTCGTAATACAGTTACAGAAGAGAGTAAACGAGTACGATATCTACCTGAGAATCAGACAAGAATCTTTCGCTAGGTGGGCCAGAAAAGGAAACGTCGTAGCTGCCTGAATTCTTTCTTTTCCTCTTCTCATGATGAGACTGGAGGTTAGGCGAATCGCTATGTCTTACTCCAGTTTGCGTTTCTGGATCAGGTGACGGACATTTGTCCTCTGTCTTGTTATTTACACTATTATCGGTGAGGCCTCTGATCTGCAATGCCTCTGCTGTTTTAAGGAACATCGGTAGCAGATGCTGACTAACATTGACTTCGCCCTTATACATAAAGTGTAGCAACGCCTTCATTTCTGTGTCATTGACATCCTTGAGGAATATGATTGGATGGGGGTGGGTGTTTTGCAGGAAAATGCTCTCGAAATACGGACTGCATGCAGATAGTATGGTCTGGTGCGCCTTGAAGGTCTCTCCGACACAGGCCAGGGTCACGTCACAGAGTGCTTCTCTGGCAAGGAGCGAGCTGAGAACGTCTGTGAGGTTGGCTGGATGATTGTTCCACCGTAGACAATACTGCTGGTCCATCTTGTCTATCTCCAATCCCGACCCTACAACCAAACTAGTTGGCCAAAACTGTCTACATAAAAACTATGCTATGCACCCTGGCTATATACCGAATGATCCCCTAACCCTTAAAAATCGCTAAACTCACACACTTTCTCCACGCGCACTCTCCTATCGTCCTGACAATATCTCCCCGCAGATTAAATCGCGGCTCTCTAGACCCACACAACGTCCTCCGCGCTTCTGCAAATGTGCCACATTGCAGTATAACTGTAAAACCCTTCAGGGTTCACGCCGCGCTACTATACGTGCAGAAAACATTTTTTCGCATAACCTTAACGGCCGGAGCGAGGTAAGCCGCGTTCGAATTTCTAGGCGATGGGCCACGGCCACGGGCCGCCCGCGAGGTTAGATCGCTAATTGCGACGCAGTACGTACCACCCACGTATACGATAATAATCCGATATATTCGGAGATGATGTTTTTGGCAATGTCAATATTCGCGAGGCTTGGGCGCCATTGTCGGCCGTGCTCGTCTAGCCTCCACGAGCCTCCTTGCGAAAAGACGATTTGTTGATGCCCGATTTTCTAGCCACTCGTACCAAGCTTAACGCGCACCGCTTTATTTACGCGGTTCCTACGCAGGTTACGCCGTCCCGCATCACTCACCGCGAGATACCGCTTACCGAATCTCCGTACGTCGATTACTCACCTCTCGCAAACTTTTTGCCATTACAACGCCACCCGACCCTTAACGTCCACTGCCATACCAATCTGCCAATGCCTACGGCCTTATTTTTAAAATACTTTTGACCTTCGTGCATCTGCCGCGGGGAATGGCGCGAAGGGCGCTCAAATTCAAACGCGGTTGAACGTACGCCGCGTCTTCTTTCCGACTGCCTGCGGGATCCCGCGGCCCGCCGGTGCGCGCCGATAACGCGGTCTCTCCCATGCGAAATATATCGCAGCCGGAACACAGAGAATTCGCGCGGCGCTCGTTCAGTCGTCGCCATATCGATCTGCACGAGTGCCGGCCTTCTTATTTTCCAAATAACGCACGCTTTCGTTACGTCAGCCACGCGATATGGCGCGTCAACGCGCACTATTCAAACGCGACCGAACCGTTTTTCACGATTATCGTTGATTGATCAATTAATTAACCTCTCTAAAAATTAGACTAGACCGAACAGATACCAACCGATCAGAATTTTATCAGTTAATGTAATTGAATAGTGTTTATAACAAATCAAATTTTACTAATTAACGTAATTGAATAATATACTGTAATTGAAGGTACTATCAATTATACCGGAATTCAAGAATATTATCTTTTATTTTTAAAAATTTACCATATAGTCATATTTTAATTCTACATTGATAGAAAAATGTATTAAATTTTAATAAATATTTGTCTGAATAATTATTAAATGCCCGTTGAATATTCATTAAATGTAAACATATGTTTATTTGGTACAGGAACAATTAATTTGATTTTATTATTATATTTTTTTATTTAGCAAATATTTATTCTGCTAAATAAAAATAAATTTTATGTTCGTACTATTCAAACAATTATTTATTAAAATTAAGTTTAACATTTTCTCAGTGTATAAATAAATAAAATAGCTTTGTATTATGTATTTATAAATTAGTCAAAATAAAATTCTTTTAATGGTGACAAACGGCAAGAATTGAAAAACAATTAATTTCTGTGTTTGTTATCAATAAACGATTACGCGATAAATGGTTTATATTTTACATTAAAATTTAGACAAAATCATTAAAACGATGTTATTTTCTTATGAATTGTTTGTCATAGGTTAACAATAATTTAACGATAATTTCTGATCTTAATAATGAATTATAATCCAAATCATGATTTCTCAAATCAATGTAAGAAATAGGACTTTGGCAGTGTACAATCCAAGATGTAAATAAAGCGGTTGCTTCAAGTGCTAATGCATTTTCAAGAGGCCCCCTCAAAGTAACTAAATTTCGTCTATTTTCTCTCACCAAGGTCTGATATTTAATTTGACGCACATGTTCATTAGAAAATTTAGTTTGCAAAAATGTATTAACTGATATCAAAAGAAGAAAGAAATCAAATCACCTTTTTCAGCTATTTGCCTTCCTTCTTGTCATTATTTTTTAATTAATATCTTCTAATAAATATATATCTTCTTAATAAAAACTAATTTTTTAAGTATGTATAATACAATATATCAATAATCTTGCTCATTTCATATATTAAATTTTCTTCAAAGGAATTTAAATTAAATTGAAAAGAGAGAGTTAAGAATAATTCAGTAAAAATATTCTTGAATTATAATAAAAAATATAAAAATTATATTTATATCATATCAAAATTATAAAATTTAATATCTAGAAAATTAAACTATCATGGAAAAAAATTTCTTTACTGCAATTATTTGTTTTATTACGCGTTGAATTTCGCTATCAATATATATCTTTTTATCTAAAACTAGTCTCTAGAACTTATCGACCTTTGTAAGATTTTGCAACATGCTTTATATTCTTTATTTTTAATTGTAAAATTTAATGTTTAGCATTAAATTTTTTATATGTTAATAATTAAATTATTATGAAAATTTCTCTACTGTAATTATTAATTTCACTACAATTTCACCATCAATGTACAATTTTTTCATCCAAAATTAGTTTCTGGAACTAATCGTCCTTTGTAAGATTCTTTATATTTTGTAACATTCTTTATATTCCTTCATCTCTACCTATTTTACGATATACCCGAAGAAGAACGTTTCGTATGTACGCCAAGTTAGTGTTATGTATAATATTAAAGATAGAAAAAGAATCGCTAACTGTTATCTTTTGCCTCGTTTTTTCTCTCTAATGTACCAAGCCCGCGAACGCTCGTAGCTAAAAACGCGGATTAAAATCGCGGGGCCTTCGAGAGTTTAAATACCAGTCGTCGAGGTGCAACGCGACGCGTAGAAAGGGAAGTTCTCACAGTTTTCATTTATTTGGAGTTAATCATGGAGCTCAAATAAAATCGTGCGCGCGCGTTTCAACCCTCCGGTCTTTAAACCGAGCGTCATCGTAATTGCTGGATGGAAGAGCCAAACAGTAGTTCGATACGAAGGGAAAATACCGCGAAATCGTGCTTTCCATTTCGCAGATAATCCACATGTGCGCGGTGCATACTCCCGGAGACGCTTTAGCTTCATTTAACGGTAATAAACGATAATTCGTGCAAATCGCGGAGAGTTTCTGATATTAATTTGGCTCTCCCCGCCTCTGTTCTCTCACCGAACGATAATCGTGTTATGCCCGTGCGGAATCAATAGGCATCGGGGAAAATTGGAAAATCTCCTCAACCGAGGTTTCCAACACGAGATTTTCCAAAGCTTCGAGCGGTTGTTAACAGATTTAATCTGCGCTTTCATTGGTATCGCTGGAAATTATGTTTCACGGGTACATGTATATCCCGCTCAAAGATAGAAATGCGATACATAAAACGCCCAAAACGTCAAAACGGGTGATGCGATAAACATGATGTAAACGGAGAATTCAATATTCCCATATCCGTTTTCTCTCGTTTTTGGTAAAATAACGCTGCGTGATGTGGCTCGAAAAACGCCTAATTAATCACATTCGCGATGAAATTCTCGCGGTATGCGACGTAATATCTGCCGTTCAAATTCGATTCCACGTTTCCGCTGCATTTCGAAATGCACCGGTCCGGCCTAACCAGGACGGAATTCATTTCGCCATCACGGACATGTCCTAATTGTATCCCCGGTTTCGTAATTTTCCGTTTTCCCTTAAATGAGATATTAATCGCCGGAATACAGATCCGCAAAAGTTGCATCTCCGTTTACCCGCTTATCCCGAAGGATACTGAATAATATCTGGTTTAAAAAGCTCCTGGGACATCTGACGTGCACACGTACGTGTATATATACGCGGCATGTACAAAACTATGTCTGGTTCTTGGTTAACAATTTAAACCGTGACGTGTCAGCATTATATTAGTGGAAACGTCGTCCGTTTCTGAGCAACTTCCAACAATTCCTGCGAGCACTCGATTCTGACTCAACAAAGAAGAGATGAAAAAGAAATAATATAAGAAATACTATTGTGTGACGAAAATTAGAAATAAATTCAGCATCCGAGTATTGACAATTTTGGTATTTTATACATAAAAAATTGATGCTAATAAGATTCTAATTAATATTAATTATAATAATCTTTGCACGGCAATTGTTAAATTATTATATTGCTCATTAGAGAGAATTTAGAAATCAAGGCACAAGATTTGTTGCAATACGTGCAAATCGGATCAAATCCGACGACGAGTAATTACCTCGACTATGAGCCCGATTATGGGAGACCGTTTAATTACACGTTGCTCACTTCTCTCTCTCCACATTTATTAAGCTAAACTAAACCCGCGTGTTGAAGGTACTCTGACAGAAAGATTCCCTTTGGTCCGTCTTAATAATAACATACTAACTTTAAGGACTAGATAATTACCTCTGTATACGTATTTACTGTATACGCCAAGCGCTTCTTCATTAAGAAAATCCACGAGCATCTTGCTCTTTAACGAGCTATCTGCCGAGACAATGCAATATTCATCGATAGGCAAGTATCATCCCGTTGCATTTATGTTTTTTTATAAGCAGTCTGATATAACGAAAGTTATATATATTTGAGAAAAACATCGAGCTATTTTCAAAACGTCGTAATACCGTTAAATTCATTGTGTCAAATTGCACTCAAAATATCTATTAAATCAAAATAATTCAATAACTTTAAGTTATATTTTTAATCATTCCTATAAGTCGCGACTGCTCCTATACGATATGTAATTAATTTAACTAAAGCAATGAAGTTGAACAATTTAACTCAAGAGACGTATTAAACTTAACTCAAATTTAGTTTATTATTAATTAAGCATACGATAATATGGATGATGTTTACTTTGAAACTAACAATAGAAATGTAGTTTACACAGTTTTTGACACATACGGAAGTTAATAATAACAAAATGTTATTTAAGTTAACTTAAGTTACCATTGCTCTTTTGATATCTAATAGTTATACCTGCTTAGCATCACAATATTTTTTCAGAACATATTGATCAAGAAATTATATCGATTTCATATCCTATCCGTTTCAGCCTGCACAACTTTTTCGATCTATATACACTGAAAAAATACTAAATTTTAATAAATATTTCTTTAAATAGTCCTTTATTTGAATAGTAAATATTTACTAAATTTAAACGTATATTTATTTGATACAAAAACCATTAATTTGATTTAATTATCATTTTTGTATTAAGTAAATGTTTAAAAAACTATTATTACTATTCAAAGAACCATGTATTAAAATTTAGTAAATTTTTTTCAGTGTATGCAACTTATGAATGCTTGAGTGCATTGGCGTTGAGTATTCGTACTCTATCCTTTTTACGTATCTTCTGTATCTCTAATATATCCTCTAATATGTCTAATGTATTTAATAAAGACCTAGCTAATATACCCTCATTAAAAATGATAATTACCTACTTTTCCTCGTGAGATAATATAAAATACTTTCTGTTTTTTTGGAACAGACCTGAGTGTGTTCTGCGTGCCTGCGAGACGGACCTCCATCCCATGATTAAGTGGGGCCGACCTTGGCCCTTTGACGCCGGAAATTGCGTCCATGCCGTCGAAATGCATCGACGATCGATGTGTCGCAGCCGCAGCGAGCCGCGCGCCGGGAAAAACATTTCCGGCGCAGGGTTTGCGGCGCATCGGCGCGTTTATCTTCCGGAAGTACCTCTAGTTGATCTTCGGCGGGTAAATCTTCACACGTAGATCTTCGCACGCGCGTATTTTCCCCGATCTCGATCCGCTGGCGGATCCCAACGTATTCCCGTTTTCTATCGACTCTATTTTATGTGACCGAGTCATTTCTTCTTGAGCAAAGTACAGTTCGCGAGATGTGGAAAAATAGATTTCAACCGCTCCGCAAGCGGCGAATACATAGAAAAATAGAAGCTATTCGATTCTCTCTTATTCTTCGCTTTTTTCCATGTCTTTTAAACGCGAAATGCTAAAGTATGACGACTGCATCTCTTTCCTTCTCCCTTCGAGATTCTCGCTCGACGCCCGCAAATCGATTAGGAATTGGAAGTACGAGTTCGTGACGCAAATAACAAGCGATAACGTGGAAATGGTCGGAAAAAGCTCTATGTAGGACACCCGCGCCGATAAAGGACGCGCCGCTGCACTCGGGCATGCATTTTCCCGACCACAATGCAATCGGAGTGCGGTCGCGAGACGAAGAGCGGGTTGGGCGGGCTTTGAACACGTCGTGGATCTCCAAACGAACCCCGACGTTCCTCTCGCGAAAGCGAAACGTCGAACTACTTGTACGCGTCTCGTAAACATCACGACGCCGCGCTCGCTCGCAGCCGAAATACCCTTTGACCTCGTAGAACATCTCGGCGAACATATCTTGCCTGAGAGCTCCAAAATATCTTCTGCCAAATGACTTGAGAGACCAAGTGACGCTGCGAATAATAGAAACGCTTTGAGTCGTCTCTTACCCGAGTAACTGCCCTCGAGAAAGTGATGGGAGCTGGAAAACTTTGGAGAACTAAGCTCACCCGGGAGTACCCGTCTCTCATCCAAAGAGACAAACCATGCGCGAACCAAGAGTTGTTCTCGACTCGTTCCGTGAAATATTCGACTCCTCGAATTAACCCAGAATCTCTGGGTGATTTTCCCGACTTTGTTATGCTTAGGTAGCTCGCTGATATTAGAGGAATTATGGTGTAATAAGATAAGTGTGACATAGCGTCTAATGGAGATAGCAATACTGGGAACAATCAAATTTAAGTTTGCATAGACTTTGCATAACGCTGCATAATGCATAAGGCGCAAGAAAATTAATCAAAGTTCTTCTTTTCATACTCTAATTAGTTGATTCTCTTATAGACTTTCTACAATAAGCCATTACCTAAACTAAGTCTGAAGCCGTAAGAAATTGGCCAATCATAGTTGATCATTCTTCTCATTCAACTATGACTGGTCAGTTCTTTACAGCTTAAAACTTAGAGCTTAAGGGCGAGAGCACAGAGTCTTGCATAACGCATACGAAATGAAACTAATCAAGGTCCTTCATTTCTTTTCCTTCCATGAAATAAAAGACTCTGATTGGTTGATTTTCTTATGTTTTACGCAATATGCATGATGCAAAAGTTTGTGCTTCGGCCTTAAATCATGACTTCCCAGTTAAATATTCTTGAAATATTCATAAAATGTTCCTAAAATCCCCCAAAATATTCCAAAAATACTTCAAAGTATTCCGAATTATATTCGAAAATATTCCGAAATATTCACGGTACGTAAAAGAAACATTCAAATGTCGGTTAAAAAATTTCATTTGTATATCGTTACATATTCCGAAAATGTTCCATATATATTTCATATATATTTCGTAAGATTTTTCCAAAAATTCCGGGTCAGGTCGTTCGTGAATCAGTTTTTAAACAAAATTTTACTTTGGAAAACACATTTAATGAGTGCATTCAGTACTACAACCGCTCACTAAGCGCTCAGTGAGCTCTCGTATCTGATTGGCATATTCCGTTAGAACTAAAAATATAGACCAAACAGATACAAGAGCTCACTGAGCGCTCACCGAGCGGTACTGAATGTACCCAATGTGTTTTCACCTTGGAGCCTAATTTTGGGGTTCATTTCACAGACGAAGTGCTGCGCTCCTTATATTCTCTTCCAGGTGATTCTTTACGAGTAAATGCTCTTCGTCGCGGCCCTCTGTCGGCGGAGATGTGTACTGCTCGCTTGATAGCGATTTTCGTGAAATATACAAGGAGTATTCACACAATATTCTGAACATTTTATCGACATTTGCACATTCTGTGACGATTCTTTTACTGTTCCGGAACATTCGGTACATTGGTAATAAGAATCGAACCTTCTATGAACATTTAGCGTTAGCTGGGTTATTGTAAAATGTATGTTATTCATGTCTTATGCGTTATACAAAAGTTTGCTGCGGCCTTTAGACCCAAATGCACTTTCCTGCGTATAATAGTAGTGGCATACTGAAACAGCCAATCAAATATGGGAATACACCTGTCTTATTACACTTTGGCCCAGTTTTTCATTTTCTGGTCAACTTGTGGTTAGCAAACACATTTGTGGTTAGCAGCTAGCAGCCACTCAACCTGATATTTTATCCAATGGTCTTCATCTATAATGATGTCATGGATAAAGCTCATTGGATAAAACATCAAGTTAAGCTTCATCACAAGTTTAATAAAAAATTGGGCCTTTGAGAGGAGTTACGTCTTCTTTCCTCTTTTATTGTTGTTTTGCGCGGAAAATCCTCTCGTACGTCCGATTTTATTTCTTGCCGCGTGTCAAAAAAGAGATTGCGAAAGGCCGGGCGTTTACCCTCATCCACCCCCAGTGATTGAATGGATGCGTTGTTTGGCAGCGAGCTGCCGACCTGAATCGCTGCCCGAACTTGGAAGCCGCGCGCAACCACGATCACGACGACTACGACAGCGACGGCATTATGTTCGTGCCAAGAAGGATCGCAGAGGGGATTAAACGCGGGCGTATCCACCGCTGGGAAAACAAAGCGGTCCGGGACGGCTCTTTGTCGTACCGGAAATAAAAAAAAGGCACCTGGACGCACCGCAATGGAGAAGTTGAGAGGGAAGGTTATCTGCGATTAGTGCACCTCGCGATAAACGCACGATTAAATTTGCATAATAAGTGGCGGATTATTTCTCGACGGCGCTACGCTAGATTAAAAATTAAGCTCAGCGTAGAGTTGCGCGGGCTCTAACCGCAAATGTGTATCCCGTGTGTGTGTGTCTCTCTGCAATGTTTACGTGTCGCGCATAGTCGTCCGTCGTGGGAAAAATGCGGCTAGCGCTGAAATACGAAACCGGAATTAGTCGGTTAGCATTCGTAACGACCCGCCGCATCCGTAATTAACGCGCTATGAATCGCGTGGCTATCTCTACGCGAGGGCACATCCGCGGAATTAATCGCGCGAGGGATCGATGGCGATATCTCCTGCATACCAATCAAAATTATGCTTCCCGCCGAAAGAGCCGATACGCTAATTGTCGTTGCTCAGATAGGAGGATCTACCACGATGAAATTTATGTATCAAGAAAAGGCTCGATATTTCGTATGGTTTATTTTCGGATACTTTACTTCTTGTTGGAAAGTTACGTACAAAGGCCAATTTTTCAGCTTTCTACGCAAAGTTAATTATTTTAAAACATAAATTTCAATATTTTTGTAGAAAATATGTATATTTATTTATAGCAACCCGAGTAGCACAATTCATTGACGAAACATTGAGGATATATTAGGCCAATGTTGTGCCGATGAATATGCTACTAGGGAATATTCCTTCTTACATTTTTAGAACGGATATTTTTACTTTTTATTGACTCATTATAATACATTATTTCATAAAAGTGTGGATTAAGAAATTTTTGTAAACAAAGTCCCTTGCATGAAAAGTGAAATAAAAATAAATTTTCTTTTCTTCCACATTATTTCATAAATAATTTCTTAGTATTTATTACGATAACATTATCGACCATTTAATTAATTTAATGTTACTTTTTCTTAAATGAAAAATAGCGAAATGAGACGTTCTTAAGACGCGTCTCTTTCAGGCGCAACGTATTTCATCAGAAATACCGGTCATCGCGGTGTGGATGAGGAAATAAAATTTATGTTTGAGATATTAAATTTTTCAGCGGTTGTGCCCTATCGCTATGTCAAATTCCATTTTATCAATCGTTCCGGCTCGGACGAGAAAGCGGAAACGCGAGATAAGGCAGCTTCGCGAGGCACGTTCCTTGAAAGTGCGGCATATTTCATCGGGAATACCCATGCACCTTTTACTGCGAGTCGGTCATAATACTCGCGCGAATGAATAGCGAAAATATGGAAATTCGAAATCTAACCGTACCGTCCCACCGCAAATAAACTACATTCTTGCACCTGGTTGCAAGCAGCTTCCGCGATACCGAGTTAACGCGAAATCTACACGCATTGCCGCGCATTTTTCTACTGATGAGTCCTTCGATATCTCATTCAATTTCGAGGTGGAAATATAATTTTGATGAAATGTATTATCGAGAACAGTTACGATATTAAATTCAGCGATTGTTCAGCCGACCTAAAGATACCTCAATCAAAGAAAGTCAAAATGACTTTATTTTGACGTCGTCAAAGTCAAAATGATGAGTTTTGGTTACAAAATTAGATTGTTTATTAACGTTAAGAATCAAAATAAAGTCATTTTAATTTCTTGTTGACTTTTGTACGTTCCTTAGACACGGACGCGAATTTATGCTGTTCTATTTTCCCGGCACAATTCCCCGTTATTTATCTCAATTCTCGATCGAGGCGACGATCATGTTTTGTCCAATTTTCTATTTACTTTCCGAACTTTCCACACGACTGATTTTGTTTACTTGCGCGGACGAGTCGCTGATCGAAAAATGTGTTATAGGATACGAGTACTTTTTGTCCATGCAAATTTATTCACATCGCCTCTCACTGTCAATTCTGAAGATAGCGACCAATACAAACAGCACTTTTAGAGTCCTAAAAACGTCGAGACAACGTCCCTAAATTCTCCGAACATGCCAAGGATGTTCTCAGGATGTCGGATAAAGTGTACTGTTTGGGAAACTAGTAAGGGGAAAACGAGCTGCGAGCGACGGTGCTTCGTGGCGAGCAATTTCGAGGCAATTTCGAGCGAAACAGGGTGATGTGACGCGACATCGTGACGCAGAAAGCTTCGTCGTTCCTCCGTCCACTTTCCCGCCCACCCTTTGCCGCGGGAGAAGTCGGACGGCGGAAACGCGCGTGCTGTCGATCGTGCGATCGATAAAATCCCCCCGTGGAGTCGCGGCGTTCCCGCCCTTTCCCGATCCGTCGTAAACAGCGACGCGAAAGCGTAGCGCGGCACGGCGCGGCGCGTCCCGCCACGGCGAAGGATACTTTTGCGATTCTGACGCGCCGATTCCGTGCAGCTTGTCATCGCCGCCGGTTGATTTTGGCCGCATCGTTACCTGGTTTACTGAAATTCGTGAACATGAAATCCCGTCGGCTCCCCGCAGCTTCCGGCGGCGGTGCGTAGAGCCGTGCCGTCGTCGTGCGTGATCCTCTTCGGGCGCTGAAGAATCGGACGATCTTCTGCGAACGATCTTCCTCGGAGATGGACGTTGGGAAAACTTCTCTCTTCCACTCGGAGGACTTCCGGAAACCGGGCCGGGCCGCTGCCGGACCTCCGCTCTCGCTGGCGTTGGAAGTTTCCCGCGGCGTTTGTATTTACTTTCGCGCACTCGGATTTACAAGACAAAACTCGCACTCGTATAATCTCGATACTCACGCGAAATTTTCTTAGTTCGCTTCGGCCATCGTCTGCCGTATCGCGCGCACGATTCACGATCTTGACAATTGGATCGAGATCCAGAGACGATGCGTGACGCACGTTACGGTTACGCGCGACGATCACAGCAGATTCGAGAACGCGGGAACTCGCTCGTCGTCGGCCGATATGTCGCGAACGACAGAGGGTGATTGGCGCGCGCACGGCGATGCAACCCTTCGGCGACGACGGGGACGGTCACGGCGCAGTGAGAAGCAGCGAGTGAATCCGCCAGGGAGGACCAACGGAGTGGCGTGTGCACTAAGTTGGCCGTCGAGCGCGACTGAGGCCAGGGGTGGCACCGAGAGAACGCGAGAGGGTGGCGTGGATGCAGGTCGACGTTGTACGCTGCACGGGCACATCCCCCCTAATGAATGCACCAGGCATGTGCGAGGGATTTTATGTTCACCGCCGTCGCCACCGCCGCCTTCCCTCCGTTTACCCTCCACTACCGGCACCACCCGAGAACCACCGCCGCCACCCTCGTTGCTCTCTCCAACCTTCCCTTCCACACTACCTTCGTTCGTCCCTCCGTCCTTCTCTCTTCCCCTGGCCGACGTGTCCTCCGCCTCGCCTCTCCCGCGAACCTCCCTCATTCCGTCTCGATCTATCTCTCAGTCTCTCCGTCGTACTCTCGGCGCACCGAGAGTCGGGTTGAACCCCCTTTTCGCGCGCCACCCGACAGTGCATCCGCCACCCAGCGCAACCAGACGCGCGCCGGTTCCCGGGTCCGGCGTGGGGCGGTTTTGCCCCGTATGGCGGAAGCCCCCGCCGCGCTCCTGGGGCTGTGCCCGGTTTTCGCCTCCTCCTGCGTGCCCGCGGACGTACTCTGCACCCGCCGATTGGTACGCACAACTCACCCGCCCGTACGCGGATCCTCTCTCCTGTGCACCTGCACACGATTGCTCACCCTCTCGTCCTTACCCCTCGCAACCCCGGCGAACACGCAACACCCTCGTCCTTCCGCAAACTTTCGTCCTTCCCCTCCCCCTCCCCCCTCGTTTTGTCCACTATTTCTCCCTCTCGCGTTCGCGATATACCATCTCTTTCACCTCCTGCTCGCTTCTGCTCGCCACCTCCGTCACCGAGGTTTCCTCGGTATATCCGCCGTTTGGCCCGCGCGTTCATCTTCGTCGAACCGTATCGTGCTCTCGATACCCGAGTTTGGCCGTCATATCCGCAGCAACATATTCTCCACCGACCACTGGGAACGTCATCGAGGTTCGCCGGTGGTTGTCGTCCCCGAGTTCCTGACACATTCGCGGTTGTAAGGCGCGCGAAATATATTCCCCGCTGTGTCCACACTGGAGCGTGATTTCCGTGGGACGATCGATAAATCGATCCCACGATGCGGTCGCATCGTTACTCGAGAATCTCTTCGTGTATCGAACATTATGATCGATTTCGCGTTAATTTCTCAATACTGTGGCTTTTTAGAATTTTTAATCGGTATCAAATATTCTTGGTTTAGTTACGGCTGTTATCTCGAGTAAATTTCTTCATTCAATGAGAGAACAGACTCTGTAATAATTCTATATAGATCAACGCCGAGAGTCCCGTCCCGGAAATTCGATACACGTCTTAGCCCTTTCGAGAGTAATGCGTCGCCAATTTCGAGTGTAATTCCATTACCTTGAGACTTGCTTTGTACTTCGAGCGACTTCGCGTCTTAGCAACGAATTCATTTAGCGGTAGACAACTTAGCGTATTGGTATAACGATCGGACAAATGTACTTTCCGCATCAAACATTTTTGCGCTTGTTGCGTTCTCAAACCGTTTACGCGATCACGGAAAAGCGGTGATACTCGAAGTTCGAAAGCTACGGTATCAAATACCTGAAGATGAAATGCAGATTATTTGACTATAATTTTTACACGTAAACCTTAAGAATCCGTATATAATAAAAAACATTTTGTATTTGTGTTGAAACCTGTCCACTCAAATCCTTGTTGAAATTCTGTATTGAATTTTCGAGTGTGAATTTAACATATGATTATTTGAATATTTTGTGTTATAATACATTGATATTTAATATATTTTAGTATCAAAATAATATTATTTACGAATAAATAACATAAAAATAATGTATCTAAAAATGTAAATTCAAAGACACAAATGAATAAAACGTATTAATTTAACATATCATAAAAGTTAATTTTACTTAAAAAAAAGTTGCTTACGAATTGTGTCAGTATTACATTTTAGAGTATTTGTGTTACTTTTTATATTCATCTCATGTTAAATTAACTGTCAAAAATTTGAGTGGACCGTTTGGGATACGCGAAATACGTTGAACTTAACAAAATTTTCCAACTGTATATCTAGACGTAACTTTTTATGAATAGACTCGTTTAATTATGACGCTCCTCCATAGTTAATGTACTTTCTACATCAAACGTTTTTGCGCTCGTTGCGCTCTCAAACTGTTTATTCGTGGAAATAAGGGGATAAAACTTGAAGCACGTTACTCGAAGTTCGACAATCTACGGAGTCATGTACCTGAAGATGAAATGCAGATTATCTAAAGGTATACATTTACATACATAAATCTTCCGTATCTAAAGACATAATTTTTATGTACAATAGACGCCCGCTTAATTCTAACGCTTCTCCGTAGGTAACGCGCCTTTCCTCGTAATGAGAGATCTACGAGGTGAAAACTAAACGAGGTTGCACGTCAGAGTGTCGACCGCAATTATTCTGCTTAAGACTTAACTAACGTCTGTAGTAATCTTAGAAAATGTAATACTGTTTCTCTTTTTATGATAAGTAGCAGATTGCAAGTTTCCCTCCCCCGTTTCTGCGTCGCGAAAATACTTACTGCGTGATAAATTATCGCGAGAGAGCATTATCTTTTTGTGATATTTTAATTAAACCGTGTGCATCGTTCCTCTCATCGCTGCTGCGTCTTCGTCATCTTCGCTATCACTGCAACGACGTAACGGTGAAGCTGGCGTTAACGAGGCATGACAGCAACCCCTGTCTTACGTTAATATTATAGTGGTTATATACCCTTTGCGTGCCATCACTCACACTTGCGGGCCTTGATCTATGATAAAGTTCTACGAGCTGTAAGCACACACATATAGCAAGCAAGAGAGCCATAATAAAATATTACTTGAGGATTCCCGTATATTTAACGAAATATTATTATACTCTCTTATTATTATACTCTCTTTGAAAAAATTAAATTACGTAAAAATAATTAATTGAAGTAATATTCATAAAATTGGTTCTTTTTCTACTTCTATTATCATTCACCGATTCCTTAAAAACGAAAGTTTTTAGATAAACGATTAATTCGTCCAGATAAAAAATAGTCTTTCTTTGACAATTTAAAAAAAATCTTCAGACCTAAATTCTGATAGAAAATAAAAAAATTTTTCACTCGTAAATAAATATTGTAACATTCACAGATATATCGTATTATCAGCAGCGATTCTACAAACAAAAGGTCTTCTTGCTGAGTGTGTAATAAAAAAATAAAATTAGAGCAATTAAGTTAGAAAAATGACAAATGATTGTCTCTAATTCTAGTAACAAGAACAAAATATTCTTTTGATATTCTTCATAGTCACAACAATATTAAATTTCTTAATAAAATCTGTAGCATGATCGAGGATATTTTATTTAAACGCATTCACAATGAAATCATTAAGTGGCCGAGTTATTACATCGATTGACTATCGGAAGAAGGAAACCGCACAGTGCAAATAAAGAGAGGTCTTTCAACAGAGAAGGGAACTGAATCGGCTTAAGCAGCATAGGTTAATAGTATATATATTCAAATGAAATCTTTCTTCGTTAAGAGTCGAGTTTTAATAAACTTCGCAAGCTTTTCCGTGCGGCGACCGAGTACCTACGTATGTAGCAACCGTCAAGTGCAGGCTTAGAAGCTTAGCAGCTCGTAAGTACGTATAAACCAGAGCGGAAGTAACAGAGGGTATGTAGAAGGAAGGAAGGAAAATGAGAAGACGAAAACGAGGGAAAGAAGCAGGGTGATGTGCGCGTCAGAGTGGCTTTTCACCTCAACTCTAATTTCGCGTAACAAAAGAAATGTCTGTATTCCTAGGAAAATTAAAGAATGAAATTTGAAGAATTTAGTTTCTCTTACGGAGAAGCAATTTAAATATCTTAAAGAAGTATACACGATGCGAAATATATAGCACGTCAATATTCTCGAGATTCACATGGTAAGGTAACAATCCTTCGTTAAGGCTTACTAAACATGGAAGATAATATGAAAAGTTGTGAAAAGGCTCAGAATAATATTGGTTAATATGTATAACAACATAATGACGAGTACTTGAAGGGGACGGTGATTGCACGGAGCATCCTGTATATCGAAAGAAAAGTTACTGCTAGCTAGCGAGAGGGTGTGCTGGGCAAATTGAGCACGAGCTTTTCAGTTAATCGTCGCGTTTATACCCTTCGCTCTCTCAACGGGGTGCTCGTCCTCCCTCCGACCTGTGTGAGTGTGTGTGTGTGTGTGTGTGTGTGTGTGTGTGTGTGTGTGTGTGTGTGTATATGTGTGTTTTTTTTCGTGGTAACCATCGTGCGATTCCGCGATCCAATCTACCGGCAACAGCAGCACGGTTCGCTGCTACCTAGAAAACTCTGACGACGAGAGCCAGAAAAGGAAGAAAAAGCAAGCCATGTGATCTGCATAAAGAAAAACTGAAAAATGGAAGCCCCCAACACCTAGCAGCTCTCTCTTAACACCACCGCGTCACCTAACGATTGCTCGATGTCGTCATCGAGGTGTAGCGTAGAATGGAACTAGACTTTACTATAGTAAACAATGAACCGATGACTTTAATCAATTTCGGTTATCCGAACGAATCCCTGCAATGATCACGGAATATTAAGCGAAAGTTCATACCGCTCGGTAACGAATCACTACCTTATCAATACTTGACTGACTAATCAAGAAAAACCAAGAAAAACATAGTTTAATGGATATATAATAACCGTTTGCAATTTTTTGCGAAAGATTGCACTTCTTGAATATATTTATTAAAATTAGAAAAGATAACTCCGATTATAAACATAACTAAAAAAAGAAATAAAAGTATAAGAATAGAAGTAAAAGAGGAATGAACTTAGGATCTTTTTCAGAAAAATATTTAATGTATAATAATCCAGTATGTAATAAATTTATATATGTATTTTAAAAGCATAGTGAAAATTATATGATGACATAATATCATTGCAAATTAGTGTAAGGAATAGAATTAAAAAGGTTGTGACGTGTAGAATAAAAAGCACATATATATATATACATTGTACAAAGATAAAAGTAATATATTGAGAGTGGATTCTAATTAGCCAATAATTATAAAATGTGGATGAATATATGTGATTAAATAAAATTGTAAACCGAGTTGCTTTTTGGAATGTAAGCTGAAGCAATAAAATGTCTTCGTCTACATTTGAAACTTATATAAAATTTAATACATAATATATAAACCATAAAATTAAACCTACCATTTCGTCTCATGGTGATACAGCAAATAGCATATTGATATCTCTCACAAACAATTCCGTACGAGAATTTCACGTGAAAGAGTTTCTCTCGAGTATCTAATAATATCGGCCTGTGCAATAATCATTTCATCAATTTGTTGCGTATCATCGACAGAGCTTGACGGGAGCTATTAATTTGCCGCTGTTGGGCCCAGAGGGCATCGATTTGTTTCCGTCGGTTTGCTAACTGGTCGGCCAACACGAAATTGCGATTTCACGATGAATTTATGCAGCTGTGATTCGTTCGATGTCTCTATATAAAACTGTCGTCGCGCCCCCGTCATCCCTGTCTGCGGCACCAACCCTACGGCGATATACGATATAACGGTTGCACGCCCAGGGAATCATGTGCACGGTCGTGTTGTAAACTGTTGCAGCCACTTTGTCAAGGGAAACGGGAACAATTTCGGGAAAAATGCAACCAGCATTGCGTCAAAGAATCGGCATGGAGTATACGCGTTCAGTTTCGAGTCGATCGAACCAATCTTTTCCGCGAATCACGTCCGCGCCCCGCGTGATCGATACTGTTTAACACCGTCGAGTTTGACGCTCGCGTCCCGGGGACCATCCGGAATAACTCGCGTTTTCGCGAATAATCAAATTACACGAATCATCAAAGTTCGTAATGATCGTACCGCGCTGCCGCGGCCAGAAGGGATGCCGACAGCCGCCGCGGCAGCGGGCCATCTCCGTTCTCGTTTCCTACCGGAATTACACGATCCAATTCCTCCTCGTTTCATATGTCATTTACTCCCTAGGAGAGCGAGAGATAGGTTCTTAAGAGACCTCGTTTCGAAACTAGCGCATTCGCCCATTATTCGCCCGTTCTTGCTCGACCACGGTGAAAATCGCGTCGCCGCCGGGGCGCGGCGCAATCGTAATCGGAATGCCAAAGCGTTTTCATCCCGGCCTGTACGAAAAGCACACGCTAATGAATTTCGAAAGGGCTCGCAAACATTCGCTGATTGCCCAATTCATTGGGCACGTAGACACAAACATTGACCTTGCGACGCGCCGTAAATATAACGATGGGACTGCTAGAGCGTGGATTCTCTGCGGCCGACAATCGCGAGGCCTTCAAAGAAAGACTGTTTGAATAAATAGAATAATTCGAGAAAATCACGCGCGATCGAAAGAGTCCATCCAATTACGCAAATACGGAATATTTGAATTTCCAATGTATTACAGTCGACTGCGGTACGCAAAATATATCTATCATTTTGATAGTACTTCATTAGTCGATTTCGCGCAATGCGCAACGATTTTCTGTTTTTTCTCGATGATTATAACCAAACGCTCGCTGGTTTCTTTCGGTTCAGCAACTAGTATTTAGGTCTGCGATCCGAGGTATTTTCGCGAAAGACGAGGTGTAAATACCAATGACGGCATCGTAAATAGTCGGAACCAATTTCCTTATTTTAAATACGGCAACTTTATAGCACGTAATAATTAACGTTCGTAAGATAAACATTTCTGCTACGCGTTGAGTCCGTTAAATGAAACTGTTCGTTTATAATCTAAATGACGAAAGAGAACACGCACACACGAGAAGGATTTTTATCATTATATTATTCTTCTAAATTCTTGCTAAATCGCACCTTTAAATCAATATTATACGATATTTAATAGTAAAAAAAAATGATTTAAATCCGTATTCACATTTATAGTTCACGTTACATATATTATAGAATTTCAGAAATAAATATGCACACTTATCGATAAAAATGAAACGTGAATACGACTCTTAATATAGAAGATGTCTCGCAACTATGCTTTAATAGAGTATTTAAAGATATAATTAACTCGATCAAAAATAATGATAGGAAAATATCAAAATAGCTCGAGGTACAAGTGATAAAAATTGGATAACAACATCGCATAATAAATTATGAGCAATCCAATCTGTAACCGCTTTTAACACATGTATCGATGTCTCATATGATATTAAATTCTCTCTCGATAAAATTTTGTAAATTCAGGGAATATTTAGTTTTACCTATATACTTATAATATTTACAGTTAATTTTACTTCAAACAAATTAATTTCCATGACAATTAATAATTCAGAAAATAATTACTGCACGCGCGTATATAAATAATAATTTACTTACCTCCATGATTACTCCGCCGTTATCCGATGTATCCTCGAATCTTCTCCTCTCGAGTTGTTGGAACTCGTTGCACTCATTCAAAACACTCACGAAATCAATTAATTAATTATGATCGCACGGTACTTTGCACGGCACTCCCGACGTTAAATAAAGCTATGTTATGCACACTTTATAATCCAAAAATATTGCGATTGTAACTAAAACTATTTACACTCGAAACGGCAGAGACAATAAATCTTTTGGCAGAGAATCTTCATAATTCATTTATATGTTTATATTATATTTTTGTAAATATGCGGAGTTATTTATTAAATTAATAACTAAATTATTTAATAAATAAATGTGTCTCATAATACAACATTGCACTCGGAATTAATCTGTAATTATTCCCGAAGTTTTATCAACCAAAAAAATTCGAAAATAACGATTTTATCTTAATATAATGCGATACGATGCGTTAAATAAAATCAAATTAAAAATCAAGACGCGACAGATTATTTAAAAATGTTGTACATAATTAAAATTTAGTATTTATGTATGCAATAGTCCGAATGCATAATTTCCGAATCCAAATTTTACGAGATATACTATTATTTATGATATATCTTTGCTCGAATCATTCGATTTAATAGTTATTTTTCCACATTATCAGTTAAAAACTATTACAGTTAACTTCTATTATCAGCAATTTATATTGAAATCGTCAAAAAATTTAAATGTTTGAAATCTAAAATGTATTTGGAATTTATATATAAAGAGATATTTATTCAAAAATTTAAAGAGATAAACAACATGCAAATAAATAAAAGTAGGCTAATGAGAGTCATCGCAGATAAACGGCGCAAATTATTGTGAAATAATTTAATACTTAGTAGTTGGAATGATGTCTTTATTTGAACATTCCAACTCTCTTTGGAATTCTCCTCAGCAATATAGATACAAAATTAATAGCTCACATGTCCATAATGATCAAGTCACTTACAAATTGACAGAGATAAAACATTACTAATCATTAAGAAACGAGAAGCGTGTCATGAAGCTTGTTACATATTCAAAAGCGAAATTAAATACAGATGCATTTTTTAAAGATATATATTAAAAAGTCATTAATAATTGTTATCTGTAATATATTATAAATAAAATAGTCATTTATTATCCTTCACTATTACTATTTCAAGTAAACGAGTTAAAACATTTGTCTCATTGTCGCATACGTTTGTCAAGACCGCTTGTATTAATCGCAGGTGTTAATTACTCTCGCGGACTGACCGTAATAATCATAGGAAGTAATCGTATTTTGAGGAATGATAACGTTACGGAACGCGGAGCGTCTCGCCTTGCCGCCTCTCGAGGGTAGTCGTGCGAATGGCAGGGCGGCGACCTTGTTTACGCATCGACGTTCAGTACGCACATAAACAAGCCGCGTGCCTGTTGATTCGTTGCCAATGAATTCCACCATAGTCATCTTAATTTGAATTGAATTTTTTATAAACAAACACAACGAATATTCTGTTCCCTGTATTTCAAGTTCACTTTATGAATGGGAATATTCTGGATATGTTGAATCTGATTTTCATTGAAAGAATGAAATTCATCTTGATGAGTTAATTATGTAAATTGATTTATTATTGTTACTTTTCGCCAATTTATTTTACATTCCCGAGAGAAATGTGATTTTAATAAATCTAAAATTGTTTCAGATTTTAATAAGTCACGAAAATTATATATTAATTAATTAAATTATATATATCTGTCAACAAAAAATATGACGACATAGTTTCTCAATTTATGAAAAATTTATAATTTTATTCTTCATAGAATGAAGAAATTAATAAAGTAATAATAGTAAATTAATATCTTTCTAGAGCACTGTTTCAATACTTTCATTTTATATAGAAGAATTAAACAGATAAATTAAATAAATATTACATAAAAATATTGTTTGATATAAATTTGATTTATTGTGATTTTCGATTCTTCCGTGTGGGACTAAAAAATGATTGTAATGGGTCTGGATAATGGATTCTATAGATCCTCGCCGTGCTTTTCCGATGTTCAATTTCGAGTCATTGTACAACTGCTTTTAAAGTAGAGGATGTAATCACTGTAATGTCGTTTCTGACGCGAAAACGAAAAGGAGCGATGCGAGAAACGTTTGGGCTTGAGAGTACGGTCAATTTGCAATATGCGCCTCTATAGAGTAAGGAAGGAAGAAAGATAGAAAGAAAGAAAAAAAGAGAGAGAGAAGCAAGAAGGTTAGAAAGGAAATTAACAATTCCATCTCTTTTCTTTTTCGACGTCAATTTTATTGCGACTTCTCGGCTCTTCACAGACAAATTCGTCCCGGCTCCGAATAACGAATGTCAGTTCTCTGGATTGCCGGGATCTGACGAAGCTACCCCTAAGACTGAGATACGACAGGATACGAAACGACGAAGGCAAAGTAAGCGTAGTCGATAGCTGAACAATTACTCTTCCCTCTCTTTCTCATATTCATCTCTTTCCTTTTGTTTTCCTCTCTCTCTCTCTTTCTTCTTCTCTGTTCTCACTGCCTCTCTCTCTTTTTAAATATCCCATACTGTCGACTTCGTCTGTCAAACGTTCTTGGCCATTCATCCTCTATGATGTCTTCTCTCGATGCGCGTTTCCATGCCAAGCTCGAGGTCTCGCGATTCCTTTTCTTCGATTTTAGCACTTTAACACGACATCCGTACGTCTTCGCGACGATACCTATTATATGCCGCGCCCGTCGATAACGGCGACGACGGCTGCACGTCCCTCTTTATGCCACCCTTACCGCCAACAACTCCCATATAGCTCTTGCTTATTTGCCGTTTCAGTACCTCCCGACCAAACTTTCCTGCCGTCTTTCTCGCTTTCCATCGTTCGAGATGTCAAAAGAATATTGGTTCAAAGATTCTTTGATTTACGACAGTGTGTGAAAGTACAGCAAGAATTTCCGACATTCAAACCTAAACATTTAAAAAAGTATACGCGAACATAGAAAACGAATTTTTTATAATTAAATATTTGTTTCAAAGTTTCAATAATTAAGTAAAAGATAAAATCCGTTGCGTATTATTATAGTATTTAATGGAAGTTAATTCATAGTCAAGATTGTTTTTAAAGTTAACGTAGTTGAATCTAAGAAGGTCAATAAAATCTTATCATACGAAAAGAAAAAATGTAAAAGTAGAAGCTTATCACAAGAATTGCATAAATATCGCTCGCGTTTGTATCAAAATACAAAGATCATTACTTATTATGATAAACTTTTTGTTCGCTTCTTATCCTGACTGCCAGTTGGATGATAAATAATGTTACGTGCGCGTTATATGCAAGTAATGCGAAATAATTTTGCAGATTTAAATGGGCGTCACAGGTCGGTGGGCAAGAAATAAACGTATGCGATTATAAAGGGCTGCCATTTAAAGGAATAACGGAAGAGAAGGGCGGAAGCAGAAATAATATCTTGGAAACATAGCTTTTCACTGCGGACATGCAAGCGCCGGCCGTCAAGATAATATCGCGCTAAATATTCTAGCAGGTTTAACCCTTTTACAGTCGGCTATCGTGTATGTAGACCCTGACTCGGCGGAGTTCGCCAGCTTTTGATCTTATATTAGGGGTTAGAGAAAAAGTCTTTTTACAAGTTGGTAAAAAGACTTTCTTAGCAACCCATATATTTTATTTAAAAAAAATTAGCAATTACACCATTTGATACAGCAACGTTTCAGCTTTAAGAATCTGTATTTTTAATTGAGATACGATAATTTTTAACGAAGTTACGAGCAATAAAGTCAAAATGTTCCTTTTTACTTAATCCGCGTAACTCAGGAACAGAAAATCGTAGGAACATTTTTAAAAAACGATTTCATAGGGAAAGCAAGTTTTCACGATAGATAGCCGAAAATTTGCTCAAATTTTTTTTGGGCACGCTACAGACTTACAAAATGAAAAGAAAATTTTTCATTTTTTTCAGCTCGTAGTTTTTTATATGTAAAAATTACAAAACTCACATAATTAAATAAATATAGTAACCGTTCGAAAGTAAAAATTTGAAGCTTTAAAATCCTTTTTTAAATTTAAATTTTGATTAATTTTAACGAAGATATTGATGGGGAAAGGTCTTTTTACCAACTTGTAAAGGGACTTTTTCCCCTAACTCAATATAAAGTTAAAGGAAGTAAACCTTCGTGCTTTTTATGCGAGAACGTTCGTCTGTACAGAAATTTTTCAGGTATTCGAGGACATCTTTATCATCGTGTTTATGCGTTTTTATATCGACGATAACAAAATGTTTATAAAAACTAAAAACTAAATGAGAGAAGAAAAAAAGCCAAACGGTAACGATCTTTTACTTCGTTTGACTTTTATACACTCCATTCATCATGCCGTCCACCATGTGATTTATCAATTATTCATACCATTCGTTATTCATGAAGAAAAGTTTGGTACTAATAATCATCACTTAATTCTACTTGGCATTCAGTCGTCTTCGTTACTTACAAAAAAAGGTCGCCGTTGAAAAAGTCCGTGGTTCGCGTTAAACGAATCGGGAAGTAAATCGCGAACATTTTGGAATGTCGAAGACGCTGGATTTTCTGGAATATCAAAAGTATACCGTGACAATTATTAGAATTTTCTGAAATCTCTTTAACGATTCAAATAAATTGATAAAGTATACTACCTCACTTTTAAGAAAACCTTCGGGATATAAAAAGAATAAAACCGTCTAGTTCTACTTATTTTAATTACACTTTGTACAATTCGTGTTTTTCCTTTTTTTAACTTAAATAATACGTTTGTCTTATCTTAAGCGTAACAACGCATATTTATATTGAACAAGTCTACTATGTCACGGAAAAAACAATTTTTCTGAAAAATATTCAAATTTAATTAAATAAAGATCTAAATAGTTTTATTAAATCATAAAAAATAAATATATGGAACTCTCAAACTGATTGCTAAAATGTCAAAATTTCTAGCAGTATTGCTTATCATGCTTGAGATTTTTAATTCGTAATTATTTTGATGGTTCAACAAAGTTATGGTCGGTGTTTAACTAAATTTTTTATATTTATTAGCTAAATTTATTTTTAGTGTTTAGTTAAATTTTTTGTATTTATGCTGTATTTATTGTTAGCTAAATGTTTAAAATTTCTAAACGTTCTAATTCGTTTTTTCCATGTATATCTAACGATCTGATAAATACCGCTCTCCACTCTGATAATAGAATGCGAGTTTCGCTTTTACAACCTCCCCCTCGATTTGTGTACGCACTAATGTAGGGAATGTACACGATCGCTGTTTGTTAAGCTTTGACAGAATTAACTAGGAATGTAGCAGTCAATGGGAAAATACACAACGCGACCGTGTGTATACGAGAGAACACAACAAGTTCGATTGGGATCGCCGGGGTGGAAAAACGGCGCGGCAAGTAGTCGACGTGTTCAGAATTCCGCAGGAATTCCCGGAGTCTCTTCCCCAATGGGTAATAACGAGGATTCGGCCTCGTTTATCACCACTTGTAGCTCCATCCCTGACCTGACCGCCCGCGCGCCCACGAACGGGAGGCTCAACCCTCGGGGCTCACTTCCGCTTCGTGCGCGCGAAAGGGATGAATCCAACGCTCCCGGCGTCTATCTCGCTCTCGAATCGCTTCGTCGCGACACGTGTACACCACCCACACCCCCCCATCACAGCCCCTTATTTTCAGCCGGTTTCCCGACCGACGCGCGCGACACCCGTCTCCTACCCCGGAAATGCTCGCGGCTCGGTTATAGCGAGCCAGGAGACGGGATATAGTGAGGAAGGTTACCGTGTACAAGATCGTTGTGCGTGTGCGTTGGCACGTGTGTGACCTCTACATCGATGAGTACTTGTCGCTTGCACGAACAGAGAGCTCGGCTTGACCGATATCGTTGGCCTTTAAGAGCGTAGGGTCGGTAGCTGATTTCCAGAGTTTCAGGAATTTATGCGAGGCGACTTTGAAAGTTTCTACGACATGCATTTTAATATTTTGAGAGATAAATGACTTGTACGTTTTTACAAAATAATTTCGAAATGCTGCACTGAGAGAAAAGCGTTTGGTATTTGTGATTATAATCGCATGGTGAAATAATTATGATTAAGAACTTCATTTTCATAGTCATTACTGCTATGACGTAATACATAATAATAATTATATGTGTAGTTTTATCAAAAAATATATAATTAGCGTCGAAAATGACTATAAATTATGGCAATTGCAATCATTTTCTCTCAATGCAGAGATTAAAAAATGAAATAATGAACACAAATCTAAAATTTTTTAAGGTTTTTTTAGATTCACTAAATTTCATGAGAAATATTATATTTCATTTTTATATTCTGATGACCTTTTCGCATGAGACTCGGACACAAAACTCTATAGTTTTAATTCTGTTATCGATAAAAGAATTATTACTCAATTTTGCCAGTGAATATAATTAAATTGTAGTAATTGCAATCATTTTTTTTCAACGCGAAAATTAAAAACTGGAATGATGCACAAAATCTGACAATTTTAAAGATACTTTTAGATTCACAAGATTCCATGAGAAATAATATATTTCACTTTTGATTCCAGATGACCTTTTGGCACGAGAATCAGACATAAATCTCTATAACTTTAATCTGATGTTATATATCGATAAAAGAATTACACAATTTTGCCAATAAATATAGTCACTGCAATCGTTTTCTTTCACAGTGCAAAAATTAAAAACTGGAATGATACGCAAAATCTGACAATTTTTAAGATTCTTTTAGATTTATGAGAAATTCCATAAAGAAATGATATATTTCACTTTCAATTCCTGACCTTTTGGCAAGAGAATCGGACACAAAACTTTATGGCTCAAATCTATCATCAATAAAAGAATTACGCAGTCTCGCCATTGAACATAGATATATGTACAATATTCGCATCGCCGTACGTTCGCAACATCCGGAGAGTTGGAGATTTCTTGCCGAGTAGCTATTTGCTGAAAAGGAGGACGGGAAGGCCAGGGATTGCGCAAAACCGTTCGTCGGTAGGATCTCGCGTCGTCGTCACCGTTCCTTTCTCGCTCTTTCGCCTCGAAGGAGTCTCAAGACCATTCGCCAAAAACGAATCCCGTATATAACATGAAGCCTGAGCGATTCCGCCGTTCGCGTATAAAATGCGCCGCCCTTCCACGAGTTCGCGTTTTACCGCATGAATTTAAATTTCGTGTAACGCACGTTCCTATTGGAACAGGTAATATTCAAGCGCGGTAAATATTGCACGGCGGAAAGTGTACGATGTGAATTAATGTCAACCGCACGCTGGTCTCGCAGGTCTCTTTTTTTCTCCTTTTAATTATTGAATGTGTTTCACGGCGTTTTTGCATGGAAAATAAAGGCGAAAGCGCGCGTATCAGAAAGGACGCGCGGCCGGCACGACAGATTGGTCCTCTCTTTCTCTCCTCCCCTTCCCCCTTCTCTCTCGCTCTCGCTCTATCGTTCCTCTCGGCTTTCGATTCCTGTCCGAGCGTGCCGAGGTTTAAATGCGTTTTAAAGTTTCACAGCGAAGGCGTATAAATGGCCCATAATGTCTCGAACGACTCTAGACATCGCCTTTTATCTCCCGGCCACTCGTCGCTCAACTCGCTCGCCCATTCATTATTCTGTGAATAAATAATCGCGCGAACGCGCACGCGCGAGAGGTTGATGAAAATTTCAATCGATGGCTTTTCGTCCGTCCACTACTCCAAAATTATTCATTGATCTTCCGCTAACCCGACGCATCCCCTCACCGCCGATCTTTTCCATGTCCCGCGATATACTCTCGACGGTGACGACAATCATGGTTCCGAGAGAAGGAATCCCTCTCGATCGTTTAAATGTTACAAAAAGAGAAGCGCGATTCTCAATAGATGGGAAAGTGCCGGTTAGAGCGATTCAGATCTCAGATCTGAAAGATATTTGAAAAGGTTTTAAATCTTGAAATTTCCTCTCTCATTTTTTCATTTTTTCTCCTTTCCTTTCTCTTTACATTTTGATGTATGTATTCCTATTTTCCACCCAAGGATGACGAGATCAAAATAATGTCACATTGACTGAATCATGACAAAAAAAATGACAAATTCAGTCAATAATCGGTATGATGTCATATTGACGTCATTTTGACTTTCTCGTTCTCCTTGGGTTTTGTGTGTGAAGTAATTATTCGATAATATATTACGTTACTAAAATGTGACAGATACCACAGTTGATATTAAAGAATAATCATCTCTTGCATTTTTAATTGCCTCTCGAGCTACGACCAAATGAATTTACCAAGAGAGAGCGTGCGGGAGAAAGCCTGGTGAAAACGAGAGAAGGAGAGAGAGAGAGAGAGAGAATCAACTGTGAGAACTTCCATCGTGTCACGTAGCACCTAATCTAGGTCAACGGAATTGAATTTAGAACCCAGCCAGGCTACCGTAGTTATATACCGCTCGGTAGGTTTTCAGCGCCGTTTCTTCGCGTAGGCAAAGCGTTTCCGGGTTCACGGCGAAAAGACGTGAGCTCTCTTAGATTTTGTCAGATCGCTACTATGTAGCTGGATCAGAACAGAAGAGTGGAGGAGAGAGAGTGGGGGGGAGAGAGAGAGAGAGAGAGTTTCGGGCTTTAAATTAACTGTATAATTCTTTGCGCAGAAAAGGTGCGACACGTGCTTGACCTACATAGCATAGATGTGACGATGAATATTCGTCAATATCCTGTTGGATCGAAGGATAGTCTGAACATTAATACTACTGCTATTTATATTATACGTCCGCTACACTGTCATATTTTCTGACTACTATTGTAAAAACAGTACGTTATGAGAAAATATGATCAGCAGGGATTAAATTTCGTTTTTATTTACTTCGATTTTACTATCACACGCTAAAATACGTTGTTTATTTTACTGTCATAAATTGTATTTAAATAATTGGAAATTTTAAAAATCCGACAAGCTCTCTAAAATTGATTGGCGATAAAATAAAGAATTTTTCAGCAATATATTGATTAAAATTAACAATTTGTAAATTATAAATAGAATTCTTGTCGAATAATTAAATCAAATATTTATAAACATATCGTGACGTATTTGGATTATTATAAGAAAATAAAACTGAAGGTGTTAAAAATCCGACACGCTCTGTAAATGATTGGCGATAACAAAGAATTTTTTCAACATATTATATATTAATTAAAATTAATTAATAACGATCTGTATATATAGATTATAAATAGAATTTATATCAAATAATTGAACCGAATGTTTATCAAAATATCGTGATGTATTTGAATTATTATAAGAAAACTTCATAATTTTTTCCAAAGAAAAGAATTTTTCTCACGCTTGTACGTTCCAAATCTTCCTATCTTTCCTTTCTTATTCCCATCTTCTCCATGCATAATCAATCGAGAAATAAATCTCGAAAACTGCATTGCGCATAATATCGAATGGCATGTGCAGCGGAGACAGAGAGTAGAACAAGACTAATCCCGCTAATGTTTCGTCGATGTAGTGGTATATAACGGGACCTAATCGCTGTTACGCCCTTTCATCCTCGCGGCTGGCGAGCGAGCGAAGCGAGTGCGAGGATTCGATTCTCGAACGTAGTTAGAATCTTTACTTGTCTCGCTTCCGTTCGTTTCCTTATCGGAGCGCGCGCTCAATCACGATCTTTCTCTCTAGCTCATCTCCTCCATGTATATATCGTATACTCGCATGTATGTATCGTACACACGCTCTCGTGCACGTACGATACACGCGCGGAAAAGGCGCATATGACGCGCGCGAGCTCGGCGCGCACTTCCTCGTTCCTCGCGCGATGCTAGCGTGCATACGGTCTCCCGGAGTACGAGAGAGAGAGAGAGAGAGAGAGAGAGAGAGAGAGAGAGAGAGAGAGAGATCCTCCTTCGCCGCGCATTTACAGAGCGGAGAATTCCGGGAGCGGAACGGCACCGCGCGTCGCGCACAGCTTTTCACGCCGCGCCGGCGGTCCCGGGCAGGAAATAATAGCCGGAGTGATAGAGTCGAGCGCAGGGAATTTTTATAGCTAAATCGATGTTGCACGCGCGGCTCGCGGGGCGACCGAGCGAGACGGCGAGCGTCGCGGGAGAAGGAGCGAGCGGCAGGAGACGGCGGCAAGAAGGAGCGAGAGAGAGAGACACACAGAGTGATGGCGGAGGAGGGGGGGAGAGGCAGAGTGAGGGAGGGAGAGAGAAAAGAGGACTTCTCCTCCGCTCTCGGAGAGGGAGAACGACGAGCGGGACGACGCGACGTGACAGCGAGGAGCGAAGGGCGCTAGAAATCTGGGGCGGGGATAGATCCGGGCTTTGCGCTCTGCACGCGACCTTGAATGCCGGCCAGCCTAGACCTTGCCTCCGCTCCTTCACTCGCTCGCCTAGTCCAGAGAGGCCGCGCGACTGTTGTTTCAAGCAACATACAGCGGCGACAGCGACTCGAGACGGGATTTGTTCGCTTTCTCGCTCGCTCGTTCGTGATTACGGCCAATTTGCCGTCTCACTCTTCCGCGTCGATTACGTAAGGAGATCGCGGCGGAACGGCGCCCAAAGGACACGACGCGGTTAGATCTGCGTTTTCTGCTATTTGTAAATTGTAGCTGTGCGACTATCGAAGCGGACCTTTACGTAACGAGACAAATGAATGTGTATATATCTTCTTTCCGTATATGGGGAACGTACTTATGATTCGTTCCGAAGAACGTGTCTAATGATTAACGATTCGACAGGAATCTTTTGAAAGACGATAATCTTTACATCTTCTCTCGAAGACAAATCTTACCCGGAAGAAATTTATTTGTTGGTAGCGAATTCGGCTGAAAATTCAATCTATGGGCCATGGAATACAGAAAAACTTAAAAATGTGTGTGTGTGTTTTATACATATTTTCAAAATGATAACAGAATTATGAAAAAATTACAGATTATTCTAATAAATCACGTTTAAAAATAATACGATAAATTTGGTGACAGTTTACTATCTGGATCATAAATTATTTTAATAAATAGTAGTATTTTTTAAATATGGGCTCTAATAAAAATATACGGAAATATATTATAAAATAAATGATAAAAATCTCAATTTTTTAAATATAAGTACATTATGTATTCAAGATTATTTACGTAGAATTACATTACGATGCATGTTGTCCAATAATTAACAAAATATTTATTTGTCCTATATTTTGTAACTAATCAGTGAATCGCAATAAAACTTTGCATAAATTACTTTGAATATTTAAAGTACTTATAAAAGAAAAATGTAAATTTTTGTATCATTTTAAACATTTTAATTTTTAGCAATAAAGATAATAAATAAAATAAATAAACGATAAAAATGTTATTAAACAAAAATATAATCTTATTTACACAACTTTCATATACACAATATAGTATATAGTTTATTTGAAGTGTAAATATTAAACATACTTCCAAATTTAATTTTGACAAATTTTTCAAGCCTATTGATTGGTTATGGGATAGAGAGATCCGAGGATCTGTACATATTTGTCGTACGACAAAAACGCACCCTTAAGCAGAAAAGACCCTAAGTAAAGTCATCTAATTGGTCTCTTTCAACTGATATATTCTTGGTATATTCCAGTAAATCTTAAAATAGAGACCAATCAGATGAAAGAGCTCATTGAGCGTTTGCATCTCATTGGCATATTCCAGATCTAAAAATATAGATAAAATTGCTTATATATAGTTGCATGTAAAATTATACATAGTTATGTAAGAGCAAGTTTTTTTACATTTTTCCCCAAACTTGATTTTTTTCTAAAACAAACAATGCGAAAATTTTCCTTTTAATTATTTTTTATGTTTTCTCATTATTATTATTTTTAGTACACTAAAAAATAATTTTACAAACTAAACAAGGATGTGTAAACACGTATGGACATATCTCATACATAATTATATATGTTTATGAATATTTATACATGTTTATGTATGTTTATATATGTTTATATATTCATGCATGAACAATTTTTACCGGGCAGTAGTACATGTTGATGAATAAACAGTTGTAGAACATTAAATATATTTAGAAAACGTGTATATATATGTTACTTAGGCTTTGTGTTTAATAATACTTCTTATGAATTTATACAATGTATACAATATATACAATTTCCAATTCAAGCAAACTCTCTATGCGCCGATTATTTGTCGGTTTTGAGACACTCCTACACTTAAGTTAGAGTAGTACAATATTATAAATTAACACACACAAGCAATTTAATATTGGTGCTAATAAACATCTTCATCTGTAAATAATATTGTAAAATAAGCGTAAAAGTTTCTTCGGAAAACGCGAAACGGAAAGCGCTTTAGGAGGCGCTTGAATTACCTGAAGTTGACGCGGAATGGGCCGATCGATCAACGCCGGCGAGAAGTACAGACGGCAGGCGGTAGCGGGAATCGAGCATTCGATACGTTCCTTGCTCACCGCTGATATTATTAATGACGCGAGAATTGGTGCGTCACGTGGTTTTCAGGGTGCGAATCGTCTCGGTCATGCATTTCTATCTCGAACGTCGGTGATAATTCTGATCGACACGCGGCAAAAGCGCAACGTTGCATGGCGGAGAGCTAAGAAGGATGAACGGACGGACGAAACGGACGAAAATCGCGGAAGATAGAAAAGGATCCCACGTGGCGCGGCTTCGCGAGTCTGCTGTTCGCTGAAGCGATCGCTCGGCGAGCTGGGTGGGATCATAACGGACCGACGACCAGGTGAGCCGCGCCTAGACCTAGGCGGATACCAGCCGACATAGCTTTGCGCTAGTATTATTAGGGAGTTTTTGCAATAACGTGGATCCAGATAAGGTAAACGCTAAGTCACGTTATTCTTTTCTTAATTAGTTATTAAGAAAAAGATAACGTGACTTTAACTAGCGTTCACCGTATCTGGATAAACGGTATTGCAAAAATTCCCTGATATCTTATTACCTAGCTACCTTCTTGCATTTTTGGCAAAGTCGTCGTGCCGATTGGATCGGCAGCGGCATCTATCGCCGTGAATTTGAACTCCGCCGCGATCATTTCCGATCGCGCGTCGTTCGCTCAGCTCGCGGGAGGCAAAGCGAGCGAAGTGAGCCGCGTAGATCGCTCGCCAGGCAGCAGCAGTCGCCTGACTTCGCTTCGCTCGCTCGTCGGATCTTCAGAGGCTGCGCAGAATAAAAGGAACAAGGAACAGAGAACAGAAAATAAGAATTTCAACCTATCAGAAATCATGTATTGTGGAATACACAGTTTTTAATAGGTTGAAATTCTTATTTTCTGTTCCCCGTTCTCTAATCCTTTTCTCTATTCCTTTAACTTTGGCGCAAACTTCGTGCCATTCCATGTGCAGAGCGGCGAACATCCTCGAATAAATTTCTTTCTTTTCAAGGTAGCGATTATTATTTTGATTATTATTTCGATAATTTGGAAAAAAAAACTTTAAAATAATCAAGGAATATGAAGTGTATTATATCGTATATCTTCTCCGTCAGATGTTTACTGATATTTATCGATTATATGCTTAGTATGATCGTATATTGGAAATATACAAATCACAGTTGAGAACACTTAATTCGAATTTAGCAACGTGCGACATAACTGGTCATAATTTCACTGCTTGTCGATACTTTCTTACGTTTTACAGCCTAATATCGAATGCGATGGAGTAATTTTTCGATTTTGAAGATTAGACATCCGTAATTTAAATTTTTACAATAAATCGAGATCCTTGATGTGACATTAATCATATTAGAACAAGTAAATATTCTTTTCTATCGTATTGATATGTTAAATAATTAAACCAAATGGCTCTTTGTTTTATCAGAAATTAGCGAAATTGTTAAGTGATAAAACATCTATATCAATTAAAAAACAAACAACGATCAATTTGAAGATCTTAGTTGATTGATTCTTTGCTTTGTAAAGAGAGAGAAAAAGAGACTCGGGAAAAAATGTTATATAAATAATTAAATAAACATATTTTATATATAATTATATATAATTATATATGAAACATTTTTGCCGCGAGAGATATTAGAAATTCACATATTAAACAAAAATCTCAATTTTGTTGATTAAACGCGAAAAGTAATCGATAAAATAATGCAATTCAATGAAGCCGATTGAATATAAATATGTAAGTCTGTTCGTATGCTTGAAATTTCCAAAAAACGAGATAAATGAATAGGTCTGTTCGCGTCGTAAGCTCCAACATGCCCCAATATGCTCCTACCATAGCTCTTACTCACTCCAACGCGTATGATAGAGTGAGTAAGAACTATGGTAAGAGCATATTGGAACATGTTGGAGCATGCGACGCGAACAAACCTTAGAACGCAAAGATGCTACGAGCAAAAAGTACTACGAGTAACGCAAACAGACCTTATATTTGAACATTGAAAAGAGAGAAAGAAAAGATTCTGAATGCAAAAAGTGCGAGCAACGCAGACTTTGAAATTACGAAAGTATTTTATTTTTCTATAATATTTACAATTTCATTGGTCGACTTCTAATAAATTTGTTCACTTTTGTAATTTTCACCTCGTGTCCAAGACACAGAATCTATCCCCTTATTATTGCCACCATTTTAAAATTTACAGCAGTCTCAGGCTGCGTTTCACGCATGATGCATCTTTTATCCTTGTTATTCATCGAACGTTAAACAAGGATAAACGATGCATTATGCGCATCATGCGTGAAACGGAACGCAGCCTCAGGGTGCATTCCGAACGCACGAAGCGCATGAGGTACCATTTTATTCTTCTTTATCCTTCATTGTGAACAACAAGGACAAACGGTGCATCATGCGTAATTCGAAAGGCACCCTCGAACTTTCGTGCAGAAAATTTTGTGGCAGTACGTCGCTCGATCGACAGCGCATGAATGAGGATCGCGATTCGATTAGTTTATTATTTATCGACCGCAGCGCGGAGCTGGTCTATCAGCCTATCATTCACGGTTTCTTTCACCATTCGATTCGACGATTCTGGTGAAATTTGAGCAATCACAATCGCCTAAATAAGAGGGAGTGGTAAAAGACAAGTGCGTCTGGGCAAGTCAGGGGTAAGTTCGTGAGTGTTCACGGGTAATCTTGACGGAGTGGATTGGCGGTGTGTCTACAGTTTTAAACGGGATTTATGTGGATCGGTGTCTTGCGGTCGATCGTCCACATCGATACGCTGATTTCGTCGGAGTCGTCGCGCATATAATCGCAGGGTACGGGATTGCGTCGTTTATTTACGCAAGATGTACCCGTGCATCACCGAGGAATCACGCACGAAGCCGTTACATAGGCTATCGCCATCGAATTACAGCGTCCCCAGCACGAAGCTGAGAAACGTGATTTGCGTCCTCTGCAAGAGCAAATTTTACGTGCCAGGTAATTTCTGCATGCATCGAGTTAACCTCCCGTATCGTGTCGCGTCCTCGTGTCGCGTTATCGATTCCGCGTCCCGGCGACGCGACGAATCGCCGGCGAGTCGTAATTCCGTTTCTAAGATTTGTCCGAGATGTCCCGACGCCGATGTGCACGTCGCACACGATGCCGGAGGACACGACGTGCTCGCGGAAATCGTGCGAACGTTCCTTTTGTCTGATCGTATAGCGCGAACAAGGAATGTAGAGGTTAGAATTCCATGTATATGTAATCCTGTATTCGTACACTCGCGAACACTTTTTCCTCTGTATTTACTTTGTAGTTTGCGAAACTATCGTACGTATATTTTTTACGAAATAATTGAGTATTTGTCATAAAATATCTGAAATTCATTAAGAACGGGTGAGTTTTATGTTTAGATCTAATTTATATTTAGAGGCCTTTACTTTTTGGCTGAATTTCTTACACAGTTCTTTTTTCTTTTTTTTTTTTAAATGGAAAGGATGTGCAAGAAATTTTGCCAAATAGAACAAGTTTTTATATACATAATTTATTATTAAAGTAGTTTTATATTTATAGGATTTAACAATCAGGCTTCAATAAATAAAATGACATATATATGTTACTTATTTTGTTTATTGAAGCTCGATTGTTAAATCTTATAAGTATGAAAATACTTTCATACTTATAATAGCAGACAATTCTATTCTGTATGCCTTATAATCTGATAAAAATGATTTGTTTCGTCCATCTTGTTACCTTATTAAATAGCAGAGGAGTAGCTTATATATTATTGGTTTATCAAATTGATAATAAACAGTTTATTAGATCAAAATAGATAGATTTTTGTGTCAAAATTGTTACAGATCTATCAAACTTGAATCTCAATGGATCCATATCAAAAGGAACTCTCGTACCTCTGTTGTTGGATTGTGGGCATCCAATATGTAATAAGTGTATCAACATTAAGTGCGTGAATCTTAACAAGTGTCCTAAATGTGATAAAATCGTTAAAAATTGTAAGTCCTTGCTTCCGTTGAATCTATATGCACTAGGATTGATTATTTCGTCCTATCATCGTCCATTGGAAAATGACGAAGAATTTCTATTCTGCCATAAATTATCTTCACAATTACGTCAGATAGCAAAGAAAGGTTAGAGAACATAGCATACTTGATAAAATAAGTTATCTTTTCTGAAGAACAGTATGATTTAATGTGTGTTTTTGGTTATAGGAAGTTGCCATGAATGTGGAAATCAAGCTAATGTAAAGTGCCCGCAATGTATGGCTCTCTATTGTTACTGCTGCTATTCAAAAGTAAATTGGCATACCTATGCATTATACAATCAAATGGATTTTTTTGTATCTTACAACTTTGATTCTGTTTTGGTTTTAGATTCATGGAAGGGCATTACAGAATCATACACAAATCCCAATAAACGATGGAAGCTCCAACAGTCCTGCAGCTATGTTGAATAGTTGTTCATCAACATGCTCTGAAACGCTAAGCTATTTTTGTAATGACTGTAACGTGGCTTGTTGTTCAAATTGTACTTTGTGTTCGCACAAACTGCACAATTTTATATCCTTATTAGAAAAGGTTAGTAGCGTTGCTCAGATTATAAGAAATTTATTATATATAATTAGGGGGAACTTAAACGATTTCTTTAATTGGCAGAACCGGACTCTGATACCGCAGTTCAACAAGACTTACATGCACATCGAGGAAACGCTGCTGCGAGTTTGCCAGACGAAAGAGGTGAGTACACATTTTATTAAATATTTTTCTTGGCGAGTAACTGATTCAATTATTACGAGATGCATATGCCAGGAAGTGATAAATAAATATATTTATTTATTAAAACTTTTAACAAAGTATTAGGTACGCGTAGAAAGATTAACATATGGTCATTTAGCGATATACAATTCGAACACATCGCTTACTATTTTAACATGGTTTTTTAAACAGTTTTTGATATAAATTATAAATAAAATATTCTAATCATATTCTCGCAAATACACGATACAAGTACACACTTTAAATATAAACGATCATATATAATATAAATTGGGATATCATATTTTATATTGGGGTAGAATAATTATAGATAAATGGCGAAACCTAGCGGATTTTTCCCTATGAATGTGATATTCGCAATGAAAATATTAATTATATTCTCAACGCGCAATAATACTTCTATAAGTGTTACTATTTACGTTATTTACTTGAGATGTAAAATTTTGTGCGATTTAACATTGCACAGTTATGGTAGAGAGAGATGAAGGGATTTGTATTAAATTTTATATTAAATTTTTATAATATTGAATCGTAAATAACTTCATTAAATTTTTAGTTAAAAAATAACTTTCCAAATCTTCAATTTTTTATTTATAATTAATATCTTAAAGAGAGTCATTTAGGTTCATTGGTAGTATCATTTACGTTGTTGAGAAAAATATAATTGTCTTGTTTTTATCTATTTCGAAAATTATGATTATTATGACTGAAATTTATAATTTAATTGAAAGTTCCGTAAGATAGGTGGACATTTTTCATGATAAATAGTACGCAATAGTACACGCATATATGACTAGAGAGAATATAAGAAATACTTGATATCATCAGCCATTTCATACCCGTAAAGAGACCGTAAGATAATCTAATTTATTTTACGCGCGATGTGATTTACTTTATGTTTAAATCACATGTAACTATCATATACATATTGCACTTTTCCGGGATTGTGAGACTCGTTATTACAGAGTTGTAGCCTTGCAACCCACGACATATTTTTACTTTCCGTTATAATGGCAACGAGTTAGGTAATATTATACGTTAAGACTAAATTATTATAATTTAGCACATAACGATTTAATTACGCGTCTATTCTTCGTCGTTCGCCGTTTGTGTCTTGCCCTTGTGTTTGCTTTTCTCTTCTTGTTGTTTCTTCTTTTCCTGCAGCTTCTTTTCCTTCATTTTTGCCTCCATCTCTTTAAACTTGAGTTCCAAGTATCGATCTACTTCTGGGCCAGTGAAATCTTCGGGGAATTTAGGCATAATTGGCAGGATGTATTTGTACAGTCGTTCATTCAGCACATATAGTTGAGTAGTCGTTTCGCATTTCACGTTGAACCACCAATCGCACGTCAATGCTACCTGGCTGAATATCGTGCCGTTTGGACATAAGAATGACGACTTGCCACCATTGAGATCGCAGTAATGCCATACCTGAGAACAATATTATTGTTGTGAAACAATTTATAGGAATTATCTTCAATAATATAAAATTACACGGACTTTCAATTCAAAAGAGATTGTAGACAAAAGCAGAGAGTTAAGATTAATGTGAAAAATGTAAATATTATGCGCGCGCGCAGAATATTCTATATTGAAAATATTACCAAATTTTAAGAAATACTTGTGTAAATAGTACTAACTAAATATTTATTTACAGTAAACGAATATTTGTTATATTTAATACAAAAACGATTTGAATAAAATTAATGGTTCTTGTATTGAATAAATATATGTATATTTAATAAATTAGTAAATTTAGTTAGTACTATTTAAACAAATATTTATTAAAAAATTTAATACATTTTTTCAGTGTACAGATTCGTTTAAGAATAAATGTTTACCAAATATAAACGTATATTTATTTGGTACAAGAATAATTAATTTGATTCAAGTATCATTTTTTTATTATATAAATATTTATTTACTGTAAGTAAATGTTTAGTTAATACTATTTAAACATTTATTAAAATTTAGTAAGTTTTTTTCAATATAGTGTTTTTATTAAATTATAATGTACTCACTTGGCATCCGGTCGCTGGATCACCGAAGAATCCTTTGTATCTTTGATCCTTGCAACTGAATTTGGTTTCCGGAATAGTCGCATATGCCGGGTAATCGACGTTGGGTTTTCCGCGCGTCGCGCCGTATTTTAATGCTGGCAGCGGCATTTTCGATCCTGGACGTGTAATTTCATTCGGCGCTACGTATTCTTGACTCGAGGACGCCTCGGTAGAAATCGGTAGGGTGTACCGTTCGTCCTGCAGGATATCGTCGCTCAGGTCTTCCGTGATCTCGTACGAGTGTTCGGTGGTAGAAATAGGCGTAGAGGCTGGTCTGAGTCCTTGTTGTTTGGGTTGTTCGTTGGAGATGTCTTGAACGTATGGGATGTAGTATTCCACCTTTTCGTCCTTCACATGGTTCAGGTTATAATCTGATTGCAACGACGGCTTGATTTCGACGTTGTCCATCGCCTTGTATCGTTCGGGATCGTCAGTGATTATCAGAGGGTTCGGTGTCACTTGAAATCTCGTCTCGGTGATCACCTTCGGCCGCGTATATGTTTTCGGTTTGTACACATTGTAGCCGATCAATCTGGACGGTGATGGTGGCGGCAATGGCAGTCCTTGTGGTTGCGGGAAATTCTCCTGCCGCGTATTGTGCAGGATGTTCAAGATCTCAATGAGTGTTTTAATACTACTATCTAGATTATCTTTGTTCAACATTTCCGGTAATTGTTCGGACAACTGGAAACTCTCGATCAGATTGTTCAGGTTCACATTCGGATTCGCGTTCTGCTTTCGATAAAGTGGGACGACCGACTGCTTCACTGACTGCTGCTGCACGTTTGTGTGCACCGGAATGTATCTCAACCCCTCCTTATTGGGATAATTAACGGCGATGTTCGGCCTTGGCGTGTAATCCTGATCGTAATCGTCCTCGGGATTGTCGAATGGTTTCTTGACCGCGGGAATGGAAGGCTGCAAGGGTCTTGCGGTGACATAGTATCGATTTTCCTTGTTCAGGATATGACTGGCAGGTGTGGTGATTTCGGGATAGGATTTTTGCACCTGATAGACTTGATAAGGCGGAGTGGAATACTCGTAGTTGATTTTAGCGTTGTATTTGACTGGCACGAAGTAGTCGTTATCGCCTCCGATGTTTCTAGGATCAAATTGCACGGACGGGACGAACTTGTTGTCTGGGTTGGGTAGATTGACACGATACTTATTACCACCTCGCCTCGGCACGCCAACGAGCCGAGTTACAGTGTGTTGCTGCGACGGAGATTTCCGGAGCAGAGTCCCCGACAGCTCATCCGCGTAATCTTGCGCCAACGCAGCCTGAGCGTTCAGGTAGTTGTTGGCGACGTAAAAAGTCATGTAGGGTATTAATCTTCGGTATCTTTCCTTAAACGTTGTCAGGTTCATATTCGTCGGTAATTCATCCCCGTCGTCCTCCGAAATAGCACTGGTTGCGTTCGACTTTGCCAGCTCCGATGCTTCGAAGCCTCGTATTAAGAGAACTGCAACTGAAAAATATCGCTTTTTTAAACGCTTTTCAAGCGGATTTAATTTTCTTTTTTCATAATTATATATGATTATCTAAAGATTAAGCTATTAAGAAATTGAATGAATTTTAATAATGAATCTCTTGGTAACCTTTAATCTTTAGGAGATTAAACGTAAATGGATATAAATATGAGACATGTTATATCTTTATTGTATCTATTTAGCTTCACGTTTAATCTTTATTCTTAATTTTTTTATTTTTTCAATATTTAATATTTATTCATGTTATTAATATTTCCTCCATTGTGTGCAGGTTCATACGCATGGCGTAGTTAAATAAATTAGCTCTTAGGAATTTAAAATTCGAATGGAATTCACAGATTCGCACGGGGCACAGTACTGTCTCGTTGCGTTTTCGATGCATCGTCACGATTGCATGAACGACCGCGTGCGGAAGAACACGAAAAGAGAATGAGAGATAACGCGGTACGTCTGAACGTCCCGACAAAGACGAATCATGGGGAAAGGGAATACAGTTGAGGGTTGAAGATTGAGCGGATGATAGAGCTGGGGCGGAGGGGATGGATTGGACGTTTTTAGCGGTTGCGCCACTCGAACGTACCAGCGCGAATATATCCTCTGCTGTACGGGAACACCGATACACGCATCGCGTGCATGCATGCACGCACGTCCACATACGCGGCCTTTATCTCTTGCTATCTCGCCGCACGTACAAAAGCGCTGGCCGGCTCTCCGAATATTTTCCTTCTAATTTAATTTCACGCGGGCGGAACGTGCGGTACATGTGCGTTATACCTCACACGTTTCCAGGGAAAGACATGTATCACGCACACAGTTATAACGATGCACGGTGGCTTTTTGAGGAGTCGATTAGAGGTATACGTATTTTCCGTGGGACATCGCGGATCGTCACAGAGTTCTTTTTCGATTCTCTCTATTACGCACCTTCCTACAAATACCTAGTTTGTTCAGCAACGACCAAATTTCTCTATAAAATTAAGGCTCGCAATGTTGAAAACAGAAAGAATGATTTTGTTGAAGTATCCAAAAGTTTAGGTGGAATCAGATCTGAAAATAATCTTCAGAAGTAATATATTGAGGTAATATTTTTCGCAATAAATTATTTGCAGTTTTTAAGATTTTCATTAACGTCGTAATATTCTTATAAGATGCTTATTACTAGCATCAATATTATTAAATTGTTTGTCAATTTATAATATGTGATATTATTACTTTAATTCTGTTCATGATTGCGTTTCAAGACTGAAAAAAATTTCGATTTGCATACTCGGATATATATTATATAAATTTACATCGCGAAATATTTAAGCACCAAGATCCGCTTTGACCGAAAATAGAAGTTCTCTCTCATCGGTTCAATTTCGTATTAATAATTGAAAGTAATTTTGTTCTATGTTGTTATAAAAATGTTTATGTAGAAAACTGAAATATGATGGGCAATGCTGCAAAAAGTGAAGCGTCCTCTCTATACATTTATTTTAATAATCCAACAAAATTATTTTCAGATCTTCAGCTAAATTTTTAGATACTACAGTAAAATCGTTCTTTCTGTGTAGAACCGATCGTACTTTTACGATTTGTATTCGTGCATTATTTTATGAAAAGTTAGACTTTATGTTATGCTTATACAGAATATATATTTTAAATATGCGTATATCATCAAAGCCAACAATAGGGTCCTATTTGTCTACCATACAACACGGTGCATTCCTACGGGAGCAATTGATCTACGTCACACCTCTTATTTTACAACGCTCTATGCATACATACTTACGCACATATATTGCTTTTATCTGAATAATAATTGTACCACACACACCGATTTAATTTTCGGTCGATACATTTGATAACAACGATGTAATCATACGACGATATTTATTACGTATTATGAAACGCTATATTCTTTTATGCGTATTAGATGATTCAATTTATTAAAACCGAAAATTCTTCGATCTTTCTTTTTCGAAAAATATCAATTTTAAAAGGATTAAACGATTATAGATTTTTACGTAATTTTTCTCAATCGCCTTTTCCTTTTACTTCATATAAATTCTCTCCCATAGAATATTCCGTGATATACGTTCTCTTTTTAATTCGCGAGCTCTGGTCATATCGTCTGGCTATTGTGGGATACGAAGGGAATAAGGGGATGTGGAATAGTGAAGGGAAACCTGTGGTGCCGGATATAAACCTGCTTCACTAGACTCGCCATGAATTTTTATAAACCGATTATTTAGCGTCGATGTAACAAAGTGCAGCGCTCTCGTTGAAAGAG